>NC_092333.1:706705000-707049583 GCF_046630445.1 Rutidosis leptorrhynchoides
TCATCATACTCCTTGTTGAAATAATAATAGTCTAGAAGGTGGCACACTAGTTATTATCTAATAGACAAAAAATGGTGAATAGTAATTAGGGGCATTTTCGTACTTTTACCTTTTTTTAAAAAAACCTAATTAAATTTTACTACACCAACAAAGACCCCCACACTTTTTCCAAATATTCAAATCGGCCCCCAAACAGGGAGGTAAAGTGTCAAATAACCATTTTCATAAAAAATCTTAAATAATCTTCACCCAAATATTCAACGGGTCATATCTTCTCGCTCGCAACGAGTTAAAATTTTCCGACACCATCGTTAAACTCGAAATAATTTTAGGAACACAATGTCACTAACTATACGCAAAAGTGACGCTTTTTAAAAATGTTAAATATTTGGAGTACTTTTCATACACGTTGATTTTGAGTTAAATTTTTAAAAGTCAATGATTACATAGCTAAACGCGGAGATGGACATATATTGTTAATTAAAAATAACATTTAAATCTTTCACGGGTTATACCTTTTAGTTCGACTCGAGTTGAGCTTCAACGACATCATTCTTTAGCCACGAAATAATTTTACAAACTAAACGCAATATAATACATTGAAAATCGAACCCCCGACGCGAAGCGAGGGTTCAACAACTAGTTATTATCTTAAAAGTACATACATTAGAGACATAAAAAATGTTAGCTCATGACTTTATTTTAGTAATAAGTATTACTCCGTAAAAAGCATATCGTAGTAAA
This sequence comes from Rutidosis leptorrhynchoides, assembly GCF_046630445.1. Taxonomy (NCBI): domain Eukaryota; kingdom Viridiplantae; phylum Streptophyta; class Magnoliopsida; order Asterales; family Asteraceae; genus Rutidosis; species Rutidosis leptorrhynchoides. Next base: position 706,705,745 of record NC_092333.1, read on the forward strand.
ATAAATTAGGGTATGAGTATATATTTACAAACGAAAAGGCTAAAAGATCACAAAAATGAAGATCTTTTACCTCGTAAAGGAAAAGATATTTACTGAACTATACAGTAAATGATGTCGATTCTGCTTCCCAATTCTGATAACTTTCAAATCAATTACGATTAATTTTTTCTTTTTTCCAAATTAACCCCTCCAATTAGCTAGATTAAATGGAGGGCATTTTGGTCCAAAACATTTAACTTTACTTCTACAGTATATATATTTACTCACAAATATCTTCACTTTTTATTAAACCCTAAAAGTTCATCCTTTTTCTTTACTCTTTACTTTTCATCATCCTAAAAATCTCTAAATTATGGCGTCACGAATACGTTCAAATCAGGAAATGTGGAATTATGATCACAACACCATCATTGATATCCAATTCAAATGGATAATCAAGGATGAATACCCATTTGGGTTTTTCGACAAGGATACATGGACAGAGTTCATTCATACTTTGCAACCTAATTACCGAAGGGTCAGTAAAAATATCATCAAACGTCTTGCTTTTAAATACTACATTCAAGAGAAAAAAAAGTTAGTTAACTATTTTCAATCTTTTAACGAAAAAGTTAGTTTAACTGTTAATGTTTGGGATACTGAATACAGCGTTAAATATTTATGTTTATCATGTCATTATATTGATCCTGTTACATGGAAAAAGAGTAAAAGAATGATTTCAATCCGTGGTTGGCATGATGTGCATGAGTTAGTTATGGATTCTGTTAACGATTTCAAGATAAAAGATAAGATTTTTAGTATTTGTTTTGATGATTTTCATAATGAGGGGATTGATTATGAAGATGATTTTGAAAATTTGAAAAAGGATTTAAACCCTGTGTTTAATGGTGCATTTTTTGGTACAAAATGTGTGTCACATGTTTTGGTTTCAATGGTTCAGTTAGTTGTGGATCATATTGATCCAGCTGTTGAAAAAGTTAGGAACTTGTTGATGTGTGCAGTAAGTTTTAAGGCAGACGAGTTTTTAGGGTTTTTGGCTGAAAAAGGTACTAAGTTTTCTGACCCAGGTATTAATTGGCCTGATAAGTGGAACACAACTTACAAAATGTTGAGAGCTGTTGTTAAACAGAAGGATCTACTTGTTGAGTTTTATAACAAGATGAAAATGAATGATATTGATGATAAAGATTGGGAGATTATTGAATCTGTTTTGGGTATTTTTAATGTGTTTCATGGGTCAACTGTGCCACTCTCAAGCGTCAAGAATTCAACGTCGCCGTTACTTTTAACGGAAAGTTTGTTAATTTCTGATATGTTGAATGAATTTAGTCAAAACCCATTTTGGGAGCCGGTTATTAAGGAAATGAAAGCCAAGTATGTGAATTATTTGAAGAAACTGCCACCGGTTTATATGTGTGCTGCTGCTTTGAATCCTACTATTGGGGTTAATGGTGTGTTGAAACTTTTGGAAGATATTGGGGGAAAATTGGGGTTGGGTGATGGTTTTGCAAGTTCGAATTTTGAAAAATTCAGTTGTGTTTTACAAGATTTGTTTGATTATTATGAGAAATTGCATAGGGCAAGAGCTGGTGTGGTAGTTGATGAGGGTAGTTTAATGAATGTAAGTGAACTGGAATTATACAAAAGGACTGATTTCAAACAGATTATGAGTTCTGAAGAATATGGGAATTTAAAAGTTTTGGAATGGTGGAAAACAAATGGGTGTAATGAGTTTCCTGTTTTGGGTGAGGTGGCACATGATGTACTGAGTGTTGGAGCTGGTGTTGAAATTGTGGAACATGCTTTTGATTTGAAGGGTAGGTATTTGGATGAGCAGGCGTGTCGATCAGATGCGTGGTGGTTGCAAAGGTGTGTTTTCTTGAAGGAGCATTTTGAGACTGTTGGATGGGGAATCGAACAGTGAAATGGTTGCAGGTGGGCTTAAAGAATTGGATGGTGATGGTGATGATAAGTATTCTACTGACATGGATGATGAAGAATGAATGAAGCTGCTTTTTGGAATGTGATGAAGATGTTGCTGAAGATCAAGGTCACAAGTTTATTTTGCTTTTAATGTTAAAGTTTATCTTTATATCTTTATGTTTACGTTTAGTTTATGTTTATGTTCAATGTTCACTACTAGTACTAGTATGTTATGCAACTTGCTACACTGGATGATGTTCTTAGGAAGGGGCATTGTTTTTTAATGTAATGGCTATTTTGGTGGTTTTTACCAAAATTTCTATTTCTATCTACAATTTCATGATTCGGTTTCAGTTTTTTATTATAGCTTCTTGAGTTCTTTCAACTTATTGTTATGCTTATGAAGGAGCATTGTTTTCTATTCTCGTTTTTCTTTTTTAATTATCATTAATCACTATGCTTAGATGATCGAGGCTCATCTTCAATTCTCATTAACTACAGCTGTAGGATGATAAAGTAATACAACATGTACATTGAGGGATGGCACCCGCGAGTAATGGGCACGGGTTCTATAAACCTGTGACCCACCAGTCGGGTTGTTTTTTTGCTCATTGAGACCCGTTACCCGCCCGCGGGTAAAACAACTTCGCCCATGTCCGTGACCCGCGGATACCCATGACCCCCGGGTAAACCCGTGGGTAATAATAATATACTACTTCGTTAAAATTTCTTTTAAAAAAGTTAGATAATTTTATTAATTATAAATCATATGTACAAGTTAATGTGTAAAATGACGTGAAAATCAAGTATTTTACTTATATGTAATAATATATTTTTAATTTTTAATCATTATTGCATTACATGTAAAATCACTTTTAAATTTGATAATTGTATTTATAAACTCGCGGGTAAATTAAAACAAAGTCCCAAAAATTAGCGGGTCGGGTTTTACCCGCGACGGGTAGTATGTACCCGCTACCCGCCCGGGACCCGTCAGCGGGTATGATCTTTTACCCGTACCCGTGCCCGCGGGTAGAATTTAATGATTTTACCCGCCCATCACGGATCGGGTACCCGCAGGTCACGAGTTTTTTTCTCGCCCATTGCCATTTGTAATCCAAGAGACTTTTGGCTACAAAAACTGCTCGATTAATAATGGCATTGTTTTGCAATATGACCTTTTTAGTTGTTCATAGTAAGAATTAATCTACAAACTGAAAGGACCCGTTCATATACATTATAAACGATTCACAATAGTTGATTACATTGCGAGGTATTTGACCTCTATATGATACATTTTACAAAAATTGCATTCGTTTTTAAAAGACAAACTTTCTTTACATCGAAAATTGACAGGCATGCATACCATTTCATAATATCCACTATCCAACTATAAATTGATTTAATAATAATCTTTGATGAACTCAATGACTCGAATGCAACGTTCTTCGAAATATGCTATGAAAGACTCCAAGTAATATCTTTAAAATGAGCAAATGCACAGCGGAAGATTTCTTTAACACCTGAGAATAAACATGCTTTAAAGTGTCAACCAAAAGGTTGGTGAGTTCATTAGTTTATCACAATCATTTATTTCCATCATTTTAATAGACCACAAGAATTTCATTTCCAGTTCTCATAAATATACGTCTCATGCATAGAGACAAAAATAATTATTCATATGGTGAACACCTGGTAACCGACATTAACTAGATACATATAAGAATATCCCCTATCATTCCGGGATCCTCCTTCGGACATGATATAAATTTCGAAGTACTAAAGCATCCGGTACTTTGGATGGGGTTTGTTAGGCCCAATAGATCTATCGTTAGGATTCGCGTCAATTAGGGTGTCTGTTCCCTAATTCTTAGATTACCAGACTTTAATAAAAAGGGGCATATTCGATTTCGATAATTCAACCATAGAATGTAGTTTCAATTACTTGTGTCTATTTCGTCAAACATTTATAAAAGCGCATGTATTCTCAGTCCCAAAAATATAAAGGGTAAAAAGGCAAATGAAACTCACCATACTGTATTTCGTAGTAAAAATACATATAACGTCATTGAACAAGTGCAAGGTTGGCCTCGGATTCACGAACCTAAATTAATTATATATATTTATGTGTTGGTCAATATTTGTCTAACAAATTAGGTCAAGTCATAGTGTACCACAATCCTAATGCTCGAGACTAATATGCAAAAGTCAACAAAAGTAAATTTGACTCAAAATAATTTCCAAAAATCTATACATGATTAATATATAGTATAAATATCGTTGTTTTATATTTTTAAATATTTTTAAAAGATTTATTAGAGTAAATAATATAATTTATTTATTAATAAATAAAATTTTATATTAAATTTATATAATAAAATATACTTTTATATATATTAAGTAATAAAATTTATAGGGTTCATTTAATATCATAAAGATAATATGATATGTATTATTAAAGTAAGTTATTAGATGTAGTAAAATATGTTTGTATCACATATTTATTTGATAAAATAATATCTATAATGATAGTAAGTAAAAGTTGTATTATTTTGTAATAATAATTATTATTATAAAAATATCAATATTTATAATTACAAGGATGACATTATGATAAAACGATAATTCTAATTATGATAACTTTAATATTTACGATAATTTTTAATATTATCTTTAAAATAATAATTCTATTTAAAATAATAATAATAATAATGATATTTTATAGTAACAATGACATTTCTATTAAAATGATAATTTTTGTTAAAATGATAGTTTTAATACTAACGATACTGTTAATAATAATAGTAATGATAAAAATAATAAGAACGATAATTTTATCTAAATCAATATCTTATAATATTTTAATTTCATCATGATACTCTTACTCATTATTTCCTAATCGTTTCGTTTAATAGCTTTTAATTGTCTTTTATATCGTGTTCATAATAATGATAATAATAGTAATCAAAATAATTAGGTGTTACAAATATTTGTTTTAATTACACTAATATTAATAATGATAGTTACTATAACATTATTAACGATAATACTAATAATCATAATCATCTTAATGATAATATAGTAATAATAATAATAACAATAACAATAACTATTTTTAAATAATGATATATATATTAATAATGATAATAATAATAATAATAATACTAATAATAATAATAATAATAATAATAATAATAATAATAATAATAATAATAATAATAATAATAATAATAATAATAATAATAATAATAATAATAATAATAATAATAATACTAATAATAACTTTAACGATAATAACGATAGTAATAATAAAAAAAAATAACAATTTTTAATGATAAATCCCTTTTATTGATAAAGATAATAATAATGATAATAATAAGATAAAACTAGAACGACGATAAAAACGACAATAATAATAATAATCATTTTTAATAAAAATATCGAAAATTCAATTGATTATAACTTCTAATCCGTTCATCGAAACCATTCGATATCTAAAGGAAAAGTTCTTAATTTTTCGCTAGCTTTCCAAGGACATGCATATCTTATACCTTATCTCAACCGCAAGTGTAACTAATTCAAGATTCAACATAACCTGTCTAAGGGCAATATCAAAAGTACAAGCATGCATAATCCTAAATACTCGAGCACTAGTCAGGGATACACTATTAGTATGTAAAAGTTAAATTATGAGTACTCACGTATCAATATTGAAATTCAATATTGTAGGAAAGGTACGTAGACGCAACGGAAATGATAAACACTATATTGACCTCACGAGCATACCCATGAACCATACTCAATCACCTCCATAGCTATAACCTATAATTTCCTTAATCCTATCCTACTCGAAAAACAATTTCGAAATCACTTGAACAGCACTCTGTCGTAATATTTTATGTATACTAATAATATCTTGAAATAATACGGAGTAAATATATATATATGTAAATCGATTGAGAGAGTTTAGAGAAAAATATTTTCAAGTTTCTATGAAATAATGAAACCTATTGAATTCTATTTATAATAGATTTTTGAATTATTAAAGTGAATTATTAAAGTATGAATTATTAAAGTGAATTATTAAAGTATGAATTATTAAAGTGAATTATTAAAGTATGAATTATTAAAGTGAATTATTAAAGTATGAATTATTAAAGTAAATTATTAAAGTATGAATTATTAAAGTTAAAGTAAAGTAAAAATAAAATAAAGGTAAAGTTTAAGTATAGTAAAAGTATAAAACTATGTACGTATAATACGCGTATAAATATATATATAATATTAATTTAAATCATTATATATATTTAATAAAATAAAATATAAATATTGTTATCTTTATCATACTAGTTAAGTAATGAGTTGTCAAAAGTGGTTCTAGATATTTATAAAAGTTATATACGTTTTAATAATAAAGTTCTTTTTAAACTGAAAACGTTTTTGTACGTTTGAAACTAAATAGATCAATCGAGTCTTTATGAGATTCAATCTTCCAATATCCTTTGTCTAGTTCTCAATGATTGATAATTTGTTTTTATTTATAAATCACTTTACCATTTTTCAAATATTGTTAAAATGGAAAGATTTCTCAAATCAACGTGGGCCTTTCAACAGAGACTTGTAATCATAATTCAATATATCTGATAATTCAATCATTTGATCTTATCTTCTAATTCCATTGATAAACATTTTGAAACAGATACAATCATATAAAGTATTTAATCTAATATTTTGTTTACGTTTCAAGTTATAATATATATACACATATACATATATAATCATATTCGTTTAATAGTTCGTGAATCGTTGGAACTTGGTCGAGGTTGAATGAATGTATGAACATAGTTTAAAATTCTTGAAATTTAACTTAACAAATATTGCTTATCGTGTCGGAAACATATAAAGATTAAAGTTTAAATTTGGTTGGAAATTTCCGGGTTGTCACACAAACACTACTGAACTGTAGAGAAGTTGGAAGATTCATGTTTTTAGATTTTGGGGAATCTTTTGTGTGAAACGTGTTGGAAGCTTTGACGAGCCCAACACACCCACTATAGAGGACCTAGATTATACTTGACTCACTACACCAACACTTTGACGTTGGTTAGCCTTTAATTTTATAAATCCTTAGTGCACAATGTACTTAGGCGACAGTGTCGACCATATATCTTTAGGCGGTATAACCGACCATGTATTACTTAGGCGGCATAGCCGACCATATAATAAGAACAGCAAAAGTGCACTAAGAACTTAAACACAAACTAAGGCTTAACCGGGAAACTTAACAAAGAACACTTTTATTAATACAAAATACAATTACAATATTACTTACTTACAAGCTTTTCTTCTCCACTCACACTCTTTTCACTTCTTACTTCTTCTCTACTTCTCAACTCACTCTTTTCATAACTTGATTACAAATGAAACTCCTCACCCATATTTATACTTGTCCATGGAAGTTTCTACACACTAGATATTTTCATGGATAAATATCTAGATAATTCTCACCTACAAATATCTATATTATCTAGATTTTTCTACATATAAATATCTAGATATTTCTATTAATATCTAGATATTTTTTTATACATATTAATATCTAGATATTTTTCCATACATATTTAAAAATTTCATATTATTTCAAATTTGCATTGTATTTTAACAAAACGTTCCTTATTAGACCCCCAAGTTATGATTAAGGTCTAAGTATATCACGTTGTGTTTTCTTTGATTCCAGTATAGATAAAGTATGTTTCAAGTGGCAATAACGAGAGTATATTGGAAGAATGCAGAGTCTTCATGAGTTTTTTTTTCGGCTTCATGTTTTGTAGCGAACTTTTGACTTTGTGGATTGTTTGTGTATAACTGTTAGTTTTTGTTTTAGTTTATGTTTCGGTTTAGGTAAAATGAGACTATGTTGTATGTTAGTCGCTTTCTAGGTACAAGCTTCATTGGAGTTATCTCGTGTCTCTTGTTGAATTCGTTTTCTTTTTGAAAACGTTTTCCATTCTTTATAAAAGTCTTCGTTATTTTACAAAAAAAATAATAATAATAATAATAACGAGTAAAATGGGTAAAACAAAAGCAAACGAGGACAAAAATACTACATGTTTAAATGAAAACATGACTAGGTTGAGGGATCCATCTTGGCACTTAGACCAATCCTATCGGTATGATGTCCTCATAGCCCTCGTGAGGAAGATGAGGAGTGATGGCATTCCTTATTCCTCCGGTTAGCCCTCGTAGCCCTCAATGATTCCGCCCTCCATTTCATGCTTTCTTGACATATTTGAGGACGGATAGTTTGGATTATTTAGTCGTACGATTAGGTTTATTACTTGTACATTTGTTAATTAAATAATATTGGTGAGAAAGTGTTGATATGACGATGATATTACAGTTGGTCCGAGTGAGGAATTATGTCAGTGTTGTGATTGGTCTTATTTTATTACTAATAATTGTTTACCTTATAGAAAGTTTAAGGCTGCAGCTGCAGCTGCAGAATTAAAGTACCAAATAGTTCGTATAATCAAAACTGTACATACATGAAAACTTTCCATTTGTTTGGTATATGGTTTGCATGATTACGGTAAGTTTGTGAATAATTCAAGTTCAAAATTTATGCAGCATTATAAGTTTCGTGTGTTCTGCAACACACTAATGCAAATATGATTAGGTCCACTCTTTGAGTTTTGAAGTTCGTACTTGAAATTTTAGAAATAAATCATCATTTGCTAATTTATATGAAGTCTGATTTTCGTACTAAAATAAAATAATTAGCGATTTGCAAACCAAACTAAAAAGATAATAATCACGGTTTAATAAAAGATAGGTTGGCCACTCATGGAAGATACGCTAACGTTCAAGATCGCCGGTTAATTACAATTACAATTGCTACAATTTTACACATTTTAAGAAAAATTAAAAGTAAAAAAGATCACTCATCACAAACTTCAACGTTCTATTCTTTTTGCTGAAAATACCGTAACTTATACAACCAAAGGAATTTTATCAATTGATTGATGAACACATCAAATGATACAAAAAAGTTGTGACATGCCTCGCAACTAGAAAGCAAACCTAACAACCAAACTATACAAAGAGCCAACAAAACTAGACAACAAACCTTCTAGAAGACATAACAAAACGCACCACAAAATACACAAATGATTAACGCTAAACTCAAGAACATTCTGATCGTATGCGATAAGTGAGATTTTTTACATCGCGCCCCAGGTTTTAAAACCTTGCCATGGACCTTCACAAAGTGCAATGATTTCCCGGACCGTGACAAAACAAATGGATCTTTGGCGATCCAAAAGAAGATACCTTTGACGAGCCCATGAGTTTATCTTCAACCGTAGAAGGTCCTAACACCGATCGGTTCCAAGAAAGAACCCTAAAAAACACTCGATGAAACCCCGATCGCTGGATCAACTTCTTCATCCCGAAGAGCAAAAGATTTGTCACTTCTCGAACAAAAGTTCGTATTCTTCTTCTTTGAACATTCTAATAGTGTAAGGACTTGATATGTAAATCATGAGCACAAACCACAATTTACCAGTGTTGTAAAAGTCGGCCGACTTGGCCGACGCGTCGGTCGATGCGTCGTTTTTTTGAGTTCTCCGTCCCGTTTTTTCTAAAAACGACTCAAAAGACGGTCAAAGCTAAAAGTTCGGTCAAAGTCTGTCAAAGACGGTCAAAGTTGGCTAAAAACGGTCAAAATCAGTCAAATTTTCGTCAAGATGTGATATGTTTTTAAATTAGGGTTTGTTTTCAATTTTTGGGCCGCTCTTTTCTCTGTGTCCTTACTGATTATGTACTCGGTAACATTAATTGAGTTTGAAGTTTGATTGTATTTAAATTCAAGTTCTTATTTAAGAAATTTATGGTACAGAATCAACTATTTTATACATATATAAATATATATTTAAGAAATTATTAATAAAGTCAACATTGGTCAACGACCGATGCGTCCCCGACGCGTCCCCGACTCAGCCGATGCATCCTTTTTAGGTCTCGACCGATGCGTCCCGACTCGCGACTTTTACAACCTTGCAATTTACACACAACAAAACAACAAAAAATATAAGATTCTAATTCTAATCAACCTAATTCCAAATTCAATAACACTTGAAAGAAACTGATCAACCATTAATCATCATCATCATCATCCTCCCAATTCTCCAAGCTCAAATCTTGATTATTGAATTGTATTCTATATCTGTATCTCTTCATGTCACCAATAACTATATATCTAATACTCATATTCTCTCTTTTCATTCCACCAATCCCAACAACTGCTGATCAATCATACATCTCAATCCTCATAAACCAAAACGGCCTTAATTTCGTCAAGAATTTGCTCATAACAAAAGCAATTTCATCACTCACACCCACTCCAATTTCACAAATTGAAAAGGCTGTGAAAATCCCTGTAATTGGTAAAGTACGTATTGTTCTTTCTGATATTATAATTTACCGGGTCAATGTCGGGTCATCAGATGTTAGACCCGGTATATCAGGTGTTTCTATTGTTGGGTCAGGTGTTACTTCTGATATGACTGTCAATTGGCATTATTCTTATGGTTCTTGGGTTGGTCCTATTTCGATTTCAGATAGTGGGACAGCTGCTATTGAGGTACTCCCTATTTTTCCAGTTTCAAGATTTATTGAAAATGTTTAAGTCAATTTCAAATTTAGAAATTGAGCAAGTACTTAGCTTTTAGTTTTGTTATTGTTAGCATTTGGATACCAAATGTCCTTTTAGCTTATTTAAGAGGAAAATAAATAACTTTATATCGCCATAGATCATAATTAATGTGCGTTTGATAAAAACAGAATGATCAAGCGCTAAATGGTTCGAATTCACTAATGTTGTATTCTCTAGTTTTTTTTTTTTTTTTCCAGCGGAAAGGAATGGAAAAGAAAGGGGATGAAGTGTTTTACTATCCTTCCCAATCCGTCCAAATATGGGCGGAGAATGTTATTAACAAAATATTAATGTACTATCCTTTCTAATCCTCTACTCTCTTCTCCTTTCTGCTTAAAATAAAAACTCGAGAATCACTATTATTTTTTAATCCGTCTATTTCTTTTCCTTTCCATTATAAAAAAATCTAGAGAATGCAGCGTAAAAGGTTCTAATAGAAATTGGTTATGAACATTTGATAATGATTCTGAATCAGCTCCACCATTGATGTAAAAATAATGTATTAACCTTTTAAAGGAAGGAAATAAATGATATCGTTGTTTGATAAGTGTTGGTAATATTATTTATAGTCATTAAAGGAAATGAAGGTGTTGAATGATTAAGACGGTATTTCAACTCTGAATGGTTCAAAACATATTGTTGAACGGATCAACATCACTTGTCATGCAGATGTTAGTAACAAGCATATCAAATGCTGAGATTCAGTTAATGGGAAGTTTATTTCGTTATTGATGGGTGTTAATGTTTTTGTGCTAAGGTTACCGGTATGGAAATCGGTTTAGTGCTAGGTTTGGATTATCAAGAAGGATCGATGAAACTTTCGGTTATGGAATGTAACTGTCATATACGTGATATATCCATAGACCTAAAAGAAGGAGCATCTTGGCTCTATCAAGGGTATGTTTGTTATTACTTAGTTGACTTTATTACAGTTATTTCTGTTAGGACTGTGACTAGCTCATGTCACTACTCCAACATAAAAGCCCTAATATTATACATTCTTTTAGGATTGTGGATGCTTTTAAAGACGAAATTATATCAGCTGTAGAGAAGGCGTTTACCAAGAAACTGAAGAGTGAGATTTCAGAGCTTGCATCTGTTCTACAAACTCTTCCAAAACATATTCCGGTGGATAATGCTGTTTCGTTGAACGTTACATTTGTTAATAACCCTTTCTTGAGTAACACGTCATTAGGGTTCGAGATAAATGGGTTATTCGTGGATTCTAAAGTCAACAAACTTTCATACCACAACCATTTGCAGCCACCAATATCTTGTTCAGATCCTTTAAAAATGATTGGAATTGCCCTAGATGAAGCTGTTTTCGAATCTGCTTCCAACTTATACTACGATGTGAGGCCTAAATTTCTAAATTCAGCCTGTATAATATAATCTGGAGGTGGCAGTTATAAATGGGTCAATTAGGATTGTGCTTTATCTCTTACGGGTTAAACACCTAGCTTAAAAGGAAACGGGTCAAATGGGTTAAAATTCGCCTGCGTTATAATGCTTCTAATACATAAAAATCTCGTATTTGTTTTATGAAACAAAAAAAAATTAGATTATTGAAATAATGGTATACCTTAACTCATATTTGATACACTAATACTAGTTAATATGTGTTCTGGGTCAAATTACTCCATTGTGATCCAAACCCACTTTGACCCGTTCCTAAAGCTGTCCTACCACCCATTTTCCACCTCTAGTTATGAAGTTCAATAAATTTAACATATGGATCACATAAACTTGTACTTTCAGGCTAAGTTTATGCAGTGGATTGTGGATAAAGTTCCAGAACAAAATCTTTTGAACACGGCAGGATGGAGATTTATTATTCCGCAGCTGTACAAAAAGTACCCAAATGCTGATATGAATTTAAACATCTCTCTGTCTGATCCTCCATTAGTGCAGATAGCGTCACAGAATATTGCTGCAACAGTCTATGCAGATTTGATCATAGATGTCCTTGGAGCGGATGAAACAATCCCCGTTATTTGTATCTCACTGGTAAACTTCATTAACTCAAATGAAAATTACATAATAAGGTAACCATGTTTGGTCACAATTTTTTATTTTTATTTTTGGGGCTCAACCAGTCTTGTTTTCACCCATAAATAGGTAATAAACTTTCATGATATTTAAGTTACGGTAACTAAACTTCATTACTACTTCAATAATGGTGACTTTGCAGCTTAGATGTTGCTAACTTTGACCAAACATTGTCTTTTCTATGTAATAATTTTTTTATAAATAAGCAAAAAACAATGCATAATTGAAATTAGCTACATACGGAGTTATTGTAAAACTACATAAAGATTATCTCTATTTCGGTAGACATTCATACAAGGGTTTTTCTTGTTTTAGGTAATGTCTGGCACAGGTTCAGTTCATATTATCGGAAATAACCTTGCTGGTCGTTTGAATCTGGATGATTTCACCATGTCGTTAAAATGGAGTAAAGTTGGCAACTTGCACATGTTTCTTATTCAGGTAATCAATTTATTTGTTGTAGACAAGAAACATCTACTCACTTTTGAACCAAAGGTCGCTTGAAGTTCCGTTCTTTTTGCAAGTCTATAAAAATATCGTTTACAATGGTGGATCAAGAAAATTTTAAAACGTTAAAATTTGAAAAAAAGACGGGGAAATTTGTCGAAATTTAACAAAAAAATAAACTTAACGTCGGACTTCAACATATAATTACACTAAAAAAAATTTGATCGTCGAGGGCGGCCAACCTCGGTTGCCCCTTAATAGATCCCTCTGCTTACAAAGGCTTCTTGGTTTTTTTTGCCAAAAGGAGTCGGTTGACTGGTTCGTTAACATGTCAAACGGGTAATGTTAAGATGGGTCGGGTTGGGTTGGGTTGGGTGGGGTTGTTTGACCCACCAACACCTTTTTTTAATAAGTATGTTATTCTGATTTTCAGAAACTCACTATTAACATTATCATCGAAATTTTATAGGAATGAAACACTATAAGAGGTTAAATACTTGAGTATATGATTGTAAACCTTCTAAAATTTGACATATTTTCAAGAAAACACTCTTCTGCAAAATGCACGAGTAAAGTTGTTGGTATACTATTTTATAAGAAACTGTCTAAAGACAGATAAAATACACAAGTCCTATTACTCTAGAGTCATCTAAACTTGGTGGCTTATGATCACTTTAATCTTACTTTCTACTTTGTTCAATTTTGTTGGTTGCAGCCTGTAATATGGACAATGATCGAAACTGTTTTCTTGCCGTATGCAAATGCACGCCTCGGGATCGGGTTCCCTTTGCCTATAATCAACGGCTTTACGCTACAAAATGCTGAGATAATATCCTCGCAATCTAGAATCACAGTGTGCAGCGACGTTAGTTATGAGGAGTCGTTTAAGAGCAGCCACGCTCGAATCTACACTTCATAAGACTTGAAAGACAGTCATCATGTACAATGTTTGTATAGTTTGTACATAACTTTAGACCACTGTAATTTGCTCTATTATTAATTATTAATATTTTGAGTTATAAATAATGCAGCATAAATGATAATTATCAATTATAAATCAGATTTTGAGCATAGATTATTGACTTTGACATCTTTAACGTAGAAGATGTTGCAATTGATATTTGGACCTGAAATTGAAAAATAAAAAACTCGTACATATAAATGATAATCGACGACGACAACAAAACCTAATACCACATGTGGTGTATGAGGGAGGTGAGATATAGATAATCCTTCATCTATCCTGGAATAAAGACAAGTCATTTCTCCACCCAGAGTGAAACACTCTCGAGAGTAAAAAAAGTCATCCCTCTCTTTATTCGACGGATAAAGAGATTGTTTCCGAGAGGACCTCCGGCCTTAAAGTAGGAAAAAGTTTTTTTTTTTTTTTTTTTTTTTCAAGTACTAAAATACTAAAATAATAATGGACACTATGAAAATGGTAGAATCAAATTTTCATGGATTTTAAATCCTGCCTGAAATTTAATTTAGACTCTAAGAGTCAGTCAAGTCGCCAATAAATTGACGATTGTTGTCAACTCAATAGAGCCGTAATATAAATGATAATCATCAAGTTTAAATTACACTAAAAGTTCAAAGGTCTAGACTTGCTAACTCCTAATAGTTGAAGGGGTAACTCTTTACTATCATAGTTCTTGAATAAACACAAGATAACATAGACAAAGAAAAGATTTTGATTTCTAAATTCAATCCGAATTACAATAAAACCTTTCTTAAACCCTTGTTTCTCATACATCATGCGGTTCTTGATGTCAACTACAAGCCCTAGCTTTCCGTCTCCACCTCCACTTCACCAATATACAATAAAACAACCCCAATTTATACCATTTCAAAAACCAACAAAACCCCATGAAAATTCTGTAAAATCCCAGAAAAATTCAGGGTTTTTATCGGCAATTGGGAACGCAATTGAAGAACAAGAATATAGAAAAGCTAGGGCTGAAGTTATAAGAAAAGGAACAGGTTTAGATGGTTATAATATTGAAGGTGTTTCAATTGGTGGTCATGAAACTTGTATTATTATTCCAGAGTTTAAGTGTGCTTTTGATATTGGACGGTGTCCACCAAGAGCTGTTGCCATGAATTACTTGTTTATTACTCATGCTCATCTTGATCACATTGTAAGGTTTGCTTAAAGTTTGTATTTTTATGAATTTTTATGGTTAATTTAGTGAATTTGATGCTTATATTGAAGCAATTAAGTGTTCAGTTAAATGATATTATATTGGGATAGTAGTATGGTCTGCTTACTTTAACTTTTAAAAGTGATTATCTGATTTGTAGCTTTATAAGTTGCAGATATTCAGTATTTAGTGCAGATGCAACAAAACTGTATATAGGATCATATGGCTTATTATAATCTTTGAAAATATTGTCAAACACTTACCTAATTGTTATTAATTTATTATATGATTATCCAACTTCAAGCCACATAATCATGTGCAAACGCTCTCGTTTGTTGCATGTTTTCTTATGGTGTATTATTTGATTGTGCTTATTCTATATCGTTTAATCTCTAGCAAAACACAATATAAAACCACTCATAATTAATTTTGAAGTTTAGAGGGATATTTTGTTTCTTCAATTTGTTGATTTATATCTATAGAATCTTTATAAAGATCCAATCTTGTGGTTGTAGGGTGGACTACCCATGTATGTTGCGACTCGTGGGTTGTACAGCATGAGTCCTCCAACTGTATTCGTACCTTCTTCAATTAAAGAAGATGTAGAAAACTTGATGGACCTTCACAGGAAGATGGGTCAGGTGGAGTTAAACCTAGACTTGGTTGCATTGGATGTTGGTCCGTATTCTTTATATATCTCATTTTATCATGTGACATTAACACCTCGATGTTTCCGAATCCGTACCAATTTTGTGTTTTTTTCAGGAGACACATATGAGCTAAGAAACGACCTTGTTGTACGCCCATTTAAAACTCATCATGTTATACCCAGTCAGGTATATTCTATTGATCTTTGATATTATAGTATGTTATTTTATGATGGTTTTACTAATTAATGTCGAATTGCTCAATAATTGGCTTTATCGATTTATAATCTTTAGGGTTACGTAATTTACTCAGTGCGGAAGAAGCTAAAGAAGCAATACGCTCATCTGAAAGGAAGAGAGATAGAGAAAAAGAAGAAATCTGGTGTCGAGGTTGGTATTTTTGCCCGACATAAGTTTCTACTAGCACATTTTTCTTATCTTAATTTTTTGTGATTTTCTGTTTGTATTTTTAGATCACGGATATTATATTATCCCCTGAGGTGGCGTTCACCGGAGATACAAATTCTGATTTTCTACTCGATCCACGAAGTTCTGATGCCTTGAGGGCTAAAGTTCTCATAACTGAGGTACATGTTACAGTATTTCTACATCTATCTATGCGAAGTAATTTTGAATTCTTGACTTGATAATTATGTATTACAGGCTACTTTTTTGGATGACAAATGCACAATTGAGCATGCACGAGAGCATGGTCATATGCATATTGACGAGGTATTGTTTACATCGATACATTAAAGATGTGCACGAAATTAAGAATTTTATAAAGTTTATAATGTGTGCATGTGGAATAACTTTAGCATCAAACTTCAGATTACAGAGCATGCTAAGTGGATTAGGAACAATGCCATTCTTTTGACTCATTTTTCCTCACGTTATCATATCGAGGTAATCACAATAACCCTTGCCAGTTGTCACATATGAAACTAAACGATTTTTGCATGGTAGCTCTCGTAATCTAGAAGTGATGGAGAACACGATGAATAAACGGAGCATGTTTTTTTTTTTTAATTTGATGTTTGCAGGAAATTCGTCAAGCTGTGACAAAGTTGCAGTCAAAGGTTTCAGCCAAAGTGGTTCCACTTACAGAAGGTTTTAGATCAATGTACTCATCGTAATCGCATAATCTGGCTTCAATATGTGTATTTTTGTTCAATTTTTGTGTATACCTAGAGTTCTGAAAGTAGAGTAATGAAGCCGTTAAACCAGTTCAGAATCACTATTGTAGAAAGAAAACATCTTAAAGAATTAAGAGTTCAACAAAGAAATATTATCAGTCAAAATTGATTGCAATAAACTTTAATTTGTGACATTTTTTTGTTTTGTTTAAGACATGGTTGTGAAAAGAAGTGCAGCGTTTGTTCCCCCAAAACCAAAAGCATTTGATAAGGCTGCTCTGATTTGCATCTCTTTTGAAGTAGTCAGAGGCATGAAACCATCTTTGAAAATAGGATCTGGGTTCACCAAGTTGAGCGACAAAGGAGCAATTCCCTGCACCAATTGCAATAAAGCATGAAACTTTACATCATTAAAAGTTTATAACAGATATAATTAACGCAGTTAACTGAATGATACGAAGACTGTAGGATTGCGTATATTTACTTTATGTATGGCAAGAACTGTGAATATAGCCTCAACGGCTCCAGCAGCCCCAAGAAGATGACCAATGGCACCCTAATGGTACAAAAAAATCCAACATCAGAAAATCGAATACCATAATCAAGATCATCTTTTCAACTAATTTTTTTAATAAAGTTAAGAACTTCACTAAAAAAAAAAGTGGAAATTTCATATATTTTTTTGGCTTTTCTTCATGAAATCTCTATATAAGTTACCTTTGTGGATGAAAACGCCAAGGCACCTGATGTTGCATGATCCGAAAACAGAGTTTTTATTGCATGGGCTTCCACCATATCACCTGTTGCGCAAAAGATCAAACTTTAGACAACCCTTAATAATACTATTACATGAGCAGTTCAAGTAGATAAAAAAGGATCACCCAAAGGCGTAGAAGTAGCATGGGCATTCACATAGTTCACTTGATCAGGACAAAGACCTGACTGCAAATTAAAAAAAAAAAAATTAAAATTAAAAAAAAAAACATTTTTAGAAACAAAGTCAAATACATACAAATCTGAATCAGTGGGAATTGAATTATACATAAAAGACTTAACTTGATTACCTGCTTCAATGCACGTGACATGGCCAAAATAGCACCTCTTCCATCTGTGTGTGGTTGTGTGATGTGATGTGCATCACCTTAACAAGAAAAGTGCATAAATTCAGGATTGAAACACGTAATATTCAATCAAAGGTCAACTAGATCATACCGGTAGGTGATCCTTACACCACTATTTTTTGCTATACACCACTGAATGTGCTTCAGGATGTTGTATTGTACAATGCTTTAAAACATATATACTGGTGTATGGCTAAAAAGTGGTGGTGTAAGGATCATCACCCGATCATACCTGACATCCCATATCCACGAAGCTCGGCATATATATTTGCTCCTCTATTTTTTGCATGTTCGAGTTCCTATGTCAAAAGCTATAAACGTAAGAGATATAGACACAAGGATTGCATAAATAATATTCATGCACTAAAATTACTCACTTCCAACACAAGAGCACCAGCACCTTCTCCTATGCTGCATTTAAAAACATGGTTAATTACGAGTCATAGTGCTCATCGCAAAATGCTTTTTGTTATGCTATTTATTAGAAATATGAATTATAATTATATGCAAACATACACAAATCCATCTCTATCACAATCAAATGGCCTTGAAGCTTCTTGAGGGGTTGAGTTGTACTTTGTAGCTAATGCCCTTAACCTGATTTTAATAGATTGTATCCCATTAGTCCATACTGGTGACATAATCGAACTATAACATAAAAAAGTAATAACTATAAGATCATTGAGCAATCAAATAAAGATTTGAATACCTGGAGAACCCAGCTATAGATAATGCATCAATGCTGGCCTCTGTTCCTCCGGCCACCATGACATCAGCATCTCCAAACTGAATCATCCTTGCTGCATCACCTATTGAATTTGCCCCTGTCGCACAAGCAGTCACTGCAGCATGATTGGGTCCCTAAATTTTAAATTACTTAATTTGACACAAATCTTATAGCTTTACAACAGCTGACATTCACAAATAAAAATAAATAAATAAAATCAGTTTGTTTACTAATGATCACACACACCTGAAAACCATATTTCATGCTTACATGACCAGACGCCATGTTGATCAATATCCGAGGCACAAAAAAAGGACTAAGACGGCGTAGTCTCTGGTTTAGAAAACATACAACAGTCATCGTAAAATTTAATTTTAATTTCTGAAAAGAATTTATAAAAGCAAACCTTTTCACAGATCAACTGTGATGCATCAAGTATATCACCCATGCTTCCAATTCCTCCACCTATAGAAACTCCCTGATTTCGTCAAGATATAAACTTAATTAATAAATCATAATTAAGGCAAAACACAACTACCATGAAAAACATATATGGGAAAAATACGGTTTTCTCTTTGTCCTCCTGCTCAGACGGGATCCAGTTCGCGTCTTTAAGTGCTTCGTCTGCTGCATAAAGTGCATAACTTATAAACCTTGCAATTGATTTATTATGCTGCAAAAATAAACACAACCTAAAACATCAATAACTAATAATAAGATCAGATCTAAAATAATTTTCTATGAAAGATTATACTCGATAATAATTAATATCGTCTAATACCTTAGAATCGAGCCATTGTGACTCGTTGAATTCGCCAGGTTTAGTACCACAAGGTACAGTAGCAGCTACTTTTGAAGTCAATTGATCAAAAGTATACAACTGAGTATCCTGATCAAATTCATCCATTTTCAAGTCTTGAATAGATAAAGCCCTAATTCCACTTTCACCTTTTATTAAACGATTCCATGTAGTTTCAACTCCACAACCTAATGGTGTAACCATTCCTAAACCTAACAACAATTCAGAATTAAACACACAATTACTCACTAAAGTTTATTACTGCAAAAACTAAGTTCTACTAAACTGTCATTACATACGAATATCAACGTGAATAACTCATTTTGGAGAGAATTGAGATGAAATTACCAGTGATGACAACTCTTCTTTGAGGGGAAAATGGAGGTGGATTGAAGGGTTTACTTGAAGATGAGAATGAACGATGAATTTGGCGATATAATTGTGAAGATTTAAACCACCATCGTGTGTTCATGGTAGCTGGATTCTTACCAGAAATTGTAAAATTTGTTAAAACCCCTGATAACTGCCTGCTAGTTTTAGCTGACTGACGATGTTTATCTTGTTGTTTTTAGCCCCTGTTGTTTGAAAAAGATGTTACTTTACCCCCCTTAATAAACTAAGTATATTTATTTTATTTTTTATTTTTTTAGGTGAAAATAACGATTACTTAAATAAAAACGAAAAACATTTTCGAATAGAAAACGTCTTCAACAAAGGATACAAAACAGAACTCCGATGAGACTCGTACCTAGAAAACGACAAACGTACAAGTTATCTATACCTCGCCTCATCTTTAGAAAACCGAATCAAAAATCTAAACAACTTTGGGTTCATCAACAAACAAAACATAGACCCGCATGACACTACCAAACACGAAAACGAACAAACCGACTCAAACTTCTTGGAGGTTTTATTATTATTATTATTATTATTATTATTATTATTATTATTATTATTATTATTATTATTATTATATTGCAAAAATAATATATTTAAATAAATAAAATGAGTAATACTTTCTTTCAAAAGATGAAAACTCTCGTACAAGAAACAAAAATTACAAATAGGAAGAAACATCATAAAGTGTCATAGTGAGGTGCAGTTATCTTTATTAAGAAAAATAATAATAATTCAATCCTTCTCAAGTCAGGTTTTGAATTTTTTTAATGTTATTTTTTTGTAATATAATATTTGATGAAAAAAAAATATACCAAAGAAAAATACATATTAAACCGAATCCATTCATATAATTTTCATTAAATATTATATAACACAAATAAAATTGTTATTTTGTAGCGTAAAAATTAACAATAGGAGTAACATTCAATCGGATTTTTATTATGTATTTTCTCATAACCAAGGACCAAAGCCACAAACGATTAACAATAATATTACGTATTTCACATAACCAAAGACCAAAGCCACAAACGATTAACAATGTTCATACAACATGACCGAATTCACTACCCCATTGTTGTTGAAGGTTTCTGAAAATGTAAATACCACAAACCCTATTATACAATTTCAAACACTCCAATATCTATGTACAACAAAAACATATATAACAAACCACAACCAACTTGCTGTCTTTTCAACAAGAACAATAGTCTAGAAAGCAATGCATGTCTCCAAAGAGGATTTAGCAAGCCACAACAAGCCTGGATCACTCCTCTTCAACACCAAGTAACTTTCTGCTTTCCCTATCTCATCTTGAACTACATCTTCACAAAAACCAATCAAAAACAATATCTCCATTGCAGCTGCAAAACCACAATCATTAAACAAACTTAAAAACTGAAATAACTGTGATAACATATAAAATGATGATCGGAAAAAAAAAGAATGATGCTCACCATTGTAGCTAGCTATGTTCTTCTGAATTACAGGGTTAGCCTGCAGATACATCAATCATTAAATTAGATTATTAGTGTATTCAGTAATGAAAATTACAGTGTCTTTTTTTTTTCTTAGTATGAAAACTCATAGCACAAACCTTGCGTAATTTCTTGAATTTCGTTTCATTAGGGTGTTCAATAACGTTCTTGACTATCTTAACGAGAGTCTGAAAAACCAAGGAAGCCACTGATGGAGTAACTTCAGATTGCAAGGTCTCAATGGATTTTTTCAGCCGATTACAAGCAATCACAACTGGATCTTGAATTCTCTGTAGTTCTTCATCTTGCAGCATACCATCATCCGGGTCAGGCTCGTTGATTTCCCTCTTAAGTTCATTTTCAAACCCACCAACAAAGGTTTCCTTAATTTCTGCAGTAGTAACACTGTTTCGGGTCAATTCTTCACATGGTTCAGATTCCATAGCTTTAATGTCGATACTATCATCCGGGTCAGGCTCATTATTCTTGTTCAGTACTTCATGGTCATCAGGGTCAGGTTCATTAGTTTGTTTTTCACTAATGTCCATGGCAACTGATTTAGTCATGATCACATCCATAGAATCATCAGGATCAGGTTCATCATGTGTTTCAGATGTTGTTAAATGATTATTTGATGCAACCACTAAACGTTGGTAAGCAGCAGCGACTGAAGATGCTCGAGCATTAGCCAGTGAACTGGAAACTTGGTTCCCCCCAAGTTTATGAGACAAACTGCTACTACCACCAGTACTGTTACTACTACTATCAGCAACATGAAACTCGTATCCAAATTGTTGTGTCTTCTGGGACCCACTTAACGTGTGACCCGTGGATCTAGTCCAGTCCAGAGCAGCAGCTTCTTTATTAAGCTGACTATCCAGAGCATAGAACTTCGCATCATGTTCAGAGAAAACCATATGGGCCTGAACAAAAACCAAGTGAGTTAATGATATGGATCCGTTTACTAACAAACGGTTTAATTCAGGATTATGTCTCATTTCCAACAGGTGAAGCGGGTTAAATGTATAAATAAAGAGGGAATGGGTCGAATGGAAACAAAGAAGCCTAGACTAATTAGAATCATTTGTTACAGCAAAATAATACAGGTTACAGAGTATGAATGATATTAAAACTTACAAGTTCATGCAGAAGGGTCTTCTTAATGCTCTGATATTTTCTGAAACCTTTCAGATCATCAGTTCGAAGACGCAAAGATATCTCCTCCCCATGATTCTATACCACCAAATTATAATCAAAAAAGGAATATTAATTACACTTATACAACAGAAACTAGATGTTTAGTTACCATTATTCAGAGTGAACTTTACCTTGTTAAAACCAAGGATGCACACAGGACTTACACCAACATAACCTTCTGGAGCCATCTCAGTCATGATTCCCACACGCCACTTATGCTTTACATCAATAAAAGAGACCACCATTAGTAACATAACTATAGACCTATTAGCGCATCCCGTTCTGTTTGATATTTATTAATAGTAATTTTAATACTACAGTGTATCTAATCTGATTGCTAATACAGGTAATACCTTATTCATGATAGCAACAATTCCTTTATCTGCAGCAAGTGTGTGCATTAGTCGAAGTGCCTCTGAAGCTGGAGGATTTAACTATAAGACAAATATAATCATGTCATTTTCTTGAAAACATTGTTATAAAGAAGCTTAGCATTAAAATAGTAACATATATTATCAAAAAAATACCTCGATCCCTGGAAGTTCAAGCGTTTTAAAATCACCAAAAACATAGTTTCCTTCCGGAAGCTTCAACGGTGCATCAACTCCATTTGACATTCTTCTAATACGCTTCTCCTCTTCATCAAATCCAGCTATTCTCATATCCATCTTCGCACTTTTTAAAACTTGATCGATCTCTTCTTTCGGTACCCCCATCATCTGTATTGATTTCCCCTCGATGATGGAAGCTTCCTGCAAACTGAGACGTGCGTGCACATCCGAGAAAGGAGATAACAATTTCGATGATTTCTGAGATTTGACAATAAGCTTTAAAGTATCTGCTTTCACTCCTGTAAGTATTTGTAATTCGTGCCCTAATTCTTTGAGAGTGGCACTTGCATTCATACTCACGACGTACTTCTTTCCTCTCCATGTAACCATTATTTCATGATCATTTCGTTTTTGCTCCATTTTTACCTCCTGCAAGAAGGAACCAACTATTACTAACCATAAAACATGACAAAACCCTAGGTTTATTCGAATTTAGGGAAATCGCAGGGTTACCTAAAGATTGAAATTCACTTAATCCAAAACAAGCAATCAATAACTTGAATTTTGGTGAGTCAACAAAATCGAAAATTCAAACTATACTCACCATAAACTATCAAAGTACATACTTAGGGCTCCAAATTGAGGTTTAATTTCATTTATTGATCAATTGCAAAATTAAGGTTTTGATCATTCTAAATTCTTAAAAAAGCACAATATGTATAGCAATAAGCAATGGAATTTCTAATTTTGACAACATCCAAGGTAACGAATTAGATATTAATCGTACATATATCACCAAAAAAAAACTTAGATCAAACGATAACCAGTAAATTTACTTGAACAATCGATGTAAAATTAAGCGAAATTACCTTAATTTGGTACAGATTGAAGATGGATCGTGGGGATTGTAAGAAAGATTTGGTTGTAGGTAGCTAAAATCAGGAAATATAATTTATGATTGTATTGTATGGTATGTATGTGCAATGTAAATTTGTGTGTGTGTTAGAAGATGTATATGTATGTAGCTTGAATAAGGGGGAAGTATGGGATGGGGTACGTAAATCCTGACGTAAGCGTAAGAGATGGTTCCAGATGGGATTGACTTTCAACTTCCCTAATCAAAACCCAAACGGTGGTTGACTTGTTTGAACGCGCACCCAACTTTCAAAAAGAAAAAATTAAGCCATTGATACTTGTTGATATATACATGCGGTTGAAAAAAACCTTAACTTTGATTTTTGCATTGTTAGTACTTGTGTTTTGAAGAATTTTCGTGATTAGTATCCCATGATAATGTTTGTCAGGACTTTGTAACAACTTCGATTTTTTGTTAAATATTTAACGGCCGTTACATAAACTCTATGATTAGCTATATTAGAAACTTTTTTTTTTTCTAAGAATATTTAAGAGTATATAAGAGTATATTATGTGTTCTGTATTACACAAATTACATTCTTCGGGTTAGAAATATTTGAATTTTTTTTAGAAAAATTACATCGGTTAGTATAAGCGGGAACCGACATTTATGACTTACAAAACTTCCAACAATTAATTATATTAATTGGTTGTGTGCATTATAGAATTCCTTATATGTGTAGAATTTCTACGGTTAAGGTTTCTATAACATAGAGGATGTTAGATAGCGTGAACTGCGAAATCACTAGAAATTGTATCGTACGAGCGTGAGAGGTTTCATGTCGTTTTGTGAAAAATGAAAAGTTCCGGGAAGCCCCTAAGAACTTCCCCAATACCGACTCATGTCCCCTCCCAATATATTTTTGATTGTTCCTTAAGTCACTAAATAATTGAGAAACCTATAAATTGGTAACCAAATAACTTTAACCTAATTTCTTATGATCATAAAAAAATTTCTCTCCTCTCTTCTCTTGCTTCCAAATGACGGTTCCCGCTTTCACTAAGCGAGGTGGTTTTTAAAAAAAAATTCAAATACTTCTAACCCGAAACATGCAATCATGTAATACAGAACACGTATTAAAAAAATATATTCTTAAATGTTCTTGGAAAAAAATAAATAATTTCTAATATGGAAAATTGCAAAGTTTAAGTAACGTTCGTCGAATATTTAACCGAAAAATCAAGGTTGTTACTAGTTATCGTTAAAATGTGACAGACGTTACCATGGGGTACCAACCACGAAAATTCAGCAAAGCACAGGTACCAACGATGCAAAAAACAAAGTTTATTCCTCTGACGAGTTAATGTTTTTATATGGAGGTTAGTTATTGATCAACTCCCTTCGAGCTTGAATTTTCCTATATGAGGATTTGATATTGATGATATTAGATGCGTATTGTGTGGGTACCGGATACAATCAATTGATCAAGTCATTTTTTCTTGCTTCATTGTTTGCGATCTAGAATAGAATTTGTAGATGGGTATAAATTCAGCTACCTGTTTTCGGCAATTGTTAGGAATGGTTACACTGGTTCAATAGCTAGCATTATTCATCCGATGCCAAGAACAATTTTTACGTGATTTTTGCTGCTGCAAGTTCCTCAACAATACTATACTCGCTAATTGGTCGATGAAGAAAGAGATTCTTTTTTTATTCCACTTTTATTGTTTCATTCAATTGAATACATAGTAGAAGTTGTTGGAATTTATGTTGGGACTCTTGACTCATGAAGTCGTTGTAAGTTGTTTTTATCTGTAACATCCCAAAAAAATAAGGTAATATTTTATAAAGTATTAATTGTTACATTTATGTAAGTATTATGTTTGTATTATAATGGTTAATATTTAAAGCTTGTTAAGTTAAAGTTAAGATGGACTAAGGGTGCAAAGTTAGTTTAAGGACCTCCCATATTATGATTTTAGTGGGGAGGGAAGAAAGTGTAAATAAGGCAAAGACAATTTAATTAAATTGGTTAAATGCTGAAATCTCATTATCAGTTGCAAAAAAAAAAAAAAAAAAAAAAAAATACAGAAAGTTAGTGTGCTTGTGTGTGAGTGGAGACCCAAACAAGGAAGAAGGAGAAATCCTCCGGTGGAAGATTTGAAAACATACAAGTAGAAATTCATGTAATCTAGTGTGCTTTAATCATCATAACAAATTGCAATTCTTCAATTTCTTCTCCATTTGTGCACAATTAGGGTTCTTAAATCCCTAAAGACAAGGTATGAACTTCTAAGTCAATGTATCACTAAATTAGGTGTTTTAGATGAATCTAAAGCTTATAAGTTGTTGTATGTTGTGAGTGTGCACATTTGTATGATTAAAAACGAATCTTAATTGATGTTTGGATGTAAGTTCATGTATGAACTTGCTATTTGAGCGTGTGATATGAAAATGATGAATTTGGTGTAACTAATAGTCTAGAATCAAGTCATGCACACTAGGTGTTGGATGAAATGCCTCAATGAAGATGATTATGAGATTTAGCTAAATTGTGAAGAAGAAAGTTTATGTTTTGAATTGTTGAAATTGTTGTTAAGAAGGTTAAGTTCTAAATTGTATGGATTAAATTAGAGAACTTGAATATTGAAGAAAAATGATACTTTATGAATGTTCATGTACTATGATAAGTTAAAAAGGGGGATTAAGAAAGATTAAGTTCAAATGTGTAAGTATATGAAAGTGTTGTAAGCATTTGAAAGATGTAAATTCGTTTCAATTATGTCAATGACGAGATTAGCTCATGTATAGGTGCTAATCAAGACAAAGGAACTTCAAGCGACCAAGGAATCTCTTTTAACCAAGGTGAGTTTATAGGGGGTAAATTGGGCGGGTCAAGAGTGGCTTAGTGTTCCCAAATTGCATCCGTGCAAGAGGGTAACGACTAAGTGCACTAGATGGATAGCTTAGATAGGATTATTAGGCATGCCTAATAATTGTATCTATGGTTGATGATTAGCTTAGGCAAGGTCATTAAGCTTGCTTAATGATCTTGTCTATGGTATGACCTAGCTTAGACACTTAGGGTGTCTATGTATGTATGCATTATGATTAAGGTTAGCTTAGGCATATGTGTATCCCTGTGGTCATGTTTAGCTTAAGCACAATTACTAGGGTTGACCTTAGTAAGTTATGTCTATGGCAAGAAATGGAGTCGGATCCGATAGTAAGTAAGCAACCTTCGGGTTAGAAAGGTCAAGTGATGCATTGCTTATACTCAATGATATGTGTTCTTTTATTCGCCTATAACTCACTAAGCATGAAAGTTTACCCCTATGTTATGTTTATGTTTTTATAGGAACGAAAGGACACCGCGAAGGAAAGAAGCCTATTTGAGGATAGAGGAGCATTGGTCATATAGTAAGTGGTAGTGCAAGTCCCTATTTTGAATCTAGCTCTATTGATACCGCTTATCGACGTTAAAACTTTTGTACTCATAAACTATGTTACTTTTGAGATTTGGGACCAAATTTTATGTTTAAGATGTGTAAACGTGTTATTCATGACTAAATGGTTTTCATAATGTTTGACGATGTAAGAAACTGTTTAACTAAGTTTGTTTATGTACTATGTTGTTAAAATGGTGTTGGGTGAGGAAGAAATGATGAAAATGTGATTTTTAAAGAAAGTTAAAGTTTAGCGCCGCGACAGCACAGGGCCGCGCCGCGACCCCATTCGCCGCGCCGCGCCCTTAGGCGTATTTTGATAACAGGAGGAATGTTAAACTAGTCCGGAATCTTTTGTCTGGCCGCGCCGCGCCGTGCCCAGACTTGCCGCGTCGCAGCATATCACTGGGATGGGTGGTCAACCAAATTTTTTTAAAAAAATTATCGTTTTCAGAGCGTTAAAAGTTGGTATCAGAGCTATGGTGTAAGGAACTTGGATAATACACTATAAGGATTATCTAGGCTTAAACCATCGTTGATAGAAGATAAGCGGTTTAGAACTTGCATGATAGATAAGATTAAAGGATTATGCCATGCTCCATAGGAAAGAGTTTATTGACGAGACCTATAGGATTGTGAATGATTCAAACAAGAATGTAATGCCCATTAACCATGAGTCATAAATGATTAAGTGCGTAATAAAATGGTGTAATGACGACCGGCATTACATCATTATAGTACGCATGAACATCTACTATGGTCATGGTGAAATGAGTTGGAAATCCTTTCGGTCACTTAAGTTATGCTCAATTGTTGACACATGTGTTTGAACTAATGGGTTGGATGTATTATTTCAGAATGGCTATTGTATCTCCTAATAGAAGCAATGAAGAGGACGATGAGTATGTCCACACCCCGTCAAGAGAGTCCGTCGAAGACTCGCAATCTGAATCTGATGAAATTACGATGGAAAATGATCTTTCGGGGCAAATAGGGCAAGCCTTAGTGCGATATGTGACGACCCGAGAATTTTCGATCAAATTTAAACTTAATCTTTATATGATTTCGACATGATAAGCAAAGTCTATAATGTTGAGTCTCAAAAGTTTTGAACTATTTTCATGAGATCATTTGACCTATGACTGTTTCCGACGATTCACGAACAATTAATTGTAAATAAATATGTACATATATATATATACATATATAAATGTAAATATATATAGTAATTAGAAATAATAAAAGTTAATCATTAAAAATTAAGAATGTGAAGTAATATACGAGATAATAAAGTGGTTATTAATTTAAAGCTATATATAAATATATACGACTTCTATACAGAAATATTATGATATGCATATTGGAGTATATATATAAAAGATATAAATATGTATTATATATATATATATATATATATATATATATATACATATATATATACATATTATATAATTATTAGACATTACATAATTAGTAATATGTAATATTAGTATATTAAATTATAAATTGAAATATAGTTGTTATATCAATGTTATTATTTTTATTATTAATATATTAATATCAGTATTATTATTATTAGATACATATAATATATATATGATATTTGATACATTTAATTGCTAATATTATTGTTATTAGTAATATAATTATTATTATTATTATTATTATTATTATTATTATTATTATTATTATTAGTAGTCAAAATTATGATTTTAGTTACTATTAAGATTATTATTATTATTATGACTACCATTATCATTAAGATCATTATCATTATTAATATTTATTATTATAAAAATAATACAATCTATTGTTATTATCATTAATAATATCATTTTTAAAATTATTATCATTATTATCATTTTTGTTAAGATTATTATTAATTATAAAATTATTATTATTATTAGTATCGTTATTGTTACTAGTAATATACTTAATTATTTATTTATACTAATTATATATTATATATAAATTATGAAATCGGATATAATGGAAGTCTGTTAAAAACATCACGATCCAAAAAGAATTTCATGTCTCTAACTGTGATTCCAGTCGAATACAGTTCACAATTAAAATCCAAAATCAGTTATAACTCATAATCCACTTTTATTTTTTTTTATCATATTTTTGTCCTTGAGAATATTTTTCTGTCGATCTTTTTTGGCATTATAATTGATACAATTCAGTGACTAGTGTTACAAATAAAATCACATTATCAAATATCAATCCCAATTATCCTTTTACAGCTTTCAATTTGAGAGAATTAATCAGAAAACCCAGCAAATCAGTCGATTGCTCTGTTCGTTGTGTCCTCAAATCAAATACCACGAATTCAATTTAAACTTCAAAATCTTTTATTTCAGTTAAGTTTGAAATCATCAAAGTAAACTATCTGGAAAGTTTAAAGATCCAATTTTATTTATTGAATCTCAATTTTGAAGTCAAAGTCGAATTTCAAAAAGTCAAACAAATTATTCATAGTAAAATTAGTAATCGTTCTGATGTTTTAATTCAAACTGATGGTCCAGATAGTTTCTAATAACGATTTAAAATCTTTTTCATTAAGGAATCGTGGTCTAAAACGTTCTTGAATTTAAGTTTGATGTTTGAGTTAGTGATGTTCATCGCGAGGCTTTCAAACTCAAAGTTAAACATATACTTCGATTGTTTAAGAATTGAAATGGGTAAATTATTTGGGTCTGCAAGGAAGGAAGAAGAAGGTGAACAGAAAAGACGAATTATACATATATTAGGGTAGTATATTTATAGAAAAACATAAATGGTTCTATGGTTAAGGGTGTGTGCGGTTAACCGAGAGGTCTCGGGTTCGAGCCCGGTCTTGGGCAATTTTTTTTTATAAAAGCATTTTTTTAAAGGTATACACTTTAATTTTCATTTCCATTATTATTATTATTATTATTATTATTAATATTATTATTGTTATGTTGTTATTATTATTATTATTATTAATTAATGTTATTACAAGTATTAATAATGTTATTATTATTGTTATTATTATTAATTTTATCATTTTAAGTATTATAATTATCACTAGTAATATAGTTGTTATTATTATTGTTATTACCAATGAAAGTATTAGTTACCATTTATTATTACTATCACAATTATAATTACAATTATGAGTATTATTATTAATATTGCTATTACTAATATTATTAATATTACTAGTAAGTATTATTATTAATATTATCACTTAGTATTATTATTATTATTATTATTATTACTATTTATAAAATGAGTATTGTTATTAGTATTATCATTATTATCATTAATATAGTTATTAGCGCTGTTATTACTAAACATATTATTATTAGTAGTAAAAGTATTATTGTAATTACTAGTATCATAATTATTATTAGTATCATCATCATATTCACAATCCTTATTATCATTATCACTAATATCAGCAGTAGTAAAATTATTACAGTATTACTAATATCAGTATTAGTATTATTATTAATACCATTATTACTAAAAGTAACATTATTTTAAAATTTTCGTCTTGTTAAAACTAGTAATATCATTAAAAGTAACATTTTTAGTATCATTATCATTATTATTATTATTATTATTATTATTATTATTATTATTATTATTATTATTATTATTATTATTATTATTATTATTATTATTGTATCATCAATATTATTAATATTAAAAACTACTATGGTTATGAAGATAAAGGTTTTGAAGGTATTGTTAAAGTTATAAGCATAAAATAAAGACTATATATATATATATATATATATATATATATATATATATATATATATATATATATATATATATATATATATATATATATATATATATATATATATATATATATATATATATATATATATATAATTTATACACATAACCTAACTACATTAATATTTCCATATATAAAATGAAATATATATAATGAAACTTACTAATTTACTACATATATAAATTACACCACTAATAATAATACATATATTTGTTCGATTTCAATTACGTATGTTAATATATATACAAATAATATAGGTTTGTGAATCCAAGGCCAACCCTACACTTGTTCAATGTCGTCATATGTATTTTTACTACAAAATACATTACAGTGAGTTTCATTTGCTCCCTTTTTAAATGCTTTTGCAATATATATTTTTGGGACCGAGAATACATGCGTTGATTTTATAAATATTTGACGTAATAGACACAAGTACTTAAAACTACATTCTATGGCTGGATTATTAAACCGAATATGCCCCTTTTTAGTCTGGTAATCTAAGAATTAGGGAACAGATACCCTAATTGACGCGAATCCTAAAGATAGATCTATTGGGCACAAAAAGCCCCATCCAAAGTATCGGATGCTTTAGTACTTCGAATTTATCATGTCCGAAGGGAGTCCCGGAATGATGGGGATATTCTATATACATCTTGTTAAGGTCGGTTACCAGGTGTTCACCATATGAATGATTTTTATCTCTATGCAGTTTGCGAAATGCCTGATATGAGATGTATATTTATGGAAAAATGAAATCTTGTGGTCTATTAAAATGATGGAAATGAATGTTTATGATAAACTAATGAACTCACCAACCTTTTGGTTGACACTTGAAAGCATATTTATTCTCAGGTATGAAAGAAATCTTCCGCTGTGCATTTGCTCATTTTAGATATATTACTTGTAGTCATTCATGACATATTTCAAAAGACGTTGCATTCGAGTAGTCGAGTTCATCAAGATTATTATTAAGTCAATTATAGTTGGATATATTATGAAATGGTATGCATGCCGTCAACTTTCGATGTAATAAAAGTTTGTCTTTTAAAAACTAATGCAATGTTTGTAAAATGTATCATATAGAGGTCAAGTACCTCGCGATGTAATCAAATGTAATGTATTCGTCCAGATGGATTAGGACGGGTCATTAGACGATACACCCCAACTCTTCTAGAAAAGATAAAGAAGTTGATTAATGAGCAATTAGACGAAAAGTTAAAGACTCTTATGATGAATAATCCCGTGTTGAGAGGAGAAGGGGGAAGTGGGGTGAGACAAGAGGAAGTAGAAGTCCCGAAAAGGAAGGATGAGCGTTTTGAGTTCAAAAATTTTGCAAATTGTCATCCACCGGAATTTAATGGTAAAGTTGATCCGATTGTTAGTCAAAGGTGGATCGACGAGATAGAAGAAACTTTCATGTTGTGCGAATGTCCTGAACACTTAAAGGTAATTTACGCGGCACACCAAATGAAGGGCAGTGGTTATGAATGGTGGAATTTTATAGTTAAGTCACATGGACGGAATGTGACAACAAGTTTTTCATGGTAAAAGTTTCGTGAGATGTTTATGGATCAATTTGCTCCACCCGCCGAAGTTTGTAGGTTAAAGTCCGAATTCATGAATATTGAACATTGGAGTAAATCCGTAACCGAGTTCAATGCCGAGTTTAATGATAAGTCTTGTTTTTGCCCGGATTTTGTTTCAAGTCCTAAGTTAATAATGGACCACTATCATGAGAAGTTAAATCCCGAAATAAGTGAGTTCATCTATAAGAGTACATATAAGACCTTAGCTGAAATGATGAAAAAGGCTCTTGTGAGGGAACATGAACTTAAGAAGAAAGCCGCGTTTAAACAAAAGTTGGATCAAGATTCAAAGTCAATGCAAAACATGAGCCCGAAGAAGGTAAGTTTAATTCTGACTCCCCACAAAAGTCAAAAGGGGGTTTTGCGCCAGGGAAAGGTAGTGGTAAAGAAGTAAAAACGTGCAATAGATGTGGTAAAAATCATGCGGGCGAGTGTAAAGTGAGTACTACTGATTGTTACTCATGTGGAAAATCGGGTCATATAGCCGCCGAGTGTCTTAAGAAAGGGAAACAGTGTTATTACTGTTTTGAAAAGAGTCATTTTTAAGCTGAATGCCCTAAATATAAAAAGGATCTAGCAAGTGGTGGTGTTAAGAAGGAGGTTAAAATGGAACCAAAGATGAGTCTACCAAGAGCCCGAGCCCATCAGATTACCGCTTCGAAGCGAAGGAATCCCAAAATGTGGTGTCAGGTACCTTTATTGTAAACTCTTTACCTGCGCATGTTTTGTTTGATTCTGGTGCTACGCGTTCGTTTGTTTCTTATTCTTTTTGTAAACATTTTGACATGACCCCAAGTATGTTAGAGCATCCTCTAGAGGTAGAGATAGCAGACAATAAAACCGTTATGGTATATAGTGTCATTAATGGACGTGAAATTATTTTGGATGATGAGAAGTTTGCTATAGATTTAATACCCATGCATATGGGAGAATTTCAAGTAATTGTAGGTATGGATTGGCTAGATGACAATGAAGGAATAATATTATGTCGAAAGAAGATTGTATTAGTTCAAGCACCAAGTGGAAAGGTTATTTGGATTTATGGGGAACGGGCTAGATGTGCTATTCCTATATGTACGTATGCTAGAGCCAAATGATTTTTGTCCCATGGGTGTTGTGCATTTCTGGCACATGTGATCGATGATTCAAAGAATGTTTTTGGGATAAATGATGTACTGGTAGTTAATGAGTTTACGGATGTGTTTCCGGATGAATTGCCCGGTGTTCCTCCCGAACGAGAAGTAGAGTTTCGAATAGAGTTGATTCCCGGAGCCACGCCAATTGCCAAAGCACCATATCGACTAGCTCCGTCGGAAATGAGGGAAATGATGACTCAACTACAAGATCTGACAGATAAAGGTATCGACTATCGTGAATTGAATAAAGTCACTATTAAGAATAAATATCCATTACCGAGGATAGATGACTTGTTTGATCAATTACAAGGGGCATGTTTCTTTTCAAAGATAGATCTAAGGTCGGATTATCATCAATTAAAGGTGAAGGAAGAGGATATCCCTAAAACGGCTTTTCGCACTAGGTATGGTCATTATGAATTCGTGGTAATGCCTTTTGGGTTAACTAATGCTCTGGCCGCGTTTATGGATTTGATGAATACGGTGTGTCGACCGATGCTCGATAGGTTTGTGATTGTATTCATTGACGATATTTTAGTATATTCTAAAGGGAAAGAGGAGCATGCGGTGCATTTACAACAAGTGTTAAAAACTTTAAGGAAAGAAAAGTTGTTCGCTAAGTTATCTAAGTGTGAGTTTTGGCTTCGTGAAGTTCAATTTTTAGGACATGTCATTAATAAGAAGGGTATTTGTGTTGATCCGACGAAGATTGATGCGATAATGAGATGGGAACCGCCTATGAATCCCACCGAAGTTAAAAGTTTTCTAGGCTTAATGGAGTATTATCGATGGTTCATACAAGATTTTTCTAGAATAGCCACCCCACTCACAAAGTTAACCCGTAAGAATGTGCAATAGAAATGGGAAGAAAAGCAAGAATGGGCATTTCAACTCCTTAAAGAGAAACTTGTTCAAGCTCCTATACTAGTCTTATCGGAAGGGAATGAGAATATGACAGTTTATTGTGATGCTTCTAAGAAAGGTTTGGGATGTGTGCTAATGCAAAACGGGAAAGTCATAGCTTATGCTTCTCGACAATTGAAAATACATGAAAAACGTTATCCCACCCATGATCTAGAACTAACGGCCGTAGTCTTTACCTTAAAAATATGGCTTCATTATCTTTATGGTGTAAAGTTCTCCATCTATACCGATCATAAATACTTAAAGTACTTTTTCGATCAAAAAGATTTAAATGATAGGCAAAGGAGAGGGCTCGACTTGGTGAAAGATTACGATTGTGAAATTTTGTACCACCCCGGGAAGGCTAATGTGGTGGAGGATGCTCTTAGTAGGAATTCGAGCCACCAACCAATTAAGGTAATGAGTTTAGTCATGGTAATATCACCCCAAATATTCGATAGTATCCGAGCAGCGCAAGATGAAGCATTAACCCCCGAAAACGTGAGGAAAGAAAGAATCAAAGGGCAAGTTAATGATTTTATAGTAGATTCTCGTGGTCTAAGTCTTAGATATGGAAGAATTTGGGTACCTTTACAAAGTGGTGCTAGAAGTGAGCTCCTTGACTTAGCTTACAAATCTAAGTATTCGATTCACCCCGGTGCTACGAAAATGTATAGGGACCTAAGGAAAGACTATTAGTGGCCAGAAATGAAGAGAGATATAGTAAAGTATGTTCATAAGTGTCTTACTTGCCTCCAAGTAAAAGCCAATCATCAAATGCCGTATGGTAAACTTCAACCACTAGAGGTACCAGTATGGAAATGGGAGCATATCACAATGGATTTAGTGACTAAGTTGCCTAAGACCCCTCGGCAACACGACGCCATTTGGGTTATTGTTGATAGACTGACTAAGAGTGCATTATTTTTGGCAATAAGAGAAGCTTCATCGTCGGAAACAATGTCTAAATTTTATATGAAGGAGGTTGTTGCAAGACATGGAGTGCCGGTTTCCATTGTTTCGGACCGTAACACCCGATTTACCACACGATATTAGAGGAAATTTCAAGAAGAGATGGGCACCAAGTTTCATGTATGCACCGCGTTTCACCCACAAATGGATGATCAAAGTGAGTTAACTATCCAAACTCTTGAGGATATGTTGAGGGCGTGTATCATCGATTTTGGTGGTAGTTGGGATACTCACCTACCTTTAGTTGAATTTTCGTACAATAATAGTTATCATTCTACCATCGAAATGGCACCTTATGAGATGTTGTATGGGAGAAGGTGTAGGACCCCAATATGTTGGGGTGAAGTGGGTCAAAGGGAATTAGGAAGCACGAAAGTGGTGCAACAAACAACCGAAATAATTGATCAAATTCGTGAAAGAATGAAAGCGGCACAAGATCGACAAAAGTCATATTCGGATAAAAGAAGGAAGCCGATAGAATTTCAAGTGGGTGATAAGGTAATGCTTAAGGTTTCCCCGTGGAAGGGTATAATTCGTTTTCGAAAAAAGGGAAAACTGGGTCCAAGATTTGTGGGACCATTTGAGATAGTTGTGAGAGTCGGGAAGGTAGCTTACCGTTTGGCCTTGCCCGATGAATTGAGTAACATATATGACACATTTCACATGTCACAATTAAGAAAGTGTTTAGCGGATGAATCAACGTATGTTCCACTAAATGAGATTGAGGTTGACGATAAGTTAAGATATGCGGAAAAGCCAATAAAGATTTTGGATCAAAAGATTAAGCAATTAAGAAATAAGTCGGTGATGTTGTTGAAAGTTCTATGTCAATTTAGAAGGGGTTCCAAATGTACATGGGAACCCAAAGAATGGCTTATGAAGTATTATCCATCGTTGCACCAAGAGTGGTTCGCGAGGACGCGAACAATCTAACGGGGGGAGAGTTGTAACATCCCAAATAAATAAGGTAATATTTTATAAAGTATTAATTGTTACATTTATGTAAGCATTATGTTTGTATTATAATGGTTAATATTTAAGGCTTGTTAAGTTAAAGTTAAGAGGGACTAAGGGTGCAAAGTTAGTTTAAGGACCTCCCATATTATGGTTTTGGTGGGGAGGGAAGAAAGTGTAAATAAGGCAAAGACAATTTAATTAAATTGGTTAAATG
Organism: Rutidosis leptorrhynchoides; assembly: GCF_046630445.1. Classification (NCBI taxonomy): domain Eukaryota; kingdom Viridiplantae; phylum Streptophyta; class Magnoliopsida; order Asterales; family Asteraceae; genus Rutidosis; species Rutidosis leptorrhynchoides. Next base: position 706,742,918 of record NC_092333.1, read on the forward strand.
CTGAAATCTCATTATCAGTTGCAATAAATAAATAAATAAATAAATAAAAAATACAGAAAGTTAGTGTGCTTGTGTGTGAGTGGCGACCCAAACAAGGAAGAGGGAGAAATCCTCCAGTGAAAGATTTGAAAACATGCAAGTAGAAATTCATGTAATCTAGTGTGCTTTAATCATCATAACAAGTTGCAATTCTTCAATTTCTTCTCCATTTGTGCACAATTAGGGTTCTTAAATCCCTAAAGACAAGGTATGAACTTCTAAGTCTATGTATCACTAAATTGGGTATTTTAGATGAATCTCAAGCTTATAAGTTGTTGTATGTTGTGAGTGTGCACATTTGTATGATTAAAAACGAATTTTAATTGATGTTTGGATGTAAGTTCATGTATGAACTTGCTATTTGAGTGTGTGATATGAAAATGATGAATTTGGTGTAACTAATAGTCTAGAATCAAGTCATGCACACCAGGTGTTTGATGAAATACCTCAATGAAGATGATTATGAGATTCAGCTGAATTGTGAAGAAGAAAGTTTATGTTTTGAATTGTTGAAATTGTTGTTAAGAAGGTTAAGTTCTAAATTGTATGGATTAAATTAGAGAACTTGAATATTGAAGAAAAATGATACTTTATGAATGTTCATGTACTATGATAAGTTAAAAAGGGGGGATTAAGAAAGATTAAGTTCAAATGTGTAAGTATATGAAAGTGTTGTAAGCATTTGAAAGATGTAAATTCGTTTGAATTATGTTAATGACGAGATTAGCTCATGTATAGGTGCGAATCAAGACAAAGGAACTTTAAGCGACCAAGGAATCTCTTTTAACCAAGGTGAGTTTATAGGGGGTAAATTGGGCGGGTCAAGAGTGGCTTAGTGTTCCCGGATTGCATCCGTGCAAGAGGGTAACGACTAATCTAGTCGGCTAATTTGAGTTTTTCCACGATCCTTTGGTATTGACATTGGTCGGCTAATTTGGCTTCTTCCTCCATGTATAGCCTTTGATTTGAAATCATAGGGGTGTCAGCAGGCTTGCAATCAATCATACCTGTTTCAGCAAGAAGATCAAGGATATATTTCTTTTGACAAATAAAGATTCCCTTTTGGGATCTCAAGACTTCAATCCCTAGGTAGTATTTAAGGCCACCAAAATCCTTCATTTCAAATTCTTTACATAAGTTCGCTTTTAATTTTGAAATTTCCTCTTGGTCGTTTCCGGTAATAATCATTTCATCAACATAGATTATGAGACATGTGATATGATTGTTTCTTTGTTTTAGGAAAAGTGTATGGTCGAAATTACTTTGTTTGAAACCGTAGTTTTTCATTGCTATAGTAAACCGCCCAAACCAAGCCTTAGGAGATTGTTTTAAGCCATAGAGAGATTTTTTAAAATGACAAACTTCCCTTTCTTTAAAGGTAGACGTGAATCTGGGAGGTCTCTCCATATAGACTTCTTCCTTGAGTTCTCCATGTAGAAAGGCATTTTTAACGTTGAATTGATGAAGTGGTCAATCTTTGTTTGCTGCTACTGAGAAAAGAACTCTGATTGTATCGATCTTGGCTACTGGAGAAAAGGTTTTTGAGTAGTCAACCCCATAAGTCTGAGTGTATCCCTTTGCCACAAGTCGGGCTTTGTATCTTTCAATAGTTCCATCGGCTTTGTGTTTAATGGTAAACACCCATCGGCATCCAACTGGTTTCTTTGATTCAAGAAGTATACATTTTTCCTATGTATCTTTAGCCATAAGGGTTTCCATTTCATTTTCCATTTCTTTCTTCCTGTTAGGTGATTTTAGGGCATCTTCAACGGTGTTAGGAATTTCTTCAGAGTATATTGCAAAAGTAAAATGTTTTGCTTCTTGTAATAGATTTCCTTTGGCGATGTTTACCATTGGATATCTTGACCTTGGATTTTCTCTTTCGGGAGAATACCTTTTTGGTGGTATTCCCCGATTAACTCTTGGCAGGAAGAACATATTGTTCTTGTGGTGGTTCGGGTTCAGGTTCGGTTCTTTGATCAGGTTGACTTTGTTGATTAGGTTGTTCCTCAGTTTGATTGGTTCTTTCATGTACTGAAGAATTCATCTCATTCTCAAGGTTAGTAGTATTAGTTTCAAAAGATTCAGAACTAACCTCAGTATGATTGGGAAGATCATTGTCGGTAGTACTGGCAGGTGGGTTATTATGAGTCACTTCTTTGGATGATAGTAGATCAAGCCAACTCACAGTGTCACTGGATTTCGACTCCCCCTCACTCGTGTGTTGGGTATAGAAGTATTCGGTTTTTAAGAAATCACACTTCATAGAGGTGAACATGTGTTTTCTTTTTGGACTGTAACACCTATACCCTTTTTGATTAACCCCATAGCCAACAAAGACACATTTTTCAGCACAAGGGTCGAGTTTAATTCTTTCCCCTTTGGGAATATGAACAAACACCGTGCATCCAAATATCCTAGGTTTGAGAGTAAGGTTTGACGGAGGTTTATAGAACTTGGCTAGTTTTCCCAAGGGGATTTTTAAATTCTAAGGCTCTGGTCGGGAGTCTATTAACAAGGTAAGTTGCCGTTGCAAGGGCTTGGGGCAAAAAAGACTTCGGAACATTTGACTCTATCATTAAAGCACGAGTTATTTCAAGAAGGATTTTTCCTTTCGAAAACACCGTTTTGGTGAAGAGTATGAGGGCATGTAGTTTGATGAATGACCCCTTTGGTTTCGCAAAAAAGTTTCATTTGAGTGTTGACTGAGACGACCCGTCCTAATCCATAAGGACGAATACAATAACATATGATTACATCGCGAGGTACTTGACCTCTATATGATACTGAAGTTAAAGCAGAGGGGTACGAAATAGTTATATTTTTATTGAAAAATACTATTAAATACGATACAATTTTACACAAGTTATTTATTTATTTATAGAGTGGATATACCTAAACCTTGCTACAACACTTATAAGCAGTGTACCTAATCGTACAGTAGTGTAGTTTTTAGTAAGTCCGGTTCATTCTACAGGGAGCAAGCCAATTTTAACGCTATATTTTTAAAACTATATTTGTATACATATACATATATATATATATATATACATATACATATATATATATATATATATATATATATATATATATATATATATATATATATATATATATATATATTTTTCAAAATGATAAGATATAACTTTAATATAAAATGCTTTGATTTAAAATAATACTATCATATATATATATATATATATATATATATATATATATATATATATATATATATATATATATATATATATATATATATATATATATATATGTAGTATTATTATTATTATTATTATAAAAGGGGGTTTTTACCGTTTAATGACCGGTTTGTCAATTTTAAAACTTTAGTTACAATTAAAACCTAATGTAAAATATTAAATATACAAATAACTTAATTTAAAGCGTAAAGTAAATAACGATAATAAAAGTGCGATAAATAAAATTACGATAAATAAAATTGCGGTAATTAAAAAAGTACGATAATTTAAAGTGCGATAAGATATAAAATAAAGGAATTATGCTTATTTAAACTTCCGTAATCATGATGTTCAACGTGTTGATTTTAATTTATTACCATGGGTTAATTGTCCTTTGTCCTGGATTATTCAATATGTCCATACAGTTTTGTCCATAATAGTCCATCAATCATAAATATAAAGTGCGAGAGTCCTCGTCAAATTATCTTTATACCCGAAGTCAAATATTCCAACTAATTGGGGACTCGAACTGTAACAAGGTCTTAATACTTTGTTTAATGAATACACCAGGTTATCGACTGCATGTAATCCAAGGTTTTACTACTTTGTTAACAATTACACCAATTACCCTTGAATGTAATCCACCCCTATTTTAATGAGTCCATTAACCATTAATCCATTCCCGTGTCCGGTCAAATGAACAATAATTCGTATTTATAGATATCCCGCCCACCGTACCCGATTAAGCGTATGTGGTTATATATAAATATGTCAAATTGTAATCTTTATATTAAATTAACGAGGTATCGTTTAGTTAATATAAAGCCCATTAATAGCCCATAGTCTAATTTCCACAAGTGTCGTTCTTTTGTCCAAACCCCAATTACCCACTCGTGTGTTGGGTATAGAAGTATTCGGTTTTTAAGAAATCACACTTCATAGAGGTGAACATATGTTTTCTTTTTGGACTGTAACACCTATACCCTTTTTGATTAACCCCATAGCCAACAAAGACACATTTTACAGCACAAGGGTCGAGTTTAATTCTTTCCCCTTTGGGAATATGAACAAACACCGTGCATCCAAATATCCTAGGTTTGAGAGTAAGGTTTGACGGAGGTTTATAGAACTTGGCTAGTTTTCCCAAGGGGATTTTTAAATTCTAAGGCTCTGGTCGGGAATCTATTAACTAGGTAAGTTGCCGTTGCAATGGCTTGGGGCAAAAAAGACTTCGGAACATTTGACTCTATCATTAAAGCACGAGTTATTTCAAGAAGGATTTTTCCTTTCGAAAACACCTTTTTGGTGAAGAGTATGAGGGCATGTAGTTTGATGAATGACCCCTTTGGTTTCGCAAAAAAGTTTCATTTGAGTGTTGACTGAGACGACCCGTCCTAATCCATAAGGACGAATACAATAACATATGATTACATCGCGAGGTACTTGACCTCTATATGATACTGAAGTTAAAGCAGAGGGGTACGAAATAGTTATATTTTTATTGCGAAATACTATTAAATACGATACAATTTTACACAAGTTATTTATTTATTTATAGAGTGGATATACCTAAACCTTGCTACAACACTTATAAGCAGTGTACATAATCGTACAGTAGTGTAGTTTTTAGTAAGTCCGGTTCGTTCCACAGGGAGCTAGCCAATTTTAACACTATATTTTTAAAACTATATTTGTATACATATATATATATATATATATATATATATATATATATATATATATATATATATATATATATATATATATATATATATATATATATATATATAAGTATTATTATTATTATTATTATAAAAGGGGGGTTTTTACCGTTTAATGACCGGTTTGTCGATTTTAAAACTTTAGTTACAATTAAAACCTAATGTAAAATATTAAATATACAAATAACTTAATTTAAAGCGTAAAGTAAATAACGATAATAAAAGTGCGATAAATAAAATTACGATAAATAAAATTACGGTAATTAAAAAATACGATAATTTAAAGTGCGATAAGATATAAAATAAAGGAATTATGCTTATTTAAACTTCCGTAATCATGATGTTCGACGTGTTGATTTTAATTTATTACCATGGGTTAATTGTCCTTTATCCTGGATTATTCAATATGTCCATACGGTTTTGTCCATAATAGTCCATCAATCATAAATATAAAGTACGAGAGTCCTCGTCAAATTATCTTTATACCCGAAGTCAAATATTCCAACTAATTGGGGACTCGAACTGTAACAAGGTCTTAATACTTTGTTTAATGAATACACCAGGTTATCGACTGCATGTAATCCAAGGTTTTACTACTTTGTTAACAATTATACCAATTACCCTTGAATGTAATCCACCCCTGTTTTAATGAGTCCATTAACCATTAATCCATTCCCGTATCCGGTCAAATGAACACTAATTCATATTTATAGATATCCCGCCCACCGTACCCGATTAAGCGTATGTGATTATATATAAATACGTCAAATTGTAATCTTTATATTAAATTAACGAGGTATCGTTTAGTTAATATAAAGCCCATTAATAGCCCATAGTCTAATTTCCACAAGTGTCGTTCTTTTGTCCAAACCCCAATTATGGTACAAAGCCCAATTACCCAGTCTTAATATTTCGCCCAACATCATGATTACTTCGATTTAAATAAGCATAATAATAACTTAGCTATGAGACATTAATTTAAAAAGGTTGAACATAACTTACAATGATTAATAATATCGTAGCGTTACACGGACAGAATTTCGACTTACACACTTACAAATTCGCCACTATAACCTTATTATTATTAAACTTAAATTAAAATTAAAATTATAAAATATAAATATATTTTTACGTATATAGAAAAGAAAGAAAAAGGGTAATGAATCGATCAGAATGCGCGGCCTTTTATAGGCCCACGTTTCACTGTTGAGCTCCGCGAGTGCGGAGGTTTTCTTCATCAAAGCTCTGCGAGTGCGGAGGTCTGGAATCTAGCTCATAGATCAAATTCAAAACGTGAACTGCGTATAATTATAATATATAATAATATATATAATTAATTATATATTATATTATATTCTTATGCATAGTTGACTTGTAATTTTTGGTCCGTTGCATCGCACGCTGAAAGTTAGTTCATGTCTCGGTTTCGAATTTTCGAACACCTTTTCGTACAATTTAATATCTTGTACTTTGTGTTTCACGGCTTATACTCTTGTAATTTTTAGACGTTTCTCATCAATAATTTGAACCACTTGAATTGTACTTTGTACTTTTTAGCTTTTTGGTCATTTGCGTCTTCAAATCATCGAATCTGTCTTTTGTCTTCACCTTTTATTATTTAAACGAATATCACTTGTAAATAGAACAATTGCAACTAAAATCTTGTCTTTCTTGAGGGATAATGATATGAAATATATGTTCGTTTTTAGCATTATCAAATATTCTCACACTTGAGCGTTGCTTGTCCTCAAGCAATATAGAACTTGAATATAGCTTTACAAGAATCACTTCTTTATTCTTCACACTTTGTACATCAGTGATTTCTATACGGCGGTATGAACAATGATAGTAACGTTGTGGTTTACAGTCTCACATGATTATAAAAATTTAGATCTTTTAAGGAAATTGGATCTTTATGAAAATATTTGATCTTTTTGAAAATTCAATCTAGCTTTTACCCTAGATAAGTTTTCCGGAATAACCCTTCACCGGTGCTTGCAAATTGTTTTTGTGGGTTTTGTGGGTTTCAGATTTGAAAATTTTAGCTCAAAACTTATGGTTTTGTGTCACTCACTTGCTAACCTTGTATTGGGAAAGCAACACGTCCAGTTTACTTGCTCCGTATATTACCTTTCGGTAAACTACCGTCCGGTTGTAAAGGAAAGTGTTGAACATGCAACTGTTAAGGCGATGTCCCGTGACCTGCTTTTGATTATGGTCTATATCGTGTCGGATGCAATTACTATCCTTGATAGGAGAAATAGTAAAGATCACCCTATAGTTTTTCGGTCTGGCACAAGGTCCTGTCTTCGACCATGCTATGCAACCACCGTTCTTACGGTTGACACCTGATTTGGTTCAGGTGACCTAATGAATTCCGGTGAATTCTTAGGATTTTACGTTCAATGGTAATGAACGCATTGAAAATAGGGTTTTAGAAAACAAATTGGTTTGTAATTTGATCAAAATATTTTCTCGTTCAAGCTCGAGTTTAGATATCATTGAATTTCATGAGTTTGAATTCTCAATCTTTATGGTCAATCTCAAGGATTGAGTAATATCAGTCTTAAAAGCTGATTTTTGATCTTTAAGGAGATTATCCTTTCTAGGGATCTGATTCATTAGTCTTATAAACTAATTTGCATGGTGGCCCCCATTGTACGAGACAGATCCTCTCATGGTTAGGATAAGTCTGACCACTTGGCGACCCTGTTTGATGCTGAGGTCCGTGGATTTCCAGCTGATTTTCGAGAAAACTTTTCAAGGTTTTTCGTAGACTCTACAACTGGTCTGGACGACAACTTCCTGACCTAAATCAAGAAGCGCGTGTCTTTTTCTCGGAAGACTTTACTTCCTTTTAAATCAAGTGGCACATTTCTTTCAAATATACTATAAGAAATCGGGTAAAACTTATAAAATTGTCCAAAACAAAAGCATCTTCAATTATTTGTACAAAAATATATGATATATGTTCTAAATAACTTGGTAAAATTTTCCCACACTTGGCTTTTATTTTCCTTTCTTTGCCTTTTTATTTTCCTCTATTCCATTTTAAATGAATTCAAGCGTTTTGAGTTGTTTCTCAATTTATGTCCTTTCCGAGGTAACAATAATTTCGGTGTTAACACCTAGTTTTATCGTTTATAAATATGTATAAACATAATTTTGAGTTCATTTAGTTGAAAATTTTTACTAGAATTGGGTAGTCAGTATATAAGACTAGGGTTGTTCTTTATTATCATAGAGCACTAGATTCTAATACAACTACTGCGTTACTAGTATTATTAATGGTAACCAAGTGTTTAAATTTAAAATTTTAAAAATCCGAAAGAATTTAACCCCTTCTCACACTTAAGATCTTGAAATGCCCTAATTTGCAAGAAATCAGTACAATTTAAATTATTGAGGGTGATTAGCGTAAAAAATGATTAAATTTTACCAAAGTTTCCAAACATATTGTTGTTTATGTTGAATGATAAATGGTGCACATCATTTGTTCATTCCTGCAGTTGTTATTTCACATATATTTTGCATCTTGTCGTCAAAATTAGTTGCTTTTGCTGAACTTAATGTCAGTCTTTGAAAATGCGCTGTTTTACCCTGTTTTGTATATGAGATAAACTACAAACATATATATACATATTTTTGAAGTTGGGTATATCACCCCACATTCAAAAATTATTAAAAATCTAATAATAAAAGTTAGAAAATTATAAAAACTATTATAGTATCAAAAGAAATATTAAAAGTATAAAATTACAAGTTACCAAATAAATAAAAATAGGCATAAAAGAAAATTAGGGTTGATGAGGATGGTGCCAGTAGAGATTCCATTCATAGCCGTATGTGCTGTAGAATGCTTGAGTTGGGTCATATGTAGGGTACGGTGGTCGGGTCTGTATAGTCCAGGGAGGAAATACGGGCTTTGGAGTAGGAATGTAGTTTGTATTTATGTGTGCACAATGTCTTATGATTTGGTTTTGATGATACTGCCAATCTTGAAATGCTCGTTGTCTAGCCATTTCATCCTCATGTTGAGCCATAAAAATTTGCATTTCTGTCATCTGATTCCCCCCTCCCGCATTACCTTGCTACTGATCTCTTTCGACCTGTGGATGATGGCCATCATATGGTGCTGCAGCTTTATGTCGTTTCTTTAAAACCTTAGCACCATGATATACTTTCAAACCAATTGTTTCACGGGGTTCTGGTGCTGCAATTATTAATCCCCCCTGACTTCTATCGACACCGTGATACTCAGCAATTAAAGTAACAAAGATACCACCTCCTATTATACTATTAGGCCGTAACTCCTAACCATAGCTGATAAATAATAACCCACACAATAGGTATACTCATAGCGCTATGTGGGTCTCGAATGCACATGGGATAAAATAAATTATTCTCATTTACTTTTTCTTTGTTCTTACCTCGCTGTGTAATCGAGTTTGCTAAGAACCTATAGATTACTCTTAGCTCAGCTCTATCAATATCAGTATAAGAGTTATTCCTCCCACGAAATCGGTTATGCCTAGTCATTCTACTCCATATTCCTTTCATATCAAAATTTTCATCAACCCTCCTACCATTAACTATTAACCTTTGACAATCAGTAGATGCTAGTTCCTCAGGCGTATATATACACAAAGCCTGAGCCATGTCTAGTAGAGACATATGGCGCATCACACCTCCTAATAAAAATCTAATAAAACTCCGATCGGTTAAGGTAGCTACCCGATCATTTATTTTAACATTACATAATAATTCCACACACCATTCTCTATATACACGCCTACGTATATTAAACAAACGTTCCCAATCATTAAAAGTAGAATTACCATACCTTTGTGTAAGTAATTCTCTGATTAGATCGGCCAATCCCACTGTTTCTAACGGTTCCCAATCTATTACTCTGGGTACTTCAACAACATTAGACTGAAGGGTGTGCAAGTTCCTCTGATATTTTGGATAATCTATCCAATGTCGGTCAAACATTAAATTAGGGTGTAAATCTGCCAATTCTATATTTGAATATGAAATGAATTGATGCGGTAGATTATGTCTATATTGGTCGTTAATCTTCTGTTCTTCTGCATTCTCAGGAGGAGCATTGTGAGCCTGGGATGCGGATGAAGATTCACCCCTTTCAGTCTGCAAAACACATTAACACAATTTTTGTGCATCCAAATATGCATTAGTGTTAGCAAAATCATAAATCAAAACAATCATAATGACATGTTTAATCCATATTAAACTTTATACGCATTTTCATAATATTAACAATTCTACACTTTTACAAATAAACATATATGAAAATGTATACAATATTTGATAATGCTAAAAACGAACATATATTTCATAGCATTATTCCTCAAGAAAGACAAGCTTTTAGTTGCAATTGTTCTATTTACAAGTGATATTCGTTTAAATAATAAAAGGTGAAGACAAAAGACAGATTCGATGAATTGAAGATGCAAACGACCAAAAAGCTCAAAAGAACAAAAGACAATCAAAGAGGTTCCAATTATTAATAAGAAACGTCTCGAAATTACAAGAGTACAAGATTCAAAACGCAAAGTACAAAATATAAAATTGTACGCAAGGACGTTCGAAAATCCGGAACCGGGACCAGAGTCAACTCTTAACGCTCGACGCAACGGACTAAAAATTACAAGTTAACTATGTATATAAATATAATATAATATATAATTAATTATATTAATTATATATATATATTATATTTATAAATAAAAACCGTCGGCAGAGAAAGACTCCAAGGGACTGAGCTGTAATTTCATTCTCCGCGACTCGCAGAGTTTGAAGGCAAAAATGCCGCGAGTCGCGGAGCCCCAAAAGTCGACTTTTTCTATAAAAGCAACCGAATTCTGATCGCAAATGATAATCTTTTTCTTCTTCTCTCATATATACGTAAAATATATATATATAATTTATATTTTAATTTTAATTATAATTATAATTCTAATAATAAGGGTATGTTAGCGAATGTTGTAAGGCTGTAAGTTGAAATTCTGTCCGTGTAACGCTACGCTATTTTTAATCATTGTAAGTTATGTTCAACCTTTTTACATTAATGTCTCGTAGCTAAGTTATTATTATGCTTATTTAAAACGAAGTAATCATGATGTTGGGCTAATTACTAAAATTGGGTAATTGGGCTTTGTACCATAATTGGGGTTTGGACAAAAGAACGACACTTGTGGAAATTAGACTATGGGCTATTAATGGGTTTTATATTTGTTTAACTAAATGATAGTTTGTTAATGTTAATATAAAGATTTACAATTGGGCGTCCCTATAAATTACCATATACACTCGATCGGACACGATGGGCGGGGTATTTATATGTACGAATAATCGTTCATTTAACCGGACACGGGAATGGATTAATAGCCACTAGAATAATTAAAACAAGGGTGAAATTACATTCAAGGGTAATTGGTGTAATTGCTAACAAAGTAGTAAAACCTTGGTTTACACGCAGTTGATAACCTGGTGTACTCATTAAACAAAGTATTAAAACCTTGTTACAATTCGAATCCCCAATTAGTTGGAATATTTAACTTCGGGTATAAGAATAATTTGACGAGGACACTCGCACTTTATATTTATGACTGATGGACTGTTATGGACAAAAACCAGACGGACATATTAAATAATCCAGGACAAAGGACAATTAACCAATGAGCATAAAACTAAAATCAACACGTCAAACATCATGATTACGGAAGTTTAAATAAGCATAATTCTTTATTTCATATTTAATTTCCTTTATTTTATATTTAATTGCACTTCTAATTATCGCACTTTTATTTATTGTTATTTAATCGCACTTTTAATTATCGTACTTTTTAATTATCGCAATTTTATTTTATCGCACTTTTATTGCAATTTCATTATCGTTATTTATTTTACGCTTTAAATTAAGTCTTTTATTTATTTAATATTTTACATTAGGTTTTAACTGCGACTAAAGTTTTACAATCGACAAACCGGTCATTAAACGGTAAAAACCCCCCCTTTATAATAATAATATTACTTATATATATGTTTGTATTTTTATAAAAGTAAACTAATATAGCGTTGAGCTTTGTTTAAAAAAGATTCCCTGTGGAACGAACCGGACTTACTAAAAACTACACTACTGTACGATTAGGTACACTGCCTATAAGTGTTGTAGCAAGGTTTAAGTATATCCGTTCTCTAAATAAATAAATATCTTGTGTAAAAATGTATCGTATTTAATAGTATTTCCTGCAAAAATTTAATACTATTTTGTATACACCCCCTACGACATCAATATTCCTTAGCATTCATCTTCTAAATCATGTCAAAAATAATCATTATAGCAATTAAGCGAGTTCCAAATGGCATTCATATTAATTAAATCGAGTTCATGCATTTTTGACTCAAAAAGTCCACTTTAATATTCAAAAATCATGTTTAGGATCAAAGTTTTGATCATTTAGCAATCTAAACATGTTACACTACTCAATTTAGTATAAACTAACAACAAAATTCGGCAATAACCCGTTTATGTCAAAAAGCCCCAATTTTGCTCAAGAACACGAACCCTAGATTACTCAAAATTTGAAGTTTAAGGCTTCTAATCATGTTAAATAGCATCAATCTAGGTTATACAAGCATAATACACAAACAATTTAAGCATAATTAAACTAGAAATCATCAAAATCAAATTAGGTATAAATTTATTCAAGAACACTAAAAATCCGAATTAAAGAGTATTTAGATGTAGAAATTACCGATCTCCTAGAGTAACTTCTTGGTAGGATCCTTCTCAACATGATTTTAGCACGGACAGGAAGCCCTAATCCTGCATTTATTACGGATTATTATTAATTATTATTATTATTAACCCTAATTATTATTATTATTATAATTAAGTTTATTTTTAATTTAAGTTTTATTTAATTTATATTTTAGTTAAATTAGTTTAATTAAATTGTAAAATTAATAGTTTTATTAAATAAATAATATAAAAATAATATTTTTATAAAAATTGTAATTTTTACAACTTTTTGTATATTTTTATATTTTGTCCCTTTTTAATCATTGTAGCGTAATATTTGTATTTTTCGCTCATATTTAATTTAAACTTAGTTTTTGCCATAGTCATTTTTACTCCTAGATTTTTAGGCTTTGCCGTAGAATTCCTTAAGTGCTTTTTCTTTAGACTAAGATTTAGGTACTTTAGAATTTTGCGACGCCTTTTTAAGTTTTAGTTTCTTTTTAAGTTATTTCCATTTGGGATTTAGTTTTTCCTGTAAGCTTTAATATTTTTAGACGACTTTTACCTATGTATCAATTATCATTCCAATTAGTAATTTCAATTTGCGATTATAATTTTAAGTTAGTTGTAGTAATAAGGTTAGGTTAGTCAAGTATTTTTAAGTTTTATAAGTTTCTTTTATTTTTTCGTCACCTTTTATTTTTCAACCATTTTTTCTTTTTCGACCTTTTTCGACGAACTCTTTTTCTTTCTTATTTCTCGCTATTCTAGTTTTAGGACATAGATTTTTATTCTACTTCTTATCTAAATTTCTTAAAATTACGAAAATTTATTTTAAGTGGTTAAATTAATAGACATCAAAATTTTCTGGTTCGTAGTAATAGTTGGATTTGTACGTGAACCGGGTTATTGGAGCCAAACAGTCCTCAATTATATTGAGACCAAACGAATCCTGCCCCTCTGCTGCATCTTTTGGCTATTCGAAACGTGGGCAAAATCAGAAAAGTCTATTGATTGGATAACTTATTATAATTTTTCTTTCCTTTTTAAAACTAATAGGATATTCAGTGAATGCACCGAGCAAGACGTTCAACACCTTTTGTACGTTCACCACCTGTAACTAGATCAAGACATTTAGCAAATATAACCGCCGTTGATTTTTCTTTAGAATCGTCATCCAGTCGACCAAGTACTTCAGTTCAAATTTCCGATAATCCATTTTTTGAACCCGACCTCACAATTGAGAATCCGGAGAATATTCAGGAACGGTTCGTAGATCCTGAACCATTAAACTTTCCTCCGGAGCCACCAATCATTCAAACAGAGATTGTTGAGGAACGAACCATTAAATCAGAATCATCTAGTGATACCGATTCAACAAATTCAATTATGGAGAATCTGGAACCTTTAAGTATGGAAGACCGAATGAGAGGTAAACGCACTGGCCAAGGTCACGCAATTACTCATCCAGACATTAATGCGCCAGATTATGAAATCAAAGGACAAATTCTACACATGGTAACTAATCAATGCCAATTTAGTGGTGCGCCGAAGGAAGATCCAAATGAACATCTACGTACCTTTAATAGGATCTGCACACTATTTAAAATCCGAGAAGTGGAGGATGAACAGATATATCTCATGTTATTTCCCTGGACTTTAAAGGGAGAAGCCAAAGATTGGTTAGAATCGTTACCTGAAGGGGCGATTGATACATGGGATGTTTTAGTTGACAAATTTCTTAAACAATTCTTTCCTGCATCTAAAGCCGTAAGACTTCAAGCAGAAATTGTTACGTTCACACAGAAGCCAAATGAAACTCTATATGAGGCATGGACAAGATATGGAAAGTTGTTAAGAGGATGTCCGCAACATGGTTTAGACACCTGTCAAATAGTACAAATATTCTACCAAGGATGCGACATCACTACAAGGAAAGACATAGATATAGCAGCTGGTGGTTCTATTATGAAGAAAACCGAAACTGATGCTTACAAAATTATTGATAACACTGCTTCCCACTCACATGAGTGGCACCAAGAAAAAGATATCATTAGATCATCTAAAGCAGCTAGAGCCGATTCTAGCCATGACTCAGATTCTATTTCCGCAAAGATAGATGCTGTGGAGAGAAGAATGGAAAAGATGACTAAAGATATTCACTCAATACGAATTAGTTGTGAGCAGTGTGGAGGACCACATTTGACAAAAGATTGTCTCAGTATTGAATTAACAATGGAACAAAGAGAGAATATTTCATACATAAACCAAAGGCCTGGAAATAATTATCAGAATAATTATCAACCGCCAAGACCGATTTATAATCAAAACCAAAATTATAACCGAAATATTCCATACAACAACCAACAAGGTCCTAGCAATCAACAAGTATCCAATAATACTTATAATCAGCAAAGACCTAATTTTCAAAACAAACCACCACAACAAACCGATGATAAAAAGCCGAATTTAGAAGATATGATGACGAAGCTAGTTGAAACTCAAACACAGTTTTTCACATCTCAGAAACAAACCAATGAACAAAATGCTCAAGCATTTAGAAATCAACAAGCTTCTATTCAAAATCTGGAACAAGAAGTAAGTAACCTAGCAAGGTTAATAGGTGAAAGAAAACCGGGAAGTCTACCTAGTGATACAAATGCTAACCCCCGGAATGAAACAGCTAAAGCTATTACCACAAGAAGTGGTACAACACTTAAACCACCTGAAATACCTGTAGCTTCTGATGAAGCCATTCCTACTCCACAAGAACCACAACCAGATCAAGATAAGGAAAAAGAACCGGTAGTTGAAAAGGTTAATAAAGATAACACAGTTAAGGATAAACCTTATGTTAAACCATATCAACCACCACTTCCTTACCCGAGTAAAATGAAGAAAGAGAAACTTGAAGCCGAGCAATCCAAATTCTTGGATATGTTTAAACAGATAAATGTAAATCTTCCTTTCATTGATGTGATTTCAGGAATGCCTAGATATGCTAAATTCTTGAAAGATCTAATTTCAAATAGAAAGAAAATGGAAGAACTCTCAGCTGTTACTATGAATGCTAATTGTTCAGCAGTGCTGTTGAATAAGATACCAGAAAAATTATCTGATCCAGGAAGTTTCACAATTCCATGTTTTCTGGGTAGTCTTAGTTCAATAGAAGCATTGGCAGACTTAGGCGCTAGTATAAATCTAATGCCGTATTCACTATACACTAAACTAGACCTTGGAAAATTGAAATCAACCAGAATAAGCATACAACTAGCCGATAGATCAATAAAATATCCTAGAGGGATAATGGAGAACATGCTAGTTAAAGTTGGTACTTTAGTATTTCCAGTAGATTTTGTTGTTTTGGACATGGAAGAAGATTCTCAAGTTCCTCTCATATTAGGAAGACCATTCTTAAACACGGCTAAAGCAATGATAGACGTGTTCGGTAAGAAATTAACCCTAAGTATAGAGGATGAGAGTGTTACCTTTTCAGTTGATAGAGCAATGCAACAACCACAATCTACAGATGATACATGTTATTATATTCAAACTATAGATGCACATGCAGAATTATTAGAAGAATTTCCAGAATTACAAGGAACGGGAGAATGTTCTTTAGGAGAAGGTAATGAACCAATTGATGAAGCTGAAATGTTAGCTACACTTATAGCTAATGGATATGAACCAACAACAGAAGAAATTCAAATGCTAAAAGAAGAAGACAGATATCGATACAAATCATCGATAGAAGAACCTCCTAAATTAGAGTTAAAGCCACTTCCAAACCATTTGGAATACGCTTATTTACATGGTGAATCTGAATTACCTGTAATAATATCGTCTTCTCTTACTGAAAATGAGAAATCACAACTCATTTCTGTGTTGAAAGCTCATAAACCAGCCATTGCATGGAAGATTCATGATATTAAAGGAATAAGTCCTTCGTATTGCACATATAAAATCCTTATGGAAGAAGGTCATAAAACATATGTGCAACGCCAACGAAGACTAAATCCTAATATGCAAGATGTAGTTAAGAAAGAGATTATTAAACTGCTAGATGCAGGTCTAATTTATCCAATCTCTAATAGTCCATGGGTAAGCCCAGTTCAATGTGTGCCTAAGAAGGGTGGCATGACTGTCATTACAAATGAGAAAAATGAGCTTATTCCTACTAAAACTGTAACAGGATGGCGTGTGTGTATTGATTATAGAAAATTAAATGACGCCACCAGAAAAGATCACTTTCCCTTACCTTTTATTGATCAAATGTTGGAAAGATTAGCCGGAAATAGTTACTATTGTTTTCTAGATGGATTTTCCGGATATTTTCAAATTCCAATAGCACCCGAAGATCAAGAGAAAACCACATTCACGTGCCCTTATGGTACTTTTGCTTACAAACGCATGCCATTTGGACTTTGTAACGCCCCTGCAACCTTTCAAAGGTGTATGATGGCGATTTTTCACGACATGATAGAAGAATGCATGGAAGTATTCATGGATGACTTTTCAGTCTTTGGTGATACATTTAAATCATGTCTAGTTAATCTGGAACGAATGCTAATTAGATGCGAAAAATCAAATCTAGTACTTAATTGGGAGAAATGCCATTTCATGGTTAAAGAAGGCATCGTTCTTGGACATAAAATTTCAAAAGAAGGAATTGAAGTGGATAGAGCTAAAGTAGATGTAATTGCTAAACTTCCACATCCCACCAATGTTAGAGGAGTTCGGAGTATTCTAGGGCATGCCGGTTTTTACCGACGTTTCATAAAAGATTTTTCTAAAATTGCCACCCTATGAATAAACTCCTAGAAAAGGATGCTCCATTCATCTTTTCAGATGAGTGTATCAAATCTTTTAATATTCTTAAAGAGAAACTCACTAATGCGCCGATCATGATAACACCAAATTGGAATCTACCATTTGAACTAATGTGCGATGCAAGTGATTTTGCAATAGGAGCCGTTTTAGGACAAAGGATTGAAAAACGATTTCAACCTATATATTATGCTAGTAAGACATTACAAGGAGCACAAACGAACTATACAACTACTGAAAAAGAACTCCTTGCTATTGTCTTTGCTTTTGACAAATTTCGATCATATCTCGTTCTAGCAAAAACGGTGGTCTATACCGACCATTCTGCTCTTAGATACCTATTTTCAAAACAAGATGCTAAACCAAGATTAATCCGTTGGATCTTACTCTTACAAGAGTTTGATATTGAAATCCGAGATAAAAGAGGAGCAGAAAATCTCGCCGCTGATCATCTTTCTCGTCTTGAAAATCCTGAGTTAGAAGTTCTAAATGAATCGGCCATACAAGACAACTTTCCTGATGAATATCTATTGAAGATAGATTATAATGAAATCCCATGGTTTGCAGACTATGCAAACTACTTAGTTTGTGGATTCCTTGAAAAAGGATTATCGTACCAAAGACGAAAGAAATTCTTCAGTGATATAAAACACTATTTCTGGGAAGATCCACATCTGTTTAAAAGTTGTCCCGATGGAATAATACGCCGATATGTATTTGGAGATGAAGCTAGTAAAATATTAAACCATTGTCACACAGGACCAACAGGAGGGCATTATGGGCCTCAACTAACAGCAAGAAAATTTTATGAAGCTGGATTCTATTGGCCTACAATTTACAAAGACGCACATCTTCTTTGCAAATACTGTGATGCATGTCAAAGGGCCGGAAAAATAAGTCAACGTGATGAAATGCCACAAAATGTCATCCAAGTATGTGAAGTATTTGACATTTGGGGTATTGACTTTATGGGTCCATTTCCAAAATCTCATAATAATCTATATATACTCGTAGCCATTGATTATGTATCTAAATGGGCGGAAGCACAAGCTCTCCCAACTAACGATGCACGAGTTGTAGTCAACTTTTTAAAACGTCTTTTTGCAAGGTTTGGAACACCGAAAGCTTTAATAAGTGATCGGGGTACTCATTTCTGTAATAATCAACTTGAGAAAGTTCTTAAAAGATATGGAGTAACTCATAAAATCTCCACCGCATATCATCCACAAACAAGTGGACAAGTTGAAAACACCAACCGAGCTTTAAAACGTATTCTAGAGAAAACCGTAGGATCAAATCCGAAGGAATGGTCCATTAAATTGGAGGATGCACTCTGGGCTTTTAGAACAGCCTACAAAACTCCAATTGGAACCACACCTTTTAGGCTTGTTTATGGGAAAGCATGTCATCTTCCAGTAGAAATTGAACACAAAGCATTTTGGGCTTTGAAGACATGTAATCTTGATTTACATGAAGCCGGACGTTTACGATTAAGTCAACTAAACGAATTAGAAGAATTAAGACATGAAGCATACGAAAATTCGTTAATCTATAAAGAAAGAACGAAGAAATGGCATGATAAAAGAATCAGAAGTTCAAAAGAATTTAAAGAAGGAGACAGAGTTCTTCTTTTCAATTCACGATTCAAGCTATTTCCTGGAAAATTGAAATCAAGATGGTCTGGACCATTCATAGTCAAAAGAGTTTTCCCATACGGAACGATAGAATTAATAAATTCAAATGGGATTGAATTTAAAGTTAATGGTCACAGAGTTAAACATTACATACATGGTCCGATGGAAGTCGACAACGAAGTTAATCACAATTTCGATACCACAGCTAACTAAGTGTGGGGAGAATCAAGTCTTTAAAGGATAATATGTATTTCTGTTAGAGTTAGATTGTCTGTTTTCATGTAGTTCTCGAAAATGGAACCCGAATGGTCTTTCCCTAGCAGACCCTAAAGAACTAGTCTTCTCCCCCCATTCTGAATTTTTATTTTTTTTTAGGTTTTTACAAAATGAAGACTGCCTGTGAACTAAACCATGGTCTAATGCTACACGCTTTGATCACTAAACATAATAATGACATACTCCCGAGTGAATTAGTATCAGTAATCAGAGAAAGAATGGACGGAGTTAGAAGAGAATCCAGATGCGAAGATAATAAGTTACAATTTGGTAAAGGAAAATCAAAATCCGCAGCAAAAAGAAGAGCACGACACCTAGAAAGATGTCACAAATGCGGAAAATGGTCACATGGAGGTAAATGTTCAAATAATCAAACCTATTCAAATACCGAATTTGTTACTTTATGCAGAGACGGACCGTTCATATGTTTAGAAGAAAAGACACTGAATGCTCGAGGTTACGCCTATGTAGCCATGGAAAACCAATTAAACCGACTATCTTATGAATGGGATAGATCATATAACTAAGAAATCTATCTCACAGGTATGTCTGTACAGTTTTTATTTTTATTTTTATTTTTAACCTTTTGATAATAAACGCTAATTTGTTCGCTAAAAAGTATTAAATTGGTATTGAATAAAATTAGGTTTGGCGACCGAAATTATTGATATCATTCAAAAATTTATTACATCACTGCGAAATTTAACGTTTATTCTTAAGGTATAAATATCTTTAATCAATCAACCCAAAATATTTTAAAAATTCGTCATGAGTTAAATTAGGTCTTGGAACCGAAATTACTTTACCGAAAAGAGGGGCGCATATTTTTGATAATATTTGATTGATTAAAGTGGGATAAAAAGACAAAAAGATTTTTAATTTTATTTTTACCATATTTTTAAAATTAATATTTAAATCTTAAATTAATATTGTAAACTTTGTAAAAACAATATATTTAAAATTGTAAATATTTGAAAAATTAATATAAGTTTGGTGTGAATTTTTAAAGTATGAATTTTTAATTTTATGCATTTTAAGTTTGGTGTGATTTTTTAATATTAATTTTGAATTTTATATTTAAGTTGTGTGAATTTAAAAACAAAAATTTACTTTATCTTATGATTTTTAAAATTCGTCGTAAGTTGAAGACTAGGTCTTTGAACCGAAATTGCTTTAACCAAGGGAGGGATGAGAACTTTTATTATCAATGTTTTTAATCTTATTGAATTAAAGTATGCCAAAAACATTAAAAAACCCAAAAATCTTAGCTTTTAAAACAATCGCTACAAAAAGACAAATTTTAAAATTTTGTCGAGGGACGGACTAGGACATCGATCCGAAACGACCTCGTCCTAAATAACAAAGGAAACAAAATTTTAAAATTAAGTAATTAATTGTTTTATAAATTAATGATTATAAAAAAAAATATATATATATATATCAAACTCCGCGACTCGCGGAGTTTGAAGAGTAATTCACCGCGAGTCGCGGAGGGATCAAAATACAGAAAAAAATATAAACGCATAACAGATCAGTCCCAACCCAAAACAAAAACATACTGCGAATTCTGCACGAAAAAACCCGAGAAAAAACCCCCAAAATCACAATTTTTAACCGTTAATCACCAAATCTTTTACTAAAATCATGTTGAGAAGGATGCTATCTAGGAATTACTCAAGAAAAACGGTAAATTTCTACACCTAAACACCATTTAATCCGAAATTTGGTGTTCTTGAGTCATTTTTTTCCCAATTTGATTTTGATGCTTTTTAGTGTAATTAGGCTTAAATTGTTTATGTATTATGCTTGTATAACCTAGATTGATGCTGTTTAACATGATTAGAAGCCTTAAACTTCAAATTTTGAGTAATCTAGGGTTTGTGTTCTTGAGCAAATTTGGGGCTTTTTGATATAAACAGGTTATGGACGATTTTTGTCATGAATTGTTGCTAAAATAAGTAGTGTAACATGTTTAGGTAGTTAAATGATCAAAACTTTGAGCCTAAATATGATTTTGAGAATTAAAGTGGACTTTTTCAACTCTAAAATTCATGAACTTGATTTTTGAAAGATAATGCCATTTGAGACTTGTTTAATTGCTAGTAATGATTATTTTGACATGTTATTTGAGTTGAATGCTTATGAACTTGGCGAACATTTTCGTATATGCTTATTTGCAAAAGTGTAGATTTGATAAAAATGTGAAAATGAGCTTAAGTTTGATATAAATTGATCATGTCATTGTAATTATTTTGATTAATGATTTTGCTGACACTAATGCATATTTGGATGCACAAAAATTGTGTTTGATGTGTTTTGCAGACTGAAAGGGGTGAATCTTCATCCCAAGCCCGCAATGCTCCTGCTGAGAATATGGAACAACAGGAGGTGGATAACTACTACAAGCAGGATATACCTCATCCAGTCATGACCTTTTCTGATATGCACTTGGAAGAGTTGCACCCGAACCTGAGATTTGATAGACTTTGGATAGATTATCCAAAATATCAAAGGGGTTTGCATACTCTTCATTCTAAGGTTGTTGAGGTACCGAGGGTTATAGAATGGGGACCCTTAGAAGCTGTAGAATTGGCCGGGCCAATTAGGGAATTACTTGTACAGAAGTATGGTAATTCTTCTTTTAATGACTGGGTACGTTTATTCACCATGCGTAGACCTGTATATAAAGTATGGTGTGAAGAATTGTTATGTAGTATAGAGTTGAATGATCAGGTAGCTAGTTTAACCGATCGTTCTTTTATTAGATTTTTGTTAGGCGGTTCGATGCGCCACATGTCTTTACTGGACATGGCTCAGGCTTTACGTATATATACGCCTGAGGAGTTAGCATCCGCTGATTGTAGAGGGTTGATACTAAACGGTAGAAAGATAGATGAAAATTTTGATACACACGGTGTGTGGAGTCAAATGACAAGCCATCACCGTTTCAAAGGGAGAAATTACTCTTATTTGGATATAGATAGAGCCGAATTAAGAGTGATACATAGGTTTTTAGCTAATTCGATTACATAAAGGGGTAAGAACAAGGAAAAAGTAAATGAACAGGATTTGTTTTACCATATGTGTATTCGAGACCCACAAAGCGCTGTAAGTATACCATATTGTGTGGGTTATTATTTATCAGCTATGGTTCGGGGGATGCGACCGCATAGCATAATAGGAGGTGGTATTTTTATTACTTTGATTGGTGAATATCTCGGTGTGGATATAAGTCGGGGGGGATTATTAGTAGAAGAACCAGAACCCCGCGATACTATAGGTTTAAATGTATACCATGGTGCGAAAGTTTTGAAGAGGCGAAATAACGCCGCAGTACGATACCATGGTAGACATCCACAGGTGGAGACCAACAGCAAGGTAATGTAGGAGGGGGGAATGAGATGCAAGAAATGCAAAGGTTTATAGCTTCTCAGGAATACGAAAATGCTAGACAGAGAGCATTTGAAGATTGGCAAGTTCATCAGAACCAAATCATAGCTCATTGCCAACATATAGGTAGAAACTATATTCCTACACCGAAACCCATATTCCCTCCCTGGTCTATAGGGATGCAGCCACCATATCCTACGTATAACCCTGCCGAAGCATTCTATAGCACCTATGGTTATGCCTGGAACCCCTATTGGTACCAGTATCATCCCTAGTATACTTATTATTTTTTTTTATTTTGTAATTTGTAATGATTGATACGTTTAATACTTTTGTTAATATTGTAATCATTTTTATAATTTTCTAACTTTTATTCTTAGATTTTAATAATTTTTGAATGTGGGGTAATATACCAAACTTCAAAAATATATATATGTTTGCAGTTTATCTTATGTACACAACAGGGTAAAACAGCGCATTTTCAAAGACTGGCATTAAGTTCAGCAAAAGCAACTAATTTTGACGACAAGATGCAAAATATATGTGAAATAACAACAAGACGGAATGAACAAATGATGTGCACCATTTATCATTCAGCAAACAAACGCCAATATATTTGGAAACTTTGGTAAAAATTTAATCATTTTCACACAAATCACCCTCAATAATTTAAATTGTTACTGATTTCTTGCAAATGAGGGCATTGCAAGATCTTAAGTGTGGGAAGGGGTTAAATTCTTTCGGATTTTAAAATTTTTTTACTTTATACACTTGGTTACCATTAAAAATACTAGTAAAGCAGTAGTTGTATTAGAATCTAGTGCTCTCTGATAAAAAAGAACAGCCCTAGTCTTATATACTAACTACCCAATTCTAGTAAAATTTTTCAAAATTTTCAATTAAATGAACTAAAAATCATGTTTATACATATTTATGAACGATAAAACTAGGTTTTAACACCGAAATTATTGTTACCTCAAAAAGGACATAAATTGAGAAACAAACCAAAATGTTAAAATTCATTTAAAATGGAATAGAGGACGATAAAAAGGAAAATAAAAGCCAAGTGTGGGAAAATTTACCAAGTTATCTTAAACATATGTCACATATATCTGTAACAAATAACTGAAAATACTTTTGCTTTGGACTAAACTAAACTGTTTTACCCGATGAAAGAAAAGAAGAGATGGATCTACACGATGAATCAATTCCATCATTAAAAGGAAGTAAAGTCTTCCGAAAAAGAAACGCGCTTCTTGATTTAGGTCATGAAGTTGTCGTCCAGACCAGCTGTAGGTTGACGAAAAATCTAGAAAAGTCATCACTAAAATCAGCAGGAAATCCACGGACCTCAGCATCAAACAGGGTCGCCAAGTGGTCAGATTTATCCTAACCATGAGAAGGATTTATCTCGTACAATGGGGGGGGCACCGTGCAAATTAGCTTGATAAGACTAATGAATCAGATCCCCAGAAAGGATAATCTCCTTAAAGATCAAAAATCAGCTTTTAAGCCTGATATTACTCAATCCTTGAGATTGACCTTAAAGATTGAGAATTCAAACTCATGGAATTCAATGATATCTAAACTCGAACGAGAAAATATGTTGATCAAAATTACAAACCGATTTGTTTTCTGAAAACCCTATTTTCAATGCGTTCATTACCATTGAACGTAAAATCCTAGGAATTCACCTAGGAATTCATTAGGTCACCTGAACCAAATCGGGTGTCAACCGTAAGAACGGTGGTTGCATAGCATGGTCAAAGACAGGACCTTGTACCAGACCGAAAAATCATAAGGGTGAGCTTTACTATTGCTCCTACCAAGGATAGTAATTGCGTCCGACAAGTTATAGACCATAATTAAAAGCATGTCAGGGGACATTGCCTTAACAGTTGCTTGTTCATCGCTTTCCTTTATAACCGGACGGTAGTTTACCGAAAGGTAACATACGGGACAAGTAAACTGGACGTGTTGCTTTCCAAATACAAGGTTAGCAAGTGGGTGACACAAAACCGCAAGTTTTGAGCTAAAATTTTCAAATCTGAAACCCACCAAACCCACAAAAATATTTTGCAAACACCGGTAAAGGTTTATCCCGGAAAACTTATCTAGGGTAAAAACTAGATTTAATTTTCAAAAGATCAAATGTTTTCATAAAGATCCAATTTCCTTAATGGATCTAAATTTTTATAGTCATGTGGGACTGTAAACCATATCGTTACTACCATTGTTTATACCGCCATATAGAAATCACTGATGTACAAAGTGTGAAGAATAAAGAAGTGATTCTAGTATTTTAAGACGATATTGCTTGAGGACAAGCAACGCTCAAGTGTGGGAATATTTGATAATGCTAAAAACGAACATATATTTCATAGCATTATTCCTCAAGAAAGACAAGCTTTTAGTTGCAATTGTTCTATTTACAAGTGATATTCGTTTAAATAATAAAAGGTGAAGACAAAAGACAGATTCGACGAATTGAAGATGCAAACGACCAAAAAGCTCAAAAGAACAAAAGACAATCAAAGAGGTTCCAATTATTAATAAGAAACGTCTCGAAATTACAAGAGTACAAGATTCAAAACACAAAGTACAAATATAAAATTGTACGCAAGGACGTTCGAAAATCCGGAACCGGGACCAGAGTCAACTCTTAACGCTCGACGCAACGGACTAAAAATTACAAGTTAACTATGTATATAAATATAATATAATATATAATTAATTATATTAATTATATATATATTATATTTATAAATAAAAACCGTCGGCAGAGAAAGACTCCAAGGGACTGAGCTGTAATTTCATTCTCCGCGACTCGCGGAGTTTGAAGGCAAAAATGCCGCGAGTCGCGGAGCCCCAAAAGTCGACTTTTCCTATAAAAGCAACCGAATTCTGATCGCAAATGATAATCTTTTTCTTCTTCTCTCATATATACGTAAAATATATATATATAATTTATATTTTAATTTTAATTTTAATTATAATTCTAATAATAAGGGTATGTTAGCGAATGTTGTAAGGGTGTAAGTTGAAATTCTGAACGTGTAACGCTACGCTATTTTTAATCATTGTAAGTTATGTTCAACCTTTTTACATTAATGTCTCGTAGCTAAGTTATTATTATGCTTATTTAAAACGAAGTAATCATGATGTTGGGCTAATTACTAAAATTGGGTAATTGGGCTTTGTACCATAATTAGGGTTTGGACAAAAGAACGACACTTGTGGAAATTAGACTATGGGCTATTAATGAGTTTTATATTTGTTTAACTAAATGATAGTTTGTTAATGTTAATATAAAGATTTACAATTGGGCGTCCCTATAAATTACCATATACACTCGATCGGACACGATGTGCGGGGTATTTATATGTACGAATAATCGTTCATTTAACCGGACACGGGAATGGATTAATAGCCACTAGAATAATTAAAACAAGGGTGAAATTACATTCAAGGGTAATTGGTGTAATTGCTAACAAAGTAGTAAAACCTTGGTTTACACGCAGTTGATAACCTGGTGTATTCATTAAACAAAGTATTAAAACCTTGTTACAATTCGAATCCCCAATTAGTTGGAATATTTAACTTCGGGTATAAGAATAATTTAACGAGGACACTCGCACTTTATATTTATGACTGATGGACTGTTATGGACAAAAACCAGACGGACATATTAAATAATCCAGGACAAAGGACAATTAACCAATGAGCATAAAACTAAAATCAACACGTCAAACATCATGATTACGGAAGTTTAAATAAGCACAATTCTTTATTTCATATTTAATTTCCTTTATTTTATATTTAATTGCACTTCTAATTATCGCACTTTTATTTATTGTTATTTAATCGCACTTTTAATTATCGTACTTTTTAATTATCGCAATTTTATTTTATCGCACTTTTATTGCAATTTCATTATCGTTATTTATTTTACGCTTTAAATTAAGTCTTTTATTTATTTAATATTTTACATTAGGTTTTAACAAAGACTAAAGTTTTAAAATCGACAAACCGGTCATTAAACGGTAAAAACCCCCCCCTTTATAATAATAATATTACTTGTATATATGTTTGTATTTTTATAAAGGTAAACTAATATAGCGTTGAGCTTTGTTTAAAAAAGATTCCCTGTGGAACGAACCGGACTTACTAAAAACTACACTACTGTACGATTAGGTACACTGCCTATAAGTGTTGTAGCAAGGTTTAAGTATATCCGTTCTCTAAATAAATAAATATCTTGTGTAAAAATGTATCGTATTTAATAGTATTTCCTTCAAAAATTTAATACTATTTTGTATACACCCCCTACGACATCAATATTCCTTAGCATTCATCTTCTAAATCATGTCAAAAATAATCATTATAGCAATTAAGCGAGTTCCAAATGGCATTCATATTAATTAAATCGAGTTCATGCATTTTTGACTCAAAAAGTCCACTTTAATATTCAAAAATCATGTTTAGGATCAAAGTTTTGATCATTTAGCAATCTAAACATGTTACACTACTCAATTTAGTATAAACTAACAACAAAATTCGACTGCATGTAATCCAAGGTTTTACTACTTTGTTAACAATTATACCAATTACCCTTGAATGTAATCCACCCCTGTTTTAATGAGTCCATTAACCATTAATCCATTCCCGTATCCGGTCAAATGAACACTAATTCATATTTATAGATATCCCGCCCACCGTACCCGATTAAGCGTATGTGATTATATATAAATACGTCAAATTGTAATCTTTATATTAAATTAACGAGGTATCGTTTAGTTAATATAAAGCCCATTAATAGCCCATAGTCTAATTTCCACAAGTGTCGTTCTTTTGTCCAAACCCCAATTATGGTACAAAGCCCAATTACCCAGTCTTAATATTTCGCCCAACATCATGATTACTTCGATTTAAATAAGCATAATAATAACTTAGCTATGAGACATTAATTTAAAAAGGTTGAACATAACTTACAATGATTAATAATATCGTAGCGTTACACGGACAGAATTTCGACTTACACACTTACAAATTCGCCACTATAACCTTATTATTATTAAACTTAAATTAAAATTAAAATTATAAAATATAAATATATTTTTACGTATATAGAAAAGAAAGAAAAAGGGTAATGAATCGATCAGAATGCGCGGCCTTTTATAGGCCCACGTTTCACTGTTGAGCTCCGCGAGTGCGGAGGTTTTCTTCATCAAAGCTCTGCGAGTGCGGAGGTCTGGAATCTAGCTCATAGATCAAATTCAAAACGTGAACTGCGTATAATTATAATATATAATAATATATATAATTAATTATATATTATATTATATTCTTGTGCATAGTTGACTTGTAATTTTTGGTCCGTTGCATCGCACGCTGAAAGTTAGTTCATGTCTCGGTTTCGAATTTTCGAACACCTTTTCGTACAATTTAATATCTTGTACTTTGTGTTTCACGGCTTATACTCTTGTAATTTTTAGACGTTTCTCATCAATAATTTGAACCACTTGAATTGTACTTTGTACTTTTTAGCTTTTTGGTCATTTGCGTCTTCAAATCATCGAATCTGTCTTTTGTCTTCACCTTTTATTATTTAAACGAATATCACTTGTAAATAGAACAATTGCAACTAAAATCTTGTCTTTCTTGAGGGATAATGATATGAAATATATGTTCGTTTTTAGCATTATCAAATATTCTCACACTTGAGCGTTGCTTGTCCTCAAGCAATATAGAACTTGAATATAGCTTTACAAGAATCACTTCTTTATTCTTCACACTTTGTACATCAGTGATTTCTATACGGCGGTATGAACAATGATAGTAACGTTGTGGTTTACAGTCTCACATGATTATAAAAATTTAGATCTTTTAAGGAAATTGGATCTTTATGAAAATATTTGATCTTTTTGAAAATTCAATCTAGCTTTTACCCTAGATAAGTTTTCCGGAATAACCCTTCACCGGTGCTTGCAAATTGTTTTTGTGGGTTTTGTGGGTTTCAGATTTGAAAATTTTAGCTCAAAACTTATGGTTTTGTGTCACTCACTTGCTAACCTTGTATTGGGAAAGCAACACGTCCAGTTTACTTGCTCCGTATATTACCTTTCGGTAAACTACCGTCCGGTTGTAAAGGAAAGTGTTGAACATGCAACTGTTAAGGCGATGTCCCGTGACCTGCTTTTGATTATGGTCTATATCGTGTCGGATGCAATTACTATCCTTGATAGGAGAAATAGTAAAGATCACCCTATAGTTTTTCGGTCTGGCACAAGGTCCTGTCTTCGACCATGCTATGCAACCACCGTTCTTACGGTTGACACCTGATTTGGTTCAGGTGACCTAATGAATTCCGGTGAATTCTTAGGATTTTACGTTCAATGGTAATGAACGCATTGAAAATAGGGTTTTAGAAAACAAATTGGTTTGTAATTTGATCAAAATATTTTCTCGTTCAAGCTCGAGTTTAGATATCATTGAATTTCATGAGTTTGAATTCTCAATCTTTATGGTCAATCTCAAGGATTGAGTAATATCAGTCTTAAAAGCTGATTTTTGATCTTTAAGGAGATTATCCTTTCTAGGGATCTGATTCATTAGTCTTATAAACTAATTTGCATGGTGGCCCCCATTGTACGAGACAGATCCTCTCATGGTTAGGATAAGTCTGACCACTTGGCGACCCTGTTTGATGCTGAGGTCCGTGGATTTCCAGCTGATTTTCGAGAAAACTTTTCAAGGTTTTTCGTAGACTCTACAACTGGTCTGGACGACAACTTCCTGACCTAAATCAAGAAGCGCGTGTCTTTTTCTCGGAAGACTTTACTTCCTTTTAAATCAAGTGGCACATTTCTTTCAAATATACTATAAGAAATCGGGTAAAACTTATAAAATTGTCCAAAACAAAAGCATCTTCAATTATTTGTACAAAAATATATGATATATGTTCTAAATAACTTGGTAAAATTTTCCCACACTTGGCTTTTATTTTCCTTTCTTTGCCTTTTTATTTTCCTCTATTCCATTTTAAATGAATTCAAGCGTTTTGAGTTGTTTCTCAATTTATGTCCTTTCCGAGGTAACAATAATTTCGGTGTTAACACCTAGTTTTATCGTTTATAAATATGTATAAACATAATTTTGAGTTCATTTAGTTGAAAATTTTTACTAGAATTGGGTAGTCAGTATATAAGACTAGGGTTGTTCTTTATTATCATAGAGCACTAGATTCTAATACAACTACTGCGTTACTAGTATTATTAATGGTAACCAAGTGTTTAAATTTAAAATTTTAAAAATTCGAAAGAATTTAACCCCTTCTCACACTTAAGATCTTGCAATGCCCTAATTTGCAAGAAATCAGTACAATTTAAATTATTGAGGGTGATTAGCGTAAAAAATGATTAAATTTTACCAAAGTTTCCAAACATATTGTTGTTTATGTTGAATGATAAATGGTGCACATCATTTGTTCATTCCTGCAGTTGTTATTTCACATATATTTTGCATCTTGTCGTCAAAATTAGTTGCTTTTGCTGAACTTAATGTCAGTCTTTGAAAATGCGCTGTTTTACCCTGTTTTGTATATGAGATAAACTACAAACATATATATACATATTTTTGAAGTTGGGTATATCACCCCACATTCAAAAATTATTAAAAATCTAATAATAAAAGTTAGAAAATTATAAAAACTATTATAGTATCAAAAGAAATATTAAAAGTATAAAATTACAAGTTACCAAATAAATAAAAATAGGCATAAAAGAAAATTAGGGTTAATGAGGATGGTGCCAGTAGAGATTCCATTCATAGCCGTATGTGCTGTAGAATGCTTGAGTTGGGTCATATGTAGGGTACGGTGGTCGGGTCTGTATAGTCCAGGGAGGAAATACGGGCTTTGGAGTAGGAATGTAGTTTGTATTTATGTGTGCACAATGTCTTATGATTTGGTTTTGATGATACTGCCAATCTTGAAATGCTCGTTGTCTAGCCATTTCATCCTCATGTTGAGCCATAAAAATTTGCATTTCTGTCATCTGATTCCCCCCTCCCGCATTACCTTGCTACTGATCTCTTTCGACCTGTGGATGATGGCCATCATATGGTGCTGCAGCTTTATGTCGTTTCTTTAAAACCTTAGCACCATGATATACTTTCAAACCAATTGTTTCACGGGGTTCTGGTGCTGCAATTATTAATCCCCCCTGACTTCTATCGACACCGTGATACTCAGCAATTAAAGTAACAAAGATACCACCTCCTATTATACTATTAGGCCGTAACTCCTAACCATAGCTGATAAATAATAACCCACACAATAGGTATACTCATAGCGCTATGTGGGTCTCGAATGCACATGGGATAAAATAAATTATTCTCATTTACTTTTTCTTTGTTCTTACCTCGCTGTGTAATCGAGTTTGCTAAGAACCTATAGATTACTCTTAGCTCAGCTCTATCAATATCAGTATAAGAGTTATTCCTCCCACGAAATCGGTTATGCCTAGTCATTCTACTCCATATTCCTTTCATATCAAAATTTTCATCAACCCTCCTACCATTAACTATTAACCTTTGACAATCAGTAGATGCTAGTTCCTCAGGCGTATATATACACAAAGCCTGAGCCATGTCTAGTAGAGACATATGGCGCATCACACCTCCTAATAAAAATCTAATAAAACTCCGATCGGTTAAGGTAGCTACCCGATCATTTATTTCAACATTACATAATACTTCCACACACCATTCTCTATATACACGCCTACGTATATTAAACAAACGTTCCCAATCATTAAAAGTAGAATTACCATACCTTTGTGTAAGTAATTCTCTGATTAGATCGGCCAATCTCACTGTTTCTAACGGTTCCCAATCTATTACTCTGGGTACTTCAACAACATTAGACTGAAGGGTGTGCAAGTTCCTCTGATATTTTGGATAATCTATCCAATGTCGGTCAAACATTAAATTAGGGTGTAAATCTGCCAATTCTATATTTGAATATGAAATGAATTGATGCGGTAGATTATGTCTATATTGGTCGTTAATCTTCTGTTCTTCTGCATTCTCAGGAGGAGCATTGTGAGCCTGGGATGCGGATGAAGATTCACCCCTTTCAGTCTGCAAAACACATTAACACAATTTTTGTGCATCCAAATATGCATTAGTGTTAGCAAAATCATAAATCAAAACAATCATAATGACATGTTTAATCCATATTAAACTTTATACGCATTTTCATAATATTAACAATTCTACACTTTTACAAATAAACATATATGAAAATTTATACAATATTTGGTAATGCTAAAAACGAACATATATTTCATAACATTATTCCTCAAGAAAGACAAGCTTTTAGTTGCAATTGTTCTATTTACAAGTGATATTCGTTTAAATAATAAAAGGTGAAGACAAAAGACAGATTCGATGAATTGAAGATGCAAACGACCAAAAAGCTCAAAAGAACAAAAGACAATCAAAGAGGTTCCAATTATTAATAAGAAACGTCTCGAAATTACAAGAGTACAAGATTCAAAACGCAAAGTACAAAATATAAAATTGTACGCAAGGACGTTCGAAAATCCGGAACCGGGACCAGAGTCAACTCTTAACGCTCGACGCAACGGACTAAAAATTACAAGTTAACTATGTATATAAATATAATATAATATATAATTAATTATATTAATTATATATATATATTATATTTATAAATAAAAACCGTCGGCAGAGAAAGACTCCAAGGGACTGAGCTGTAATTTCATTCTCCGCGACTCGCGGAGTTTGAAGGCAAAAATGCCGCGAGTCGCGGAGCCCCAAAAGTCGACTTTTTCTATAAAAGCAACCGAATTCTGATCGCAAATGATAATCTTTTTCTTCTTCTCTCATATATACGTAAAATATATATATATAATTTATATTTTAATTTTAATTATAATTATAATTCTAATAATAAGGGTATGTTAGCGAATGTTGTAAGGCTGTAAGTTGAAATTCTGTCCGTGTAACGCTACGCTATTTTTAATCATTGTAAGTTATGTTCAACCTTTTTACATTAATGTCTCGTAGCTAAGTTATTATTATGCTTATTTAAAACGAAGTAATCATGATGTTGGGCTAATTACTAAAATTGGGTAATTGGGCTTTGTACCATAATTGGGGTTTGGACAAAAGAACGACACTTGTGGAAATTAGACTATGGGCTATTAATGGGTTTTATATTTGTTTAACTAAATGATAGTTTGTTAATGTTAATATAAAGATTTACAATTGGGCGTCCCTATAAATTACCATATACACTCGATCGGACACGATGGGCGGGGTATTTATATGTACGAATAATCGTTCATTTAACCGGACACGGGAATGGATTAATAGCCACTAGAATAATTAAAACAAGGGTGAAATTACATTCAAGGGTAATTGGTGTAATTGCTAACAAAGTAGTAAAACCTTGGTTTACACGCAGTTGATAACCTGGTGTACTCATTAAACAAAGTATTAAAACCTTGTTACAATTCGAATCCCCAATTAGTTGGAATATTTAACTTCGGGTATAAGAATAATTTGACGAGGACACTCGCACTTTATATTTATGACTGATGGACTGTTATGGACAAAAACCAGACGGACATATTAAATAATCCAGGACAAAGGACAATTAACCAATGAGCATAAAACTAAAATCAACACGTCAAACATCATGATTACGGAAGTTTAAATAAGCATAATTCTTTATTTCATATTTAATTTCCTTTATTTTATATTTAATTGCACTTCTAATTATCGCACTTTTATTTATTGTTATTTAATCGCACTTTTAATTATCGTACTTTTTAATTATCGCAATTTTATTTTATCGCACTTTTATTGCAATTTCATTATCGTTATTTATTTTACGCTTTAAATTAAGTCTTTTATTTATTTAATATTTTACATTATGTTTTAACTGCGACTAAAGTTTTACAATCGACAAAACGGTCATTAAACGGTAAAAACCCCCCCTTTATAATAATAATATTACTTATATATATGTTTGTATTTTTATAAAAGTAAACTAATATAGCGTTGAGCTTTGTTTAAAAAAGATTCCCTGTGGAACGAACCGGACTTACTAAAAACTACACTACTGTACGATTAGGTACACTGCCTATAAGTGTTGTAGCAAGGTTTAAGTATATCCGTTCTCTAAATAAATAAATATCTTGTGTAAAAATGTATCGTATTTAATAGTATTTCCTGCAAAAATTTAATACTATTTTGTATACACCCCCTACGACATCAATATTCCTTAGCATTCATCTTCTAAATCATGTCAAAAATAATCATTATAGCAATTAAGCGAGTTCCAAATGGCATTCATATTAATTAAATCGAGTTCATGCATTTTTGACTCAAAAAGTCCACTTTAATATTCAAAAATCATGTTTAGGATCAAAGTTTTGATCATTTAGCAATCTAAACATGTTACACTACTCAATTTAGTATAAACTAACAACAAAATTCGGCAATAACCCGTTTATGTCAAAAAGCCCCAATTTTTCTCAAGAACACGAACCCTAGATTACTCAAAATTTGAAGTTTAAGGCTTCTAATCATGTTAAATAGCATCAATCTAGGTTATACAAGCATAATACACAAACAATTTAAGCATAATTAATCTAGAAATCATCAAAATCAAATTAGGTATAAATTTATTCAAGAACACTAAAAATCCGAATTAAAGAGTATTTAGATGTATAAATTACCGATCTCCTTGAGTAACTTCTTGGTAGGATCCTTTTCAACATGATTTTAGCAAAAAAAAAAATTGATGTTTAACGGTGAAAAATTTCGAATTTGAGAGCGTTTTGTGTGTGTTTTTCGCAGAAAATTGGGTGTGGTGTGTTGGGGACTGGTCTGTTCGACCAGTTAACCCTTTCTGGGTTTTTCAAACTCCACTAGTGCAGATGTGGGTGCCTTTCATGTTCCGCGAGTGCGGATTTCTTTTTCTTTTTTTTATATAAAAACCTTTAACTAATAAAACATAAATTAATAAATTTTAAAAATTTGTTTCATTTAAGAATGAGGGCGTTTCAGATCGTTGTCCTAGTCCGTCTCTCGACAAAATTTTAAAATTTGTCACTTTTTAAGCGTCGTTTTAAAAGCAAAGATTTTTGGTTTTTTTTTTTTAATGTTTTTGGCATACTTTAATTCAATAAGATTAAAAATAATGATAATAAAATTTCTCATCCCGCCCTCGGGTAAAGCAATTTCGGTTCAACGACCTAGTCTTCAACTCACGACAAATTTTAAATATCAAATTTTTAACTTAATGAAATAAAGTAAATTTTTGTTTTTAAATTCACACCAAACTTAATTTTAAAATACATAAAATTAAAAATTCATATAAATATCATTAATATTTTTATACATTAATTTTACTAACTTATATTAAAAATATTGATTTTAAAAATTTGCATTATATATTAATTTTAAAAACAAGGTAAAAATAAAATTAAAAATCTTTTTGGTCTTTTATCCCACTTTAATCAATCAAATATTATAAAAAATATACGCCCCTCTTTTGGGTAAAGTAATTTAGGCTATATTACCTAGTTTTACTCCTGACGAATTTCTGAAATATTTTGGATTGATTGATTAAAGATATTTATACCTTAAGAATAAACGGTAAATTTCGCAGTGATGTAATAAATTTTTGTATGATATCAATAATTTCGGTTTCGCATACCTAATTTTATTGAATATCAATTTAATACTTTATAGCGAACGATTCAGCGTTTATTATCAAAAGGTTAAAAGCAATAAATAAAAAATAAAAACTGTACATACTTACCTATGAGATAGAATTCTCAGAGACCTGCTTTAGCCGACTCATAGGAGAGTCGTGTGATTTGGTTTTCCATAGCTACATAAGCGTAACCTCGATTCTTTAATAACTTTTCTTCTAAACATATGAACGGTCCTTCTCTGCATAGAGTAACAAATTCGGTATTTGAATATGTTTGATTGTTCGAACATTTACCTTCGTGTGACCATTTTCCGCATTTATGACATCTTTCAAGGTGTCGTGCTCTTCTTTTTGTTGCGGATTTTGATTTTCCTTTACCAAAATGTGTCTTATGATGATCTTTCCTGAGTTCTTTCCTTACTTCGTCCATTTTTCCTCTTATGAATGATACCAGTTCACTCGGGAAGATGTTATTATTATGTTTAGTAATCATAGCGTGTAGTAGTAGACTATGGTTCAGATCAAAGGAATTCTTCATCTCGTAAAACCTAAAAGAAATAAAAATTCAGAATGGAGGGAGAAGACTAGTTCTTTAGGGTCTGCTAGGGAAAGACCATTCGGATTCCATTTTCAAGAACTACACGAAAACAGAAAATCTAACTTTAACAGAAATACATATTACCCTTAAAAGATTCGAATCTTCCCACACTTAGTTAGCTGTGGTGTCGAAATTGTGATTAACTTCATTGTCAAGTTCCATCGGATCATGTATGTAATGTTTCACTCTGTGACCATTAACTTTAAATTCAATCCCATTTGAATTTATCAACTCCATTGTTCCATATGAAAAAACTCTTTTGACTATGAATGGTCCAGACCATTTAGATTTCAATTTTCCAGGAAATAGCTTGAATCGTGAATTGAAAAGAAGGACTCTGTCTCCTTCTTTAAATTCTTTTGAACTTCTGATTCTTTTATCATGCAATTTCTTCGTTCTTTCTTTATAGATTAACAAATTTTCATATGCTTCATGTCTTAATTCTTCTAATTCGTTTAGTTGACTTAATCGTAAACGTCCGGCTTCATGTAAATCAAGATTACATGTCTTCAAAGCCCTAAATGCTTTGTGCTCAATTTCTACTGGGAGGTGACATACTTTTTCGTAAAAGAGTCTAAAAGGTGTGGTTCCAATTGGAGTTTTGTAGGCTGTTCTAAAAGCCCAGAGTGCATCCTCCAATTTCATAGACCATTCCTTCGGATTTGACCCTACGGTTTTCTCTAGAATACGTTTTAATGCTCGGTTGGTATTTTTAACTTGTCCACTTGTTTGTGGATGATAAGCGGTTGAGATTTTATGAGTCACTCCATATATTTTGAGAACTTTCTCAAGTTGATTGTTACAAAAATGAGTACCCCGATCACTTATTAAAGCTTTCGGTGTTCTGAACCTAGCAAAAAGATGTTTTAAGAAGTTGACTACAACTCGTGCATCGTTAGTTAGGAGAGCTTGTGCTTCCGCCCATTTAGATACATAATCAATGGCAACGAGAATGTAGAGATTATTATGAGATTTTGGAAATGAACCCATAAAGTCAATACCCCAAACGTTAAATACTTCACATACTTGAATGACATTTTGTTCCATTTCATCACGTTGACTTATTTTTTCGGCCCTTTGACAAGCATCACAGGATTTACAAAGTAGGTGTGCGTCTTTGAAAATTGTAGGCCAATAAAATCCAGCGTCATAGACTTTCCTTGCTGTTAGTTGGGGCCCATAATGCCCTCCTGTAGGTCCCATGTGACAATGGTTTAAGATTTGACTAGCTTCATCTTCGAATACGCATCGGCGTATTATTCCATCGGGACAACTTTTAAATAAATGTGGATCTTCCCAAAAATAGTGTTTTATATCACTAAAGAATTTCTTTCATTTTTGGTACGACAATCCTTTTTTAAGGAATCCACATACTAAGTAGTTTGCATAGTCTGCAAACCATGGAATTTTATTATAATCAATCTTCAAAAGATATTCATCAGGAAAGTTATCTTGTATAGCCGATTCATTTAGAACTTCTAATTCAGGATTTTCAAGACGAGAAAGATGATCAGCGGCGAGATTTCTGCTCCCTTTTTTTTTATCTCGGATTTCAATATCGAACTCTTGTAAGAGTAAGATCCAACGAATCAATCGTGGTTTGGCATCTTGTTTTGAAAATAGGTATCTAAGAGCAGAATGGTCGGTATAGACCACCGTTTTTGCTAGAACGAGATATGAACGAAATTTATCAAAAGCAAAGACAATAGCAAGGAGTTCTTTTTCAGTAGTTGTGTAATTCATTTGTGTTCCTTGTAACGTCTTACTAGCGTAATAAATAGGTTGAAATCATTTTTCAATCCTTTGTCCTAAAACGGCTCCCATTGCAAAATCACTTGCATCACACATGAGTTCAAATGGTAGACTCTAATTTGGAGTTATCATGATCGGCGCATTAGTGAGTTTTTCTTTAAGAATATTAAAAGATTTGATGCATTCATCTGAAAAGATAAATGGAGCATCATTTTCTAGGAGTTTATTCATAGGAGTGGCAATTTTAGAAACATCTTTTATGAAACGTCAGTAAAAACCGGCATGCCCTAGAAAACTCCTAACTCCTCTAACATTGGTGAGATGTGAAAGTTTAGCAATTACATCTACTTTAGCTCTATCCACTTCAATTCCTTCCTTTGAAATTTTATGACCAAGAACGATGCCTTCTCTAACCATGAAATGGCATTTCTCCCAATTAAGAACTAGATTTGATTGCTCGCATCTAATAAGCATTCGTTCAAGATTAACTAGACATGTTTCAAAAGTATCACCGAAGACTGAAAAGTCATCCATGAAAACTTCCATGCATTCTTCTATCATGTCGTGAAAAATTGTCATCATGCACCTTTGAAAGGTTGCAGGGGCGTTGCAAGGTCCAAATGGCATGCATTTGTACGCAAAAGTACCATAAGGGCACGTGAACGTGGTTTTTTTTTGGTCCTCGGGTGCGATTGGAATTTGAAAATATCCGGTGAAATCGTCAAGAAAACAATAGTAACTATTCTCGGCTAATCTTTCCAACATTTGATCAATGAAAGGTAAGGGAAAGTGATCTTTTCTGGTGGCGTCATTTAATTTTCTATAATCAATATATACTCGCCATCCTGTTACAGTCCTAGTAGGAATAAGCTCATTTTTTTCATTTGTGATGACAGTCATGCCACCCTTCTTAGGTACGCATTGAACTGGGCTTACCCATGGACTATCAGAGATTGAATAAATTAAACCTACATCTAGCAGTTTAATAATTTCTTTCTTAACAACATCTTGCATATTATGATTTAGTCTTCGTTGGCCTTGCACATATGTTTTATGACCTTCTTCCATAAGGATCTTACGTGTGCAATACGAAGGACTTATGCCTTTAATGTCATGAATCTTCCATACAATAGCTGGTTTATGAGCTTTAAGCACAGAAATGAGTTGAGATTTTTCATTTTCCGTAAGAGAAGACGATATTATTACATGTAATTTAGATTCACCATGTAAATAAGCGTATTCCAAATAGTTCAGAAGTGGCTTTAACTCTAATTTCGGTGGTTCTTCTATCGATGATTTGTATCGATATTTGTCTTTCTCTTTTAGCATTTGAAGTTCTTCTGTTGTTGGTTCGTAATCATTAGCCATGAGTGCGGCTAACATTTCAGCTTCATCAATTGGTTCAGTTCCTTCTCCTAAAGAACATTCTCATGTTCCTTGTAATTCTGGAAATTCTTCTAACAATTCTGCATGTGAATCTATAGTTTGAATATAATAACATGTATCATCTGCAGATTGCGATTGTTGCATGGCTCTATCAATAGAAAAGGTAACACTCTCGTCCTCTATACTTAGGGTCAGTTTCTTACCGAACACGTATATTATTGCTTTAGCCGTGTTTAAGAATGGTCTTCCTAATATAAGAGGAACTCGAGAATCTTCTTCCATGTCTAGAATAACAAAATCTACTGGAAATACTAAAGTACCAACTTTAACTAGCATGTTTTCCATTATCCCTCTAGGATATTTTACTGATCGATCTGCTAGTTGTATGCTTATTCGTGTTGGTTTCAATTCTCCAATGTCTAGTTTAGCGTATAGTGAATATGGCATTAAATTTATACTAGCACCTAAGTCTGCCAATGCTTCTATTGAACTAAGACTACCCAGAAAACATGGAATTGTGAAACTTCCTGGATCTGATAATTTTTCTGGTATCTTATTCAACAGCACTGCAGAACAATTAGCATTCATTGTAACAGCTGAGAGTTCTTCCATTTTCTTTCTATTTGTGATTTGATCTTTCAAGAATTTAGCATATCTTGGCATTCCTGATATCACATCAATGAAAGGAAGATTTACATTTATTTGTTTAAACATATCCAAGAATTTGGATAGCTCGGCATCAAGTCTTTCTTTTCTCATTTTACTTAGGTAAGGAAGTGGTGGTTGGTATGGTTTAACATAAGGTTTAGCCTTAACTGTGTTATCTTCCATAACCTTTTCAACTACCGGTTCTGTTTCCTTATCTCGCTCAGGTTGTGGTGCCTGTGTAGTAGGAATTGAGTCATCAGAAATTTCAGGCATTTTAGGTGGTTTAAGTGTAATACCACTTCTTGTGGTAATGGCTTTAGCTATTTCATTCCAGGGGTTAGCATTTGTATCGCTAGGCAGACTCCCCGGTTTTCTTTCACCTATCAACCTTGCTAGGTTGCTCACTTCTTGTTCCAGATTTTGAATAGAAGCTTGTTGATTTCTAAATGCTTGAGCATTTTGTTCATTAGTTTGTTTCTGAAATGTGAAAAACTGCGTTTGAGATTCAACTAGCTTTGACATCATGTCTTCTAAATTTGGCTTTTTATCATCGGTTTGTGGTGGTTTAATTGGAAAAATAGGTCTTTGCTGGTTGTAAGTATTGTTAGATACTTGCTGATTGCTAGGACCTTGTTGGTTGTTGTATGGAATATTTCGGTTATAATTCTGATTTTGATTGTAGTTTGGTCTTGGCAGTTGATAATTATTCTGATAATTATTTCCAGGCCTTTGGTTCATGTATGAAATATTCTCTCGTTGTTCCATTGTTTGTTCAATACTGAGACAATCTTTTGTCAAATGTGGTCCTCCACACTGCTCACAACTAATTCGTATTGCGTAAATATCTTTAGTCATCTTTTCCATTCTTCTCTCAAAAGCATCTATCTTTGCGGACATGGAATCAAAGTCATGGCTAGAATCGGCTCTAGCCGCTTTAGATGATCTAACGATATCTTTTTTTTATGCCACTCATGTGAGTGGGAAGCAGTGTTATCAATAATTTTGGAAGCTTCAGTTGCGGTTTTCTTCATAATGGAACCACCAGCTGCTATGTCGATGTCTTTTCGTGTAGTGATGTCGCATCCTTGGTAGAATATTTGTACTATTTGATAAGTGTCTAAACCATGTTGCGGACATCCTCTCAATAACTTTCCAAATCTTGTCCATGCCTCATATAAAGTTTCATTTGGCTTTTGTGTGAACGTAACAATTTCTCCTTGAAGTCTTACGGCTTTAGATGCCGGAAAGAATTGTTTAAGAAATATTTCAACTAAAACATCCCATGTATTAATCGCCCCTTCAGGTAACGATTCTAACCAATCTTTGGCTTCTCCCTTTAAAGTCCAGGAAAATAACATGAGATAGATCTGTTCATCCTCTACTTCTCTGATTTTGAATAGAGTACAGATCCTATTAAAGGTTCGAAGATGTTCGTTTGGATCTTCCTTCGGCGCACCACTAGATTGGCATTGATTAGTTACCATGTGTAGGATTTGTCCTTTGATTTCATAATCTGGTGCATTAATGTCTGGTTGAGTAATTGCGTGACCTTGGCCAGTTTGTTTAGCCCTCATTCGTTCTTCCATACTTAGAGGTTCCAGATTTTCCATGATTGAAATTGTTGAATCTGAATCATTAGAGGATTCTGACTTAATGGTTTCTTCCTCGACAATCTCTGGATGCGTGATTTGTGGTTCAGGAGGAATGATTAGTGGTTCAGGATCTCTGAATTGTCCCTGAATATCCTCCGGATTCTCAATTGTGAGGTCGGGTTCAAAAAATGGATTATCGGAAATTTGAATTGGAGTACTTGGTCGACTAGATGATGATTCTAAAGAAAAATCAACTGCGACAATATTGGCTAAATGTCTTGATCTGGTTACAGGTGGTGAACGTATGAAAGGTGGTGAACGTTTTGCTCGGTGCATTCACTGAATATCCTATTAGTTATAAAGATAAAAATTATATAAGTTATCAAATTAATAGACTTTTCTGATTTTTGCCCACGTTTCGAATAGCCAATAGATGCAGTAGGTAGCCAGGACCCTTTAAATCGGAAGCCCACAACTCGCCACTAACAAATCCAACTATTACTACAAACCAGAAAATTTTGGATGTCTATCAATTTAACCGCTTAAAATAATTTTTCGTTTTGAAATTTTAGAGAAGAAATAGAAAATTCTATGTCCTAAAAACTAGAGTGTCGAGAAATAAGAAAGAAAAAAGTGCGTCGAAAAATCTCGAAAAATAAAAGGTCGAAAAATTAAGCGTCTAAAAATAATAATAAAATAGCGTCGAAACTTAAAAGTCTAAAAACTAAATATTAAAACTTGCGTCTAAAGGAATTAAAGCTTAAAAGGAATTCTAAATCCAAAATGGCAATAACTTAAAAGTCACTAAAATCTTAAAATGGCGTCGCAAAATTCTAAAGCACCTAAATCTTAGTCTATAAAAAAAACACTTAAGGGATTTTACGGCAAAGCCTAAAAATCTAGAAATAAAAATAAACTACGGCAAAATACTAGATTAAATCTAATTACGAACGAAAACTATACAATTACGAATAAAAAGATATAAAATATAAAGATAACACTTAAAGTTATAAAAATACAATTTTTATAAAAATATTATTTTTATATTACTTATTTTATAAAAGTATCAATTTTATATATAATAAAACTAATTGAAACAAAAAAATACAAAATAAAATAAACTAAAACTAATTAATAAAATAATTAACCCTAATTAGGTTAATAATAATAATAATAATAATAATTAATTAAAAACCCTAATTAGCATTAATTACGTACTAGGTTTGCTGCCAGAGCAGGCTCCGCGAGTGCGGATGTCTGCTGCCCAATATCTCCGCGAGTGCAGGGGATGTAGATTCAAACGAGTAGCAGGCTCAAATTCGTGCAGTTTCAACGTTTAATATTTTTTTTTTACTTTTTTACTTTTAATTTTTTTTATGTTTTTAGTTTTTATAAAATATAACTTAAATAAAACTTATATTTTAACAATTACTTATTAGATTTTTATAATTCTAAAAAAAAAAAATTAAACTTTTTAATTAAAACACCTAAATAGATATATATATATATTTTTATGTTTTTATATTTTTGTTTAAAACTTTTTATATTTTTACAAAAATAGATTAAAAACTAAATATATTTTTTTATAGCGTTTCGCTTCGGCGTTGTATTT
Organism: Rutidosis leptorrhynchoides; assembly: GCF_046630445.1. Lineage (NCBI taxonomy): Eukaryota > Viridiplantae > Streptophyta > Magnoliopsida > Asterales > Asteraceae > Rutidosis > Rutidosis leptorrhynchoides. The sequence goes on from NC_092333.1 coordinate 706,786,112, forward strand.
TCCCCAGCAGCGGCGCCAAAAATACTTGAAGTTAAAGCAGAGGGGTACGAAATAGTTATATTTTTATTGCGAAATACTATTAAATACGATACAATTTTACACAAGTTATTTATTTATTTATAGAGTGGATATACCTAAACCTTGCTACAACACTTATAGGCAGTGTACCTAATCGTACAGTAGTGTAGTTTTTAGTAAGTCCGATTCGTTCCACAGGGAGCTAGCCAATTTTAACGCTATATTTTTAAAACTATATTTGTATATATATATATATATATATATATATATATATATATATATAAGTAGTATTATTATTATTATAAAAGGGGGGTTTTTACCGTTTAATGACCGGTTTGTCGATTTTAAAACTTTAGTTACAATTAAAACCTAATGTAAAATATTAAATATACAAATAACTTAATTTAAAGCGTAAAGTAAATAACGATAATATAAGTGCGATAATTTAAAGTGCGATAAATAAAATTACGATAAATAAAATTGCGGTAATTAAAAAAGTACGATAATTTAAAGTGCAATAAGATATAAAATAAAGGAATTATGCTTATTTAAACTTCCGTAATCATGATGTTCGACGTGTTGATTTTAATTTATTACCATGGGTTAATTGTCCTTTGTCCTGGATTATTCAATATGTTCATACGGTTTTGTCCATAATAGTCCATCAGTCATAAATATAAAGTGCGAGAGTCCTCGTCAAATTATCCTTATACCCGAAGTCAAATATTCCAACTAATTGGGGACTCGAACTGTAACAAGGTCTTAATACTTTGTTTAATGAATACATCAGGTTATCGACTGCATGTAATCCAAGGTTTTACTACTTTGTTAACAATTATACCAATTACCCTTGAATGTAATCCACCCCTGTTTTAATGAGTCCATTAACCATTAATCCATTCCCGTGTCCGATCAAATGAACAATTATTCGTATTTATAGATATCCCGCCCACCGTACCCGATTAAGCGTATGTGGTTATATATAAATACGTTAAATTGTAATCTTTATATTAAATTAATGAGGTATCGTTTAGTTAATATAAAGCCCATTAATAGCCCATAGTCTAATTTCCACAAGTGTCGTTCTTTTGTCCAAACCCCAATTATGGTACAAAGCCCAATTACCCAGTCTTAATATTTAGCCCAACATCATGATTACTTCGATTTAAATAAGCATAATAATAACTTAGCTACGAGACATTAATTTAAAAAGGTTGAACATAACTTACAATGATTAATAATAGCGTAGCGTTACACGGACAGAATTTCAAATTACACACTTGCAACATTCGCCACTATAACCTTATTATTATTAAACTTAAATTAAAATTAAAATTATAAAATATAAATATATTTTTACGTATATGTGACGATCGCTCCAAATCCATATGGACGAACACGTCATTCATCGATTTCATTGCGAGGTATTTGACCTCTATATGATACGTTTTATAGACATTGCATTCGTTTTGAAAAGGTATATCATAAATGAATATTTAAATTCAAAGTTTTCAACATCTGATGATTTCTACATATAGACAATCACCGTAAATAATGGTTTACAATAATACTTTCATTGATAATGCAGTCAAAATAAGATACATGGTGATGATTTGGTGAATGCAATGTTTTCTTGAATAAAGTATGTCATGTAAGACTCCATGCACATAGCTTGTCTAACATATAAGCAAACAGCGGAAGGCTTCTAGGAACCTGAGAATAAACATGCTAACAAGTGTCAACACAAAGGTTGGTGAGTTCATAGTTTTAGTGTTTCGTATAATCTGTATATAAAAGTGGATCACAAGATTTCAGTTGTTTCATCCAGAAATGTTTATCAAAATATTCTACAAGATTGAGCACCCTGGTAACTAAACTTAACGTATATATAATTTGAACCCTTTGTATAATCATCTTAATAATACACGCAAACCAACGTGTACGCTTCTCAAATAGCATACATCCGTTAAAAGGCTAGTGCTCTAGCTCGGACGGGGATATCAAGCCCTATGGATCCATATACTACTACTCGCGCCCACCAGTTCTTATAACTGGCAGTTACTAGTTACCAAAGTTAAGGGATTTTCGATTTAAACTCAGTATAGAATTTAGTATGTACTTGTGTCCATTGTTTTTAAAATAAAGTTCATGCATTCTCGGCCCAAAAATATATATATTGCAAAATCATTTAAAAAGGGAGCAAATGAAACTCACCTTAGCAGCATATAAAGTCGTTCACCAAAATGTGACTGAAACTCGGATTACCAAATAATCGTAGATCTCAACCTAGAGAACATATGTTGGTCAATAAATGTCTATCAATCTAGGTCAGGTCATAGTGTATAACAATCCTAATGCTCAAGATCGACATACAAAAGTTATCCAAAGTCGTTTCAAAAAGTCAATTTTGACAATAATTCAAAATTGACTGGTCATAGTGTATATGGATTCATTTACTTGGCTGGTAATATTCAAAAATCCAATTTATCAATCTTACAAACAAGTTTCAAAAGAAATTTCAATCAATGTCAATCATAATTCAGTTGATCATATCTTTTAATTCGTTCACCGAAATTACGCGATTTCTAAATGAAAAGTTATTGATTTTTTGCCAGCTTTCCAAAAACATGCATATCATATACCTTTTATCAGTAATATATGTATTTACTTCGTGATTCATCATAACTGTTTAATGACAAAATTTAGCATACAAGCATGCATAATTATATATACTCGAGCACTAGACATGGATACACAATTAATATATAAAAGATAAGATATGAATGCTCACGTATCAATATTGTGATCCAATATTGCAGGAAAGTACGTATACGCAACAGAGATGATAAACACTAGGTTTTTCTTGCGAATAATACCCATGAATATTACCCATAACTTCCATAGTTATAACCCATAATTTCCTTAGCTCTATCCCGTTTGAAAACCTATTTTGAAAGTGACACGCTCATGACCTCGTCGTAGTATTTTATGTATAAATAATAATACTACTAATACTATTAATAATGATAAGATTAATAATAATATTAATCTTAATATTAATAATAATAATAATAATAATAATAATAATAATAATAATAATAATAATAATAATAATAATAATAATAATAATAATAATAATAATAATATATAATTTAAATATATACGGAGTAAAATGATTGAGGAAATAAACTGAACGAAATCGAGTTTTTATAGTATGTGGCCTGCTACAGTACCCCATGCGATCGCATGAGTTTTCAGTGTTTTTGCCATGCAATCGTATGGCCGCCTTATCCGTTTTTGTTTGCTAGTTCGTCGACATCAAATAGTGTTACTGTAGCAAATAGTGTTTTATTGTAGTAAATAGTTTTTTACTGTAGCAAGTCGTTTTCACTGTAGCACTGTAGCAAAGTAATGTTTCACTGTAGCAAATAGTGTTTTACTGTAGCAAATAGTGTTCACTGTAGCAAAGTCATTTTTACTGTAGCAAATAGTAATTTACTGTAGGAAAATCGTTTTTACTTGTACATATATATATATACATACATATAATCGTTCATGAATCGTCGAGAACAACCGAAAGGTATTTGAATATATGAAAGTAGTTCAAAAATTTTGAGATTCAGTTTTACAGACTTTGCTTATCGCGTCAGAAATGTTGATCATACAAAGATTAAGTTTAAATTTGATCAGAAATTTCCGGGTCATCACAGTATATAGAAAAGAAAGAAAAGGGGTAATGAATCGATCAGAATGCGCGGCCTTTTATAGGCCCGCATTTCACTGTTGAGCTCCGTGAGGGCGGAGGTTTTCTTCATCAAAGCTCCGCGAGTGCGGAGGTCTAGAATCCAGCTCATAGATCAAATTCAAAACGTGGGCTGCGTATAATTATAATATATAATAATATATATAATTAATTATATATTATATTATATTCTTGTGCATAGTTGACTTGTAATTTTTGGTCCGTTGCGTCGCACGCTGAAAGTTGGTTCATGTCTCGGTTTCGAATTTTCGAACGACTTTTCGTACTATTTAATATCTTGTACTTTGTGTTTCACGACTTGTACTCTTGTAATTTTTAGACGTTTCTCATCAATAATTTGAACCACTTGAATTGTACTTTGTACTTTTTAGCTTTTTGGTCATTTGCGTCTTCAAATCGTCGAATCTGTCTTTTGTCTTCACCTTTTATTATTTAAACGAATATCACTTGTAAATAGAACAATTGCAACTAAAAGCTTATCTTTCTTGAGGGATAATGCTATGAAATATATGTTCGTTTTTAGCATTATCAGATACAGTACATTTTACAAACATTGCATTCGTTTTTAAAAGACAAACTTTCATTACATCGAAAGTTGACGGCATGCATACCATTTCATAATATATCCAACTATAATTGACTTAATAATAATCTTGATGAACTCAACAACTCGAATGCAACGTCTTTTGAAATATGTCATGAATACTCCAAGTAATATCTCTAAAATGAGCAAATGCACAAGGTTTCTTTAATACCTGAGAATAAATATGCTTTCAAGTGTCTACCAAAAGATTGGTGAGTTCATTAGTTTATCGTAAACATTCATTTCCATCATTTTAATAGACCACAAGATTTTAGATATTTAATTGTACACGTAACTCGAGTACATAATAACACGCGTAACCCGCGAATTAAAATTCATTCATATGGTGAACGCTTGATAACTGAACTAACAGGATGCATATAGAATATCCCCATCATTTCGGGACTCTCATCGGATATGATAATCAAAGTACTAAAGCATTCGTAACCCGAATGGGACTTGTCGAGGTCCATAGATCTATCTTTAGGATTCGCGTCAATTGGTGGCAATTATAATAAACACCAATTCTTAGGCTACCAAGCTAAAAAGGGGCATATTCGATTCGATAATCCAACCATAGAATGTAATTTCGATTACTTGTTTCTATTTCGTAAAACATTTATAAAAGCAGCGCATGTATTCTCAGTCCCAAAAATATATATTGCAAAAGCATTTAAAAAGGGAGCAAATGAAACTCACTCTACAATATTTTTTAGTAAAAATATTCATACGACGATACTGAACAATGCAGGGTTGGCCTCGGATTCACGAATCTATATCAATTGTATTTCTATTAAAACATATAATAAAAATATCATAATTTTCATTTATTAATATATATATTTTGTAGTTAAAATATAAAATTTATACTAGATTCCATTTAAAATCATATACTTTATTTTATATCTTAAATTATATATTATATATTTATTTTGTATATAAAATATTAATTTTTGTTATGTTATATGTATTAAATATATCATTTATATATTAATAATAATAGTAGTTATAATAATACCAAAATAATATTAATAGTGGTAAAAATGATTATAATACTTAATATTATTAATAAGATAATAAGGTTAATAATTCTATTAATGATAATAATAATAATATTAATGATAATAAATGTAAAAATTTTTATTTTATTGTTAATGATCGTTATGATATTGTTTTTAATAATTTTGTAATAATAATTCTCATGATAATACAACTAATAATACTTAGGTTAATATTAACAATTCTATTATAAAAAAATTACTAATACTAATATTTACAAAAATAATAATAATTTGTATTATTTTTATATTAATCATAACAACAATGCTAATAATAATAATAATAATAATAATAATAATAATAATAATAATAATAATAATAATAATAATAATAATAATAATAGAAATAAAAATAAAAGATTATACCCTTTGGAAAGCTTTTATAAAAAGATGCCCTAGACCGGGCTCGAACCCATGACCACTCGCTCACACGCTAACACACAAGACCATTGCTCTGCTGCAGTTTTTCTGATTTAAATCCCAACCCAATTAATATAACTCATTTTCTGTTTATGCTTCTTCATCTTCTTTAATAATCAAACAATTTGACGAAAGTGATTATCATTAACAAGGATTGGTTTTAGGTTTAATGACAAAACAGAAACATTTCATCAGAGTAATTGAACTTAACAGAAAACAAACAACAACAAAAAAAAAAATATAATGAAAAAGGCCTGCTGCTGGCCGTCGCTGCTTAAGAAGAAGAAAAAAAATTGATTTCATTTTCGAGTACATTTTAGCTCAAACTTATAACATAAAATAGGTTGTAATCCACTCCTTGAAACTATTGGTATCGTTAATTGCAGTTTATTCGCAACAACAAACTCGAATTTCCTCAAGAACGAATTCGTTGACTTTTCTTCATAAACTTTTACTTCGAAATTTATAATCGATTGGAAGAATTTGAGTACGAAAATTTGTAGATAGTTCAACTATAAGTATCCTAACATCTGCATTGTTGGATTTTCAAAATTGATTTGAATTTAAGTTTTTGACTCAAACATGACACGAGCAGGGGTATCGGTTGTAAAAAAAAATCAGATAGGTATCAGATTTTTGCAGACACAAGTGATATTGAAGATGATAAAATCGAAAAGGTGATTGATTATATGTGTGGGTCGACAATTCCCTCACAAGCAGAATAGAAGATAGGAAAAAAATGAAAGTTGATTGTGATATGAATTGATTCGGTATAATATATCTGTCTTTATAAATCTTATATAATTATTATTAATAATTAATGAATTTCAATATATTATTCATAATAATACTTTTAATATTATAAATAATAATAAAGATAATAATAATATTAATAAGTAATAATAATATGTTATTTATCATAATAATAATAAAATTATAATAATAACATTATTAATGATAATAATAATAATACTAATTATAATAATATTAATTTTATTAGTGATAATAATATTATTAGTAATATAACAATTTATATATATATCAAATTTCATATTTATATGCATATATACATATTACATATATTAACCTAAACTTTTAAGTAAAATAATATGAATCAACTACACAAACACACTACCCCACTTCAATCAATTTACCTATCATGATTTATGGAATATGATTAAATGATTAATACTATAATAATAATAAATAATAGTAAAAACGTGAGATAGAATGGTGATGTCTAGTCGCCCCATTATGTTCAATCCGTGACTTGTATTATTTTGTTTTTAATTCTTGATTCTAATTTGTATGTAATTGTGTCATAAGTATGTAAATATATATATAAAGAATTTAGATTAGATAGATGAGAGGAGTAATACAGTTGTTAGGCGGATTATTAGGTAGATGAAAGTTAAAAGAACATAAAACAAAACAGAACTTGTACTGTACTTGATTGATCGAATTCATTAAGTCATGGAGTAATAATCATAACAATATAATAATAAATATCTATTTCAATTAAGTCACATATTAAAGAAACGGTTGATTACATCTCAGTAGCCTTACATTTTTTGTCTACTTTAAATAATTCACATCCACTAGTTAGATCATAATCATTGAAAGTTACTTTTATTCATTTGGATCTATCTAAGATGTAACTTAATTATTAGTTAAACTATAATGTTATAAGTAAATTACGTTTCGGGCTGTTATAAAATGATATCTTTAAATTCACAAAGTAAAGCTTAAGTTAATCATTGTCGAAGTAACCTTAAACTATATATGAGTTAAGAGTAAAAGGTATAGATTTTTAAAACAAAAGGGCTATATATTTTCAATACGTTATAAATACATTTTAAATAACACGTTTTATTTTATCGTAAGTTATTAATTCTATCAATTAAATCATTTATTATTTCAACTTATTATATATATATATATATATATATATATATATATATATATATATATATATATATATATATATATATATATATATATATATATACAATTAGTTATTCGTGAATCGTCGAAGGTAGTCGAAGGGTAAATGAATATATAAACATAGTTCCAAAATTTACGAGACTCAACATTACAGACTTTGCTTATCGTGTCGAGATCATAATAAGATTAAGTTTAAATTTAGTCGAAAATTTTCGGGTCGTCACATTGACAAATTCTCCACCATTATCGGATCTTAAATTTTTATTTTACTTTTGAATTTGGTTTCAATCATAGCATAAAAGGTTTTCAATTTTTCAAATACTTCGGATTTGTTCGTTAAAAAATATGTTCTTTTCATTCGCGTGCAATCATCAATAAAAAGTAAGAAATATCTAAGGTTATGCCCCCATTTACCTGTGCGGGTCCCCAAACATCAGAATGAATTAAAGCAAAAGGATGTTCAGATTTAAAATCACTAGTTTTAAACGAGCTTTGATGGATTTTAGCCAAAATACTAGTTTCACATTCAATAACTTTATTTGAAGAAAACAGACTTGGAAATAAAATTTGTAAATAACCAGCAGACGGATGTCCTAGACGTCTATGCCATAACCATTCTTGTCTATTTGAAGTCCCATGAGCAAGCATGGTTGTACCATCTTGAGTGACTTCATCCACATAGTATAACTCATCCCGTTCAGTACAACGACCAACAATCTTCCCGGTTCGAATGTCCTGCAAGATACAGAACGTTGGATGTAATAAGATGGAACAATTAAGTTCTTTTGTTACTTGACTAAGATAGAAGTTTGTGTGAAAGAGCGGGAACGTAAAGACAATTTTTTAATTTTAAAGTTGTTGATATTTCAATCGTTCCCCTCCCTTGACTTGAACACTCCCGCCATTAGCTGTTTTAATTTGCGTTTTATTTGGTTTTGTCTCTGAATAAAAATCCATTTTATCAAAAGTGGTGGCACCAAAATCGACAATCCATTCCTTATTTTTCGTTTTATTAGAAATAATATTAGCATACGAAACATCGTTAGTTGGAAAGGACTGATTTTGCAAATCTTTTTTATTTTTAGAATTGGAACAGGACTGAACATGCAAAACTTCTTTAACCTTGGGCTTGTTTTTAACACTATGGGACTATTCAAGGTAAGTTTTATCCTTTGAAGGGCTATTTGTGAACTTCTTATCAACTAGGGGGTTGATTTTATTAAAACACCTAAAATTAGGGTTTTCATTTAAAGAAAAGTTGGGGAAGGGACCCTTTTGCAAAACCTGGAATCGATTTGGGGTTAAAAACCCTAGATCGTTCAATTGATCTGTACTATTGGGTTTGGGTACAAACCCTAACCCTATATCGTTCAATTGATATGTACAATTGGGTTTGGGTACAAACCCTAGTCCTAAATTACCTCCACCTGAAGATGATGAAGGTTGTTCGGCTACCATTAATCTGAATCCTCCCTGAGCAGTGGTGGTGCCGGAGTTTTTGATCTCTTGATTACCTCTGGTTGCTGCCATAGTTGTTGCTACCGATGCTTTCCCTTTTTTGTGACCATCGTTCAACCATTCAGGTATCCAATTCGCCTAAAGCATTGATCCTTGGTGTGTTGTTTCATTACACACTCTTCACATATGTGATTATCTTTATCTTTGGATGATAGATAATTTAAATGGCGTTGGTCCTTGAAACGAGGCCATGGCCATCTGCTTCTTTGATTTTTGATGCTGGTGCAAGTAGCCCAGAAGCTATGCCTGAGTGATTGATGGGTTCGATCTTGTTGCTAAAGATATTCTGGTGAGCGTTTTCTTTTCTAATAGCAGTATAAGCACCTTCAACCATTGGTAAGGGCTCAAGTCTGAGCAATTCCCGTTTGATATTATCATGTTTATGATCAACATCACTCAAAAATTGAAAAAGTTTTCGCTCTGATCTAATATTGTTATATTTGATAATATTGTTTGGGTGTTCCATTGGATTTGGTATCCCTTAATTCAGTTTCGCCCCAAATCCCCTGTAAAATTAACCATAAATCTTCAATTGATTTACCTTCATGTTTGATGTTGTTTGCACTGACGTGTAGATTAAAAGTTTGAAGTTTATCTTTGCCAGAACTATAAGTTGTAACAAGGGCATTCCACAGTGATTTTGCAGTTGAGAATTGTGTGAGATTACTTGCAATTTGGGATTCAATATTTTGGATCACCCACGAAAAGACAACCAGATCATCCTGGTTACATTTTTGATTGTTGTTTGCTGGTGGATCCTCTGTAAGGTGATTAAGGAGGGCCTCGGATTTGCCTCCGATGGCAACCTTAATCATCCTTGACCAAAGTGAAAAATTGAAATTGTTCAGGTTAACACTGATATTTAATGAGTCAGGTAACCTTTGTGGTTGGTTTTCATTGTTGGACTGAAGTAATCTAGCCAATTGGCTGGTTAGTTCAGTGATGAGTTGATTGTTGGGATTTTGAGTGTTGTCTTCTCTAGACATGTTGGCTTAATCGAAGGAACAAAGAATGAAGAGATGAAACAGTGTTAACAATGATCTAAGATTATTAACACATCTCTGATGCCATGTTTCGAATTGAAAACAAAAGTATTGATCGTTTATTGATTCAAAGAATTGATAAGCTTGAATTGGTGCTTTTGTTCTATTACAACAGTCCCTATTTATACAGAATGAGGCTAACAGCTCAATGCTAAAAACGTGGAACAAATCCTCTATTTCTGGAAACAATGCTGGCTTGATTGTATGCTATGCTGTCATATGAGTAATACTCCCTCCGTCCCATTACAAGTGTCCACTTACTTTTTGCACACAGTTTTAGAAAATTTCACTAACTTCATTCTCCACCAGTCAGAAATCTTCTCTCTCCAGAATAACCTCTTCTCATTGGTTGATACACAAAGTGAACACTTGAAATGGGACATCCCAAAATAGAAAGGTAGACACTTGTGGTGGGACGGAGGTAGTATGATGATATTTTTCTGATCCCCTAAAATCTTTAAACTTTACTGTTTTTTGATTTCTTTTTTATTTCTAACGGAGGTTATTCAATTCAAATATCAAATATATCAAAATATAAGAACAATAGTAATTTCCGATGACCATTATTCCATTAATATAAGAACAATGTTACAATTAGATAAACTTCACAAATGAGTTAACGATTGACATCAATCGATCAAATCATTTGTTTTTTCTCTCTTATAATTCTTACTCCTTTTTTTCATTGAAGATACATGTCCTTTTGTAAACTCATTTTTATAAAAAACTTATGAACTTATAATTTCTCCTAATATATTTAATTACCATCTAATATAAGTGCATTAAATATCATTCGTCATTATTACATCCAGCAAACTTTTGCTCTCCAACGCCAATCCTCATTTTTCTTATTTATACTCACATTCTTACTATTACTCTCACCATTTTTCACACCAAATATGAAATTCTTTACATGTTTTGCTTTTGCTTTCATCATTATCAAAATCAGTACTATCGAAGCCAAGGTACCGGCCATGATCGTGTTTGGTGACTCCTCAGTCGATGCTGGAAACAACAACCATTTACAAACTGTTTTAAAGAGCAATTTTCGGCCTTATGGTCGTGATTTTTATGGAGGAAAGGCGACCGGCAGATTCTCAAATGGGCGTGTTCCGACTGATTTTATTTCCGAGTCATTTGGTTTAAGACCATTTGTGCCAGCTTACTTTGATCCGGCTTACAACATATCGGATTTTGTTACCGGCGTTTGTTTCGCCTCTGCTGGGACCGGTTACGACAATGCCACGTCAGACGTGCTTGTAAGTTTTTCCATTACTCATTTAAGACGATTTATACACGATCAGAAATCGATTTGGAGATGACATTATGTTTATGATGACATTTACTTTTTTGTTTTGTTTTGTTAATGTTTTTACTTAAAGCTGTGAAAAGTTGAATATTTGTGCTGTAAGGACACTATGTATCTGTCTACAAATTAAGTAATTAATCATAAATACTAGGCGATTGTATTAAAAAAATTACCAAACGAATGGCTTCTGATAAATATTCTTATTAGGTAAAATGAATATTAACATCAATATTTGTATATGATTATAATTATATGCCTAATTTATCCTCAAATTAAAGAAAAAATAGGAGTAAGAACTTGCTTATCGTAGGATTATCGTAGGAATGAATTAATTAAATATAGTAATAATTAACAAATTTAAATTAAGATATTACATGTTAGCAAATACCGCAAATATTACACGTTTCTTTTTTGTAACGTGAAATTCTATGAAGAGCTCTCACATATTAGGTAAGCCTCGAACATCGAAAACAGATACGTCACCCTCATATTGGATAAAGCACATTTCACTATGTTGGAAAATGATCTGATGAGTCAAAATGTTTTTGCAGGAGTTTAGAGTCTGAATGTTAGAGTCTGGAGTTGCAGAATCTGTTTGTGTGAACGGTTTAATTACTTGGTAAAGAAGCTATGGGAATTCTGGAGATCTGGATAAATATTTAGAAGATCACGTTTTGATTTGATATTATCTCTAGAAGATAAACACTGATTTGTTTAGAATATTAATAAGTTTTAGTTTATCTTTTCCTATCTTTTAGTCAAGTAGTTTTGGAAACCAAATCTTGGAGATTTGGTTTAACCTTGTATAAATAGGGGTACGATGTTCATTGTATTTTGTATCTCTCAAGCACGATTACTTTGTCTTTCATATTATATATCATTCGTGTTCTCTCAATTTTGTTCATATAATTTGTATCTATTGTTTATTGAGAGTTTAATGTTCATAATCAAGTTATTGTGAACTAATAACTGGTATCAGAGCGGGTTTGGTGTAAATCCAATTCGGTAATCTTAAAACGATCCATATATTGTTCAAAGATGTCCTCCAGTACCATCCCAACTCCAGTTATGGCTGGTAAAGGAGTGCCAATTTTCGATGGCACAGACTTTGCAACCTGGAAACTAAAAGTTCTATGGTTTCTTGGTTCGATTCATGAAGATGCTGAACAAGTCCTTACAGTAGGACCTATTATACCTGGTACAATGGTTGAAGCTGTTCCTGCTACAAGTACTGCTTCTGCTCAACCTGCTTATCTTCGTGAAAAACCAAGAGATAAGTGGACAGAAGCAGAAGCCATAAAGTTCAAGCTTGATAGCAAGATAAGAAGTATTATAGGTAATGGTGTTACTGTTCCAATTCTCAGGAAGATCAGTCATGCTAAAACTGCAAAAGCTATGTGGGATCTCTTGCTTAATGACTATGAAGGTGTCACAGTTGTTAAGACTCAGAAGAAAAAGAATCTGATAAGGTGTTATGAAAATTTTGCTGCTCAGCCTAAAGAATCATTGAGTGATCTTCATTCAAGATTCCAGGTTCTGATTAATGATCTTGAAAGTGTTGGTGTAGAGAAAACACAACAAGTGTTGTGTCAAAAGTTCATTGAACTGTTACCTTCAAACTTTGAATCTGTGATTACATCAATGGTAATCAGTGAAAAGATAGACACTTATGAACTAAGTGAGTTGTTTGGCATATTGTCAAACTTTGAAGAATCACAGTTGAAGAACAAGATCAATGCTAAGAGAGTTGTTAAAGATCCAGAAGCTGCATTGATAGCTACTACTAAGAAGAACAAGCAATTGTTCTCTAGTTACTCTAGTAGGGTTGATTCTGAATGTGATGAGACCTCTGATGATAGTGATTCTGATGTAGATGAGGAGATTCAGGATCTGGAAAGTCAAGTGGCTCTTTTGACTCAAAGGATTGAGCAGAAGAAGTTTGGTTTTAAGAAGGGTAAAGGCAAGAGTTCTTTTGATCCAAAGAAAGCTAAATGTTTCAAGTGTGGCAAGGTAGGTCATATAGCTGCTGATTGCTGGTCCAAGAGTGAAGGAGGTTCAAGTTTCAACAAACCTGTTGACAAAGCAAGAAAGTATAAACTCAAGTACAAGAAGATGAAAGGTGAAGCAGAAAAGTTGAAGAATAAAGAACAGGAGAAAGCATTGTACACAGAAGCATGGGAAGATGAAGATTCATCATCTGATGATGAAGAGGATAAGTGTCTGATGGCTATAATTGAAAAGGATAGTGAGTCTAGCAAGTTTGAGGAAGATTTGAAAGCTATTGAGAAGATGGATAAAGACTCTACTTGTAACAAAGGTTCTGCCTATAAGGTACAAAACTTTGTAAACTATCTTAATAATGAAAAAGTGAGAATGTTTCAGTATTTGTTGCTTGATTTCAATTGGTGCTTAGAAGATAGTGACAGGTTAAGAACACAGATCATTGAGCTTAAGAACACCATCAAAGATAAAGATGCTGAAATTAAAGTATTAAAAGAATGTGAGGTAGAACTTGACACATACAAAATGGCATATTCAGAAGAAACTAAACGGTTAAATACTGAATTAGGAAGATCAATTAAAAAGGCAAACCATTATGAAAATATTTGCAAATCTTGGTGTGTTTCTTCCAAAAAGAATTCTGATGCTATTGCTAAGCAAGTACCAAATGATGTCAAAGCTATACTTGGTGAAAACTACACATTAGATAATAATGTGGAAGTTGATCCTATTATATTTAAGCCTGACATTTTACCAAATACTTTTATAAAATTTGATGGTGAGAGAAAAATTTTAACTAATGCTTTTGTAAGATCAACTGAGTTTGTAAAATCATTAGAACCTGTTAAACCTTCAGAGACTATAATTTTAGACTGTAGAAATCCATCAGAGTCTGAACTATTGAAACCTTCAGACTCTAACAGTTTAGTCTCTAAAAGTGAAAGTGTATGTTCTGACCTAGAATCTGACACCCAAGAATCAAGTAGCATAAGTGATACTGAATCATCTTCTGATAGTGTCACTTGTCCAGATCCTAAATGGTCAACTAAAAGAAAGTCAAAGTCAAAACAGGCTAAGACTATTAAAAAACTGAAAAGGAGAATTTCAAAGCTTAGTGAAAGATTAAAGGGTCAAGAAAAATTCTCAAAATCATCTTGTTTTCCTGAAAATTTCAAAAAGGTATGGAAACCTAAAGTTTGTGAAAATAAAGGTGTTTTGAAAACAGTGATGGATAAGTTGATCTGGATTGGTAACAAAGCTTTTGTATGGAGAGTTAAATACACTCCATCTGAACCCACTGCAAAGTGGGTTCCCCCTAAGATTTAATCATTTTTCTTTTGCTTGTGTCTTGTGTAGCAGGGTAATAAGTGGTATTTAGACAGTGGTTGCTCAAGACACATGACTGGATGCAAAGAGCATCTTGTAGGGTTTGTAGAAGAAAAGGGTCCTTCTGTGAGATATGGTGATAATTCTGTTGCAAAAACTATTGGTTATGGTACTGTTATTGCTGGAAGTGTGTCATTCAAGAAAGTTGCTTTAGTTGAAGGGTTAAAGCATAATCTGCTAAGTGTGAGTCAAATTGCTGATGAAGATTGTGAGATCAGAATAAGAAAGAAAGCTGGAATTATTTATGATCCTAAAGGAAGACCAACTCTTGTTGCCTGGAGATTTCAAAATGTGTATATGCTGGATTTGGATTCTGTTGATTCTGAAATTGAAACATGCTTGTATTCTCAGTCTGTTCCAGAACTTAATTGGCTTTGGCATAAAAGGCTATCTCATCTGAATTTTAAAAATATTAATGAGCTTTCCAAAAAGAAGCTTGTTAGAGGTTTGCCTCAGCAACCTTTCAAGAAAGATAAACCTTGTTCTACTTGCATTATGGGTAAACAAACCAAAACAAAGTTTCCCTCAAAATCCCTAGCTACTATTAGTGATCCACTTCATATGCTTCATATGGATCTTTTTGGTCCAATGAACACTAGTAGTCTAGGTGGGAAAAGATACACTTTGGTTGTTGTTGATGAGTATTCAAGGTTTACCTGGGTTATCTTTTTAGCTGCAAAGAGTGATGCTCCTGAAGAAATCATTAATTTAATCAAGAAAGAGCAGGTTCAAAAAGGTGTTCTTGTTAAACAATTGAGAAGTGACCATGGCACTGAGTTCAAGAATGTTACTTTAATTGAATTTTGTGAAGAATCTGGAATTGGTCAAAATTTCTCAGCTGTTAGAACTCCACAACAGAATGGAGTTGCTGAGAGAAGAAATAGAACACTTATTGAGGCAGCCAGAACCATGTTATGTCAATCAAATGTTGCACTCAGATTCTGGGCAGAAGCTGTCAATACAGCTTGTTATACTCAAAACAGGTCATTAATTGTGAAGAGACATGGCAAAACTCCCTATGAATTGTATCATAAAAAGGTGCCTACTATTCATTACTTTCATGTATTTGGATGTAAGTGCTATATTTTGAATCAAAGGGATCAGCTTGAAAAGATGAGGCCAAAATCTGATGAAGGTGTGTTTATTGGTTATTCTTCTGTGTCTAAAGCATATAGAGTGTATAATAAGAGGAGGATGAAGATTGAAGAATCCATTAATGTTTCCTTTGATGAAAGTCCCATTGAAATGGATCAATCCTCTAGTTCTGAGCATTCTGCACTTGGTGAATTGTCAAATTTAATTTCTGGTAACAATACTCAGACTCTAGATTCAGAGTCTGAGACAGATGAATTTAATTTGTCTGGACTGAAACATTCTGCAGATAATGCTCTCACTGAAGAAGTTCAACAAGAAGATGAGCCAATTGTTATTCATGAAGATGATCAACCTTCCAATACTACTGTGAATCCTGTTGTTCCTATTAGAAAATCTTCTAGAAATATTGTTATTCCAAAGCATCTTGAAGATTATGTTGTAGATCCTACTGGTTTACCTAAAACTGGTTCTTCATCTCAGACACCTGTGTCTGATTTTGCAATTGCTAATTATTGTTTCTTCTCAAATTTTCTTTCACTCATTGAACCCAAAGAAGTAGATGAAGCATTGTCAGATAATGATTGGGCTGAAGCTATGACTGAAGAATTGACAGAGTTTGAAAGAAATGATGTGTGGGAATTGGTTCCAAAACCTGAAGGTAAAACTGCAATTGGCACTAAGTGGGTTTATAGAAACAAGGTTGATAAAGATGGTATTGTGGTTAGAAACAAAGCAAGGTTGGTGGCTCAAGGGTATAGACAAGAAGAAGGTATAGATTATGATGAGACATTTGCTCCTGTTGCTAGAATTGAAGCAATCAGATTGTTTCTAGCTTATGCCTCAGATAAAGACTTTGTGGTGTTTCAAATGGATGTGAAGAGTGCTTTTCTGAATGGTATTTTGCAAGAAGAGGTGTATGTGAAACAACCTCCTGGTTTCAAAAATAAGAAGTTTCCAAAGCATGTTTACAGGTTGAAGAAAGCTTTGTATGGTCTGAAACAAGCTCCCAGAGCCTGGTATGATACTCTGTCAATATTTCTTCTAGAAAAGAAATTTTCTAGAGGAGCTATTGACAAGACTCTATTCATCAAAAAGGAGAAAGGTGATGTGTTACTGGTTCAAATTTATGTTGATGACATTATTTTTGGGTCTACTAATTCAACTTTGAGAAAATGGTTTTCAGATATAATGTCAAAAGAATATAGGATGAGTAATTTGTGTACTCTAAACTATTTTCTTGGGCTTCAAATTAAGCAAAGTCAAGAGGGTATTTTTATTAACCAAAGTAATTATGTTTCTGATATGCTTACTAAGTTTGGTTTTAAAAATTGTTCCACTTTAAGAACCCCAATGAGTATTTCTGAAAAGCTTGATAAAGATGAATCTGGAAAACCAACTTGTCAATCAACCTATAGAGGTATGATTGGATCTTTGTTATACTTAACTGCTAGTAGACCTGATATAATGTTTGCTACATGTATGTGTGCACGTTATCAGTCAGATCCTAAAGAGTCTCATTATAAGGCTGTGAAAAGAATTTTTAGATACCTGAAAGGTACTCCTAACCTGGGTCTTTGGTATGCTAAAGACTCAGGGTTTGATCTAATTGGTTATACAGATGCAGACTATGCAGGTTGTAAGTTAGACAGAAAAAGCACATCTGGTGGTTGTCAATTGTTAGGTGGCAAATTGGTGAGCTGGTCAAGTAAAAAGCAGAATTCAGTTGCTACTTCAACAGCAGAAGCTGAATATGTAGCTGCAGGGAGTTGTTGTGCTCAATTGCTTTGGATGCAACATCAGTTATTGGATTTTGGATTATCATTAACCAAAACTCCAATCATGTGTGATAATGAAAGTGCTATTGCTATTACTGAAAATCCAGTGTTTCATTCCAGGACCAAGCACATAGAGATCAGACATCATTTTATAAGAGATTGTGTTGAGAAAGGCAAAGTGGTTTTAAAACATATTGGCACAAAAGATCAACTGGCAGATATTTTTACAAAGGCACTTCCTGAAGAGAGGCATTTCTATCTTCTAGAAAAACTTGGTATGATAAATCCATCAACAGAAATGTTGACATGTGAAGACACTCTCTAATCTTGTTGTTGTAAAAAAAAAAAAAAAAAAAAAAAAAAAAAAAAAGAGTCTGATTTTCAGAGTCTGGATGACGTCATATTTATCCAGAGTCTGAGGTTATTTATTTCTTTTATTTTTTTTATTATGTATTTTAGTATATTTTTTTTTGTTTTTAAAAGGGGTAAACGGTAAATAAGTTGGAGGGTTAAAAGTAACTTTTTGAAATCTTGTTAGATATAAATATCCCTCCATCTGTCACAATCGATTTCAATCTTTGAAACCCTAAATCCCCTTTTCGATCTTCAAGTTCAAAATTCCCTCAATTTTACTGCAATTCTCCTTCGATCGATTATAATGGCACGCACAAAGTACATTCCTTATGTTCTGGTACCCACTCCAAACATGATCCGAGCTGTAGAGATCAAAGCAAACAAAGATGTTATGGTTTCAGCAAACAATCGAGTTGCTTGTAATAGTATTCCAGAGAATTTTGTGAATGAAGGTTATGAAGAGGTGATCGAGTTCATGCATAATCATCCACTAAGGGATGCATTCTTCAAAACGACCATAATGTTTCCTGAGTTGTTAGCCGAATTTTGGTACACCTGTGTTGGTGATAGAGAAGCATGGACGCTTACAGGGACTTACAGAAACGGTAACAACACACTTGTCCTTACTGAAGATCATCTAAGGTTAGCTTTAAACTTTCCAATGAGAAACGATTATGTTAGAACGACTTCTAAATCAGCTGCTAGATTAAGCTTTAATATGGTAGGTCAACAAGTGACTGATTCAACTGTTAAAACAAGTATGTTTTCACCTCGATGGATGTTTGTTTTGTCGAATGTTGTAAGGAGTTTGAGTTTCAAAAGTGGTAGCTTGACTGAAATCAATGATTTTGAGGCTTACTTGTTTCATGCTATTGTTACTGGGAGGAATATCGATTTTGCAAGGTTGTATTTCAATGAGATGTTGTTGTTAGCTGAAAGAACACCCAGAGATCATAATGTTCCATTCATAAGGGTTTTAAGTTTGATGATAGAACAGGCTATTACTCCTAATTTGTATGATGGGTTGAGGGTGTTCAGGGTTTATGAGTTTACAGCTGTTCCTGAGTGTAGCACAAGGATGTTTCACAGTCACATCCACAACAATGAAATTGGACTCACTCCAGCTATGCTTCAGTGGATCAACAATGGTCAACCAGCTCAACCTGGTCAACCAGATCAACCTTTAGATCATGAGCAATCAGGGTCTGAAGGGGAATCACATGCAGGGTCTGATCAACCAGGGTCTGCAGGTGATCAAAACATTGATCAACCAATTATAGAATCTGATCATTCTGATTCTGCACCCCCAGTTACTCCACCACATAATGATCAACAAGCAGAGCAGGCAGAAGGCATGAATGAGGAACTCCAACTTGATTCAAACCCACCTTCTCCCACTGCTCAAGAGGTCCACTCTCCATTAAACAACCTTATGAGCTTACCAACTCATATTGAGAATATTCACATGTCTGAAAACCTAGTTGTTTCAGCACCCATAGATGCACATCAAACATCTATTAGGCAAGGTGCTGCAAGTGCAACTCCATCACCTCTGCTAGAGGTTGGTGAGGGGAGTACTTTAACCCAGCCTAAACCATCTAGGATAGTGAGCTTGGATAACCTCATTACAGTTACTGAATTAACCCCCTCAGATAACTTAAATCAAGTCCCAATCCTGGACTTATCAAACCAAACTCAAGACCAATCTATGGCTAAACCTACCTCAGACATCAGTCTGCCACTCCACTCTCCAAATGTCCAATCCTTACACATTCTTGCACAGGCTGCCAATGCTTCATTCAGATCACAGGATGAAGTACAAGTCTCAATAACTTCTTTGTCCAAGGATCACTCTACTTCACAACAGGTAAGTGTTGAGGACATACAACCTTTATTAATCCCAACTGGTTCTACATTGCAGGCTGAGGCACCAGTCACAGAGGTTGGCTTTTCTCAAGCTTTGACTTCTATGGCTCAGGAGTTTGATGACAAGCTTCAGGGTGTGCAGTCACAAATTAATAAACTTCATTCTAACTTTAATAATAATTTGGTTTCAAATAATGAGGTGTTGGAGGTTAGGAGGTTGGTTGGGATTGTACAGGGTTCTGGTGATATTGCAGGTTTTGGTGATCGATTGAGCAGTTTGGAGGCTAAGATGCAGGGTGTTGAAGAAATTAAAGAGTGTTTTGCTGGTTTTGCCTCAGATATCAAGTCTATTAAGGATGATCAAGCTGAAATTTGGAGATTCTTATCTGCTCTCTCTCAAGATGATGTCAAAAAGGGGGAGAAACGAAAGAGGTTAGCTGCAGGTGGTGATGGTGAGTCTTCCAAAAGGGCTCATATTGAGGGGGAGTTACAGGTTGAGGGGGAGAATAATGATAATGAAAGAACTGAAACTGAAGCTGAGGTTATCGAAACTGAAGTTGTTGATGCTGAAGTTGTTCCAATGGTTGAAGATGAGATTGTTGTTAGAGATGATGGTGATCAAGTTAGAGATGATGGTGATCACGCAGTTTCTCAAGAAAATGTTGAAAATGTTCAAGTTGTGGTTGCAAATGTAAGTCAAATGGGTACAGGTGATGGTGTTGACACAGGTGAGGATGTACAAATGAATGTTGAAGAGTGTGGTGCTAGTGTTGATCAATCTGGTGTTCAAACCGATGTTGGTGAAAGTGGTACTCAAATCATAGTTGGTGGTCAAGAAAGTGTTCTTGATATTGCTGCTGCTCAAGAGAGGCTGAGGTCTTTGATGAATAAAAGTTTTAGGTTTAAAAGGTATGAAGGAGATGTTGTCAGTGTTGAGATTGTGAAGATTGAAACTGAGGTGAATTTGTTATTAACCATGACCCATTTGTCTGATAGAAGAATAAAGGTGAAAGTGAGTCATATTTTGAGACTTGGTTTTTGTGAATGGAGAGGGTTGGCTGTTTGTATTCAAAGATGTGAGGGAGATAAGGAAATTGTTGATGAAGTGTTTAAGAAAGTTTGTAATTTAGTTCATCTTGTGTTTGAAGAAGGTTTTATTAGCTCAAAGGACTATGAAGTTTTCTGTAGTATGTTTAATTTGGAGATGAAAGAAAGAAGGTTTAGAGGTCATGTTGGGAGATACTCTGTTCCAGAACATTTGCAGTTTATTGATGAAAGCTATGTTGAGTATTTGGATGCCTTAATGATCAAAACGACTGGAAATCTAAGAATGCTGATTAGAGTGGATCAGTTTGAAGGTGCAGATATTAATTTGTTGCTTGGATTGTTGACCAGGTGCACAACTGAACAGACTCATCCTTTTAGAGTTAAGTTGTTGAAACATTTGCAGGGTAAGTTGCCCATGTTGAAGAAAATGAGATATATGAAGAGCAAGTGTAAGTTGATTGAGAAGGAGCTTACAAAACTGAAGGAGTAGAAGAACAGGTAGTTTTGACATTATCAGATAGGGGGAGATTGTTGGAAAATGATCTGATGAGTCAAAATGTTTTTGCAGGAGTTTAGAGTCTGAATGTTAGAGTCTGGAGTTGCAGAATCTGTTTGTGTGAACGGTTTAATTACTTGGTAAAGAAGCTATGGGAATTCTGGAGATCTGGATAAATATTTAGAAGATCACGTTTTGATTTGATATTATCTCTAGAAGATAAACACTGATTTGTTTAGAATATTAATAAGTTTTAGTTTATCTTTTCCTATCTTTTAGTCAAGTAGTTTTGGAAACCAAATCTTGGAGATTTGGTTTAACCTTGTATAAATAGGGGTACGATGTTCATTGTATTTTGTATCTCTCAAGCACGATTACTTTGTCTTTCATATTATATATCATTCGTGTTCTCTCAATTTTGTTCATATAATTTGTATCTATTGTTTATTGAGAGTTTAGTGTTCATAATCAAGTTATTGTGAACTAATACACTATAAATTTCTAATTAGACTCTCGTGATGACCACTTGAGCAAAGCTTTAAGTGGCTCAATATTACATGTTTGGATGATATCACATGTATGTATGTACATATTGGTTTCGGAATATATTTTCTTGACATATGTATTTTCTTATCATTTTGCATGGTAGTATTTGTAATATGATAGTACTCCGTACTATTTACAATTTCATGATTGAATTGAAGCATAAATATACAGGAAAAGCATAAGTAAGTGAATACTAGTACCTTTGAAAAATTAGTTTTTGAATAATTTAAAATCTATTACTATACGCCTATAGCCCGTTTGTCTAATATCTTATCTTTGAAGCTTAAAATCAACTACCTATATAACGACATACTTATCATTAAAATATTATTTTTACATATCTCGTTTGTCTAAAATCTTACAGTTAATAGTTATAAATTTAATATAATTTAATGCTCTGTTTCAACAAAAAATTATTATTTTAGTTAAAAATTAATTATACTTGCTCAAAGTATTGAACAGTGAAACACAAATGCATGAAAAAGCAGATATAACTCACCATCACTAAATAGTTAGATTATTTAGTAACGTGGTTAATGTGTGGAGAACTTTGATTGTATTTGTTTTTTTTTTTCTTTTTATTTAGTAAATAGTTAGATTATTTACCAATTGAAGACATGGGAACCGAATGATTATTTTCCACGAGGAGCTCGTTAATGGTGTAGTAGTTAAACGAGCCCATATTCCACCATTTGAATATACGCTCCCAAACCTCGCTAGCATGGCTACAAAAAATCAGTGTATGATCCACCGACTGTGACGACCCGAAAATTTCCGAACAAATTTAAACTTTATCTTTATATCATTAGATAAATATTTCAAACATATATATTACGTACAAATTTACAATTCTAAATAAAAATATATATATATTTTAACTTAGTCATAAAATGTCCCAATTTAAAATAATATATTTTGGTAAACAACGAGTCACTGATTTATAGAAGCAAATAACCAAAACACTCAAATAAATAAAGTTATACTTTGAGTAGAATTGTTTTCATTGTTTAAATCTATTGTTTTTATAAAGGTACGAGTCACTAAACGTAAAAGGCTAGTTTTCTCAGCGTACGAAACATCGTTCGAAAAACCGAAAGTGGTATATGAGTCGAGTGACAACGTACGAGTCATTTGAATAAAAATTACATTTTTACTACGCACGTAAATATAATATAATATGTAATTAATTCTAAAGATTAAATATATTATATATTAAATAATATATATATAACAACACTCATATTTCAATGCCTGAATTGACTAATTTGACTATATGGTTGTTATCCATACGTAATATATAATTAAAATTGACATTGATCAAATATTTATTTTTAGTCGACACTTTTTGTTAACTAAAGTTTACACTAATTATATAAAATAACTTTAGTTAATATTAATGCGTATTATATTTAAAACTATATGTAACATAATTATTAATTAAATGATAAGTTATTTTAATCATTATATATATTTTTAGCTTATAAAAAAATAAACATAAAAAGAAATAAGATTTTTTTTTATAAATTAAATAATGAGCCCATGAATTTTGACTAAATATTTTCAAAAACAAAAACTTATTAAAAACATTTTTAACATGTTTTTATTATTTTGTCTAAATTGGCACCTTTATTTTATTATTTTTTTTCTTTTCACCAACCATTTTTTACATATAAATACATGGCTCCTCATTCATTTTTTCTTGCCAAACTCAAAAACTTAAGTTATTCTCTCAAAACTTTGAAGAAAATTTGAGGTACTTTCTATTTTTATTAAATTTTTTTCAATATTGTCATTTATATTTATATTTATTGTATATTCTTTGTAAAATTCAAAATTAATTATGTTTATATGTTATAATTAGTATTATAAGTGTTATGATGCATAAAAATAATTTTGATAATTTATGGAATATTATTTATAATTAAATACGAATTATGTAGTGTTTAAACGTAAAAACAATGTAAAATTTGTAATAAATACTTTTAACCAAAAATAAAATATATATAATTTTTTTCTGAGTTTTTAAAACTTATATACATCTGAAAAAAATTATAAAAATAATTACTTGGGTCTAATTGGTATTTATTATATAATTAAACTCTATTATTATGTAATTCGAAGGTAAATTAAGAATAAATATAAAATAATAAAAAATATTTTTTTATATATTTTTCTACAGGTTATTAGACTGATAGAAACTTATAAAAATTATAAAAATAATTATTTGGGTTTATTTAGTAATTATGTAGAATTAAAATTATTTTGTGAATACATTAAGGGTAAAAACAAAAATAAATACAAAAATATAATAAAAACATTTTCTTAAATTTTTCTACTAATCTATATGATTAACTAAGACTATAAAAATTATGTATGTAATTTTTAGATATTTAATTTATTATTTAGACATTTTTGAATAATGTTCGATTAATAAAAACTATTATTTTTGAAGTAATTTAGGTATTTATTTAAAGGTAATTATATTTAATATATATAAGACATACTAAGGTATAATAACTAAATATTAAATAAAACTTAGGTTATATTATCACATATATAATTATTAAGTACATTAATAATTCGTTGTGTGTAATTGTGTATACACCTAAAGTGAAGGTTAATCAAAGATAATGTATAATTCATGTGAACTTCATCGCTACTCACGGTCGTAAGTGAATGATGTCTAGGTTTCCATTTATGGGTAAGCTTGTGGATCTCGAATGCCATGACTTAGATTCTGGTCAAGAATCCAGGGCCCCCGGTTACATCTGGTCATTCCTGACTTATTTGATAGCAACGAAGTTTGAGTAGAGTTGTACAACGTCTTGCTAAAGATTAACCCGAACTTTCTAAAATTGGAAAATTACTATAAGTGGAAACTTTCCATAAATAGTAACCTTCCGAAAATGGAAATTCTTTAGTGAACCATTACTATCAATATAGTACTATATACTATTGTCTGTTAGGCAATGTCTGATCATACGTTCTATCTCTAGGTTGAGATCTCGGTCACGTCCTTCCGTTCAATTCTTTCGTGTGCTACTAAGGTGAACTTCATAGCCTCACTTTTTACTGTTTCATTACTGTTTTACAACTTTTGGGGTGAGACACATGCTTGCTTTATAAATGTTTTACACTTAGACACAAGTACTAAATTGTTAACTATGCTGTCATGCTTTGATTCATGCTAAATCCCTACCGTAATATCGTCAATTGCTACGTTTAAATGCAAACTTAATTATTGTGAGTAGGCCTATTGAGAGTAACGTCTCTAACCATTCGACCGTTGGTCTTTGGTTACATAATAATGATTCCACAACACTGACAGTACAAGGTGTCATAGGGTAAACTTGTTTAGTAGCGATATTACAAAATGCAGCAACACTTTTAGATTGATATTTCTATATCAATCAACTTTAAACTAAATCTTGTGGTCTAAAACTTTGGATATTATTTATAAACCTGTGAATTTCACTCAACCTTTTTAGTTGACACTTTAAGCATGTTTTGTCTCAGGTGATGATTGAGCTAGCTGTTTGCAACTTTGTGATGATATATTTGATGCTTGCATGGAGTCCACATCGCATATTATATTTTAGTTCATAAACATTTATTTTACGTTTTAATAATAATGTAAACATGTATTACTGCTTCCGCTGTTTTATTAACAAAGGTTTTATTTAAAAAGTCTCATATAGAGTCGTTCTCGTTTATACAACTGTGTTATGATATGATTGGTCACAATTACCCCTGGTCCATTTTGGGGGTGTGACAGATTGTTATCAGAGCAGGCTGATGTAGAGAACTAGGATTGCATTTTATGTGTGCCTTATACAATTAGGTACCTTAGCAATGTAGGACTACAACTTTTCTTGACTATAGTGCCTTTAATTGTTGCCTTAAACTGTTAAATGCTACACTATACTTTAGAAACTTTACTTATCTTAGAATGCCGAGCCAACCTAAGAACTCTGCTCACTTTCCTAAGTACTATTCAATTCCGCCACCACATTTAAATGCGACACCGTTCTTGACATTCCTATGTCATCTATCATAGTTTTGTGTATTACATATGTATTACATGAAATGTTATCCATGATTTTTAAAACTCCTATATTTGTTACTATTCATACTCAAACGTATATAACTCCTTGTTATATCACGTACCTATATGCTTTATGCCTTTATGCATCGGTTTGTGAACCAGAAAATGTCATTGAGTTATCTCAAAGACATTATAATGTCATCACTACTCATATTCATTACTTTTAAATCTTTGATTTCTCGTTATTTTTTTATCATTGAATTTTCTTGACGGATGGCGTCTACGAAACTCTAGAATAGAAGGGTTTGGATTATTGATTTAAAGGATCCTATAGCTCAAGCCGTAGACCTGAATAGGCCATTACGAATTGAAAGTCTTTAATCGAAAGATTATCAGATTACATACTTATCATTTTATGATCTTGACACGTCATACTGCTATTATTGGAGTATAGACACATCATATCTTATTATATCTTATCATATCTATCTTAATAGACTTTGTCTAACACTTTTTCTAAATTTCCTCCGTCAATTACGGAAATCTTTTTGCTATATATACGTATATCAAGAAGACAAATATATCATTCAATATTCAACACTCATCTTATAACAAAAACCCTTATTCCGATCAGATAATATGGATTTCTCACTTGATTCCTTGAACTCCTCAAGCTCTAATGGCAGCGTAACCGGAATGAACCAACCAATTAGTCATCACCTTTTCTGGATGAATTGGGGGTGGGTTCGTAGTCTACTTAATCAATGGAGAAGTGAAGAAGGTGATCCTTTTCACCCACCACATTGCCCTATTGGCGAAGAACCTGAAGCACTTACCGGCGAACCCGTTCAGAACACTATTTTCACCCTCATTTCCAGGATATCCAGTCACGAATATATAATATCTAGAATTTCAGATCTTATTCATCCCCTTGTCCGAACCGCCAATCATCCCGGAATAATAGAAGAAGTCAACGAGCTTCGCGCTCGAGTAGTGGCTTTGGAAAATATGGTGCAAAACCTACGAGCACCAGCAGCAACACCAGCAGCATAACCAGCACCACCAGTACCATCAGCATCACCGCCAACAGCATCAGCTTCACCAACAACAACATCTGCATTTCACGCCTCAACATCACACTCAGTACCTCAAACATTAACATCATACGCCCCATAGATACCAAGAAATATTAGTAATAATGAGTTAAGATGTATTGACTCATTCTTTCTGAATAATTATATATGTATACTTTATATATATATGGTTTGGAACAATAATAAATATTTTCGTACTAAGCTATTACGTGTGAATCTTAACTAGTAAATACTACTCGGATAATTCATATCACTAATATGCTATGATGTACATCCTTCGTTAATGACTTAACAATCGTTAATCACTGCTTCAGCACACTAAACTCCATTTTCATAATAAATCAAGTGTATTATTCAAATACATGTTTGATTTTACACTTCCATTTTCGATGTACTCAAAACTTTCTAGAAAACATTATTCATGCCTTGTGAATTTCATAAGAAATCCACGAGCACCAACATCATATACCGAGATATATCAATAACAATGAACGATGAAGTATTGATTCATAACTTCATTAGCGAAATATTTCGCGACAATTATTAAATCTCTAAGGTTTTGGAGATTATTAATTCTCATTTCAACCGTAAATCAAATGAGTTTAATATTATATTAACTCATTAAATCCATGATTACATCTGAAAGAAAATATATATGTACGTATATTTTCATAAAGATTGTAGTTAAATATTCTGTTGTACAAACTGTTGACGGTGAAAATATTTTAACGGGTAGGTAATACCCGAGAAATATTTATATCTCACATTAATATGTTACACCGTACATTCTTCAATTCTGATTCAACAGTCATTAACTATACTACTTACATCCACATATGTATCCGTTCACTAAAGAACAACCATTTTCATACAAATTCAAATACATATTCTGATTTTGACATATCGGAATTTAAGTAAAACTTTAGCAAGTGTTATCTTCTTAAAGATCACTACATTCATGAATTATATTCATTCGTATTCTATGATGAATTATCACATCAAACCACCGAACTTACCATTCCTTACTTTTGAAAATCACAAACATTTCTTCATCAACTGTTAGATCCATTGATGGATGCATCTTACGCTTAAACACTTCAAATTCAAAATTTTTGAAAACATCCTTTGAATCTTGACGATCACAATCAGCGTTCAATCATCTAAAAATGAAATTTCTTGAAACCATCTCAGATTGATAACCGACGATTCAAATATGGCTGCATTAAATGCAGAGGAAACAGCCAAATTGTAGATGGCCTAAATAGCCAGGAGTTTGATGATAAAGAATGGGGTATTGGGAACGCTCGATAGAAAATTTGGTGCTGAAAAATGGATTGAGCAAACCATGAAGGAGACCGTGGACAAATCACAAGGATTAAACCTGTAATCAAAGAATCTAGATGATTCGATTTCTGATGAAAATCACAAAAGATCTCCTTACGCATTCTAAATCCTTACAGAAGAATTTTTCTCGTTATCATTTGATCTTAGAAAATTATAAGATATCATCGTATCTTTCGTTATAAATATCCTCCATATTTCTGAAGATACATTCATAACTACTCTTGTCCGAAATTATTTATCACTTCACACTTTCTGTGTTACATAATAAAGGAAACTGTTTTAGTTTCTATATTTCTATAACATACAAGTTTAAATTTTGAATAATTTGAGGTAGTGTTGGGAATTGAATCATGAGTTAGTATAATATAATGATGTCAGGCCAACGTGATTATATTACAGTAAGTCATGCTAAATTTTTAATGGAAGATGATGATTCATAGACTTTATAATCATCATTTGCCATGTTACATGACTTTTACATTCTACTTAACCTCTGAACATATCAAGAACATATATTCTTGATAGTTCTATCCTTAGTAATTCTAGTAATTTGACAAATCAAATCGTGCTATTACCTTTCCTTCTGCTTTATATATTATGATCATTTGAAACTCTATACCTACGAATTCTAGACCATTATTCGCTTGACTTGAAGTCGGGAAGGAAAAACAAGAACATAGAGCTCCGACATATAAGGGAAAATATAAAGCCCGATAACAACACGAAAATTACAAACCGTGTATATCAATGCGTATAGCAACATAAAGACACGGGAGAATTAAAAACACTATAACCCCAGGGTAATTGTAGAAGTAAACAGATTCCTCTGGGGGTAAATGAAAAAGAAGAATGACAGAAACGATAGTCAGAAAAATATCCAGGATAAGAACTGGATGGAGCATTTTCACAATCTTTGGAAGTATGAATCGAGAAAGAAAGTATAGAAGTGGTGAAGATAATGAAACAAAAGAAGCTAATTTATAGAAAATTCTAGACACAACAATCAAGGCAATTTTAATTTCCTTAATTACCGGAGAATCAAATCTTATACAGATTATAAAGATTTCCTTTAAATCCCTTGAATTCCGGAAATCACCTTTAATTATGTCAAAAGTTAAGGCAAACTGATATTTTCTTATTTCAAACTTTTAAGATAACTTCATTTATACTCTTCCTATAATCGAACCGTTTTATCCATATTACCCAATGTTGATAAAACAATATTTTCAACTTATATTCATCATTCTTGTTGTAAAGAATGACAATCTCTATCAAATTTCATGACTATGATTTTCATGAACTCCTTTCTATTTTGTCTACCCTAGCGTGGTGGCATAAACGCTCAAGGTTTAAATGAGCTCGATATTATTCATAACACATTTTATATATCCAATTTACTGAAATGACTTGTATAACATCATCATTTTGAATGATCTCCGCATTAATAATAAAATGCACTTCGTAGAAGAACTTGTAGAAATTATGGTTTGTATGATTTTAATTCTTGAAACAGAACAATATTCTATCCGTTAGAATTCACGCAAGGCCCCGAGCATACCTGGGAACGTGAAAACCAAATAAAACGTAAATATCCTCGTCTATGTACGAACAACACCGATTAATGGCAACTAAATTTCGGGACGAAATTTCTTTTAACGGGTAGGTACTATAACAACCCTCATATTTCCATGCCTGAATTGACTAATTTGACTATAGGGTTGTTATCCATACGTAATATATAATTAAATTTGACATTGATCAAATATTTATTTTTAGTCAACACTTTTTGTTAACTAAAGTTTACACTAATTATATAAAATAACTTTAGTTAATATTAATGCGTATTATATTTAAAACTATATGTAACATAATTATTAATTAAAAGATAAGTTATTTTAATCATTATATATATTTTTAGCTTATAAAAAAATAAAAATAAAAAGAAATAAGATTTTTTTTATAAATTAAATAATGAGCCCATGAATTTTGACTAAATATTTTCAAAAACAAAAACTTATTAAAAACATTTTTAACATGTTTTTATTATTTTGTCAAAATTGGCACCTTTATTTTATTATTTTTTTTCTTTTCACCAACCATTTTTTACCTATAAATACATGGCTCCTCATTCATTTTTTCTTGTCAAACACAAAAACTTAAGTTATTCTCTCAAAACCTTGAAGAAAATTTGAGGTACTTTCTATTTTTATTAATTTTTTTCAATATTGTCATTTATATTTATATTTATTGTATATTCTTTGTAAAATTTGAAATTAATTATGTTTATATGTTATAATTAGTATTATAAGTGTTATGATGCATAAAAATAATTTTGATAATTTATGGAATATTATTTATAATTAAATACGAATTATGTAGTGTTTAAACGTAAAAACAATGTAAAATTCGTAATAAATACTTTTAACCAAAAATAAAATATATATAATTTTTTTTATGAGTTTTTAGAACTTATATAGATCTGAAAAAAATTATAAAAATAATTACTTGGGTAGAATTGGTATTTATTATATAATTAAACTCTATTATTATGTAATTCGAAGGTAAATTAAGAATAAATATAAAATAATAAAAAATATTTTTTTATATATTTTTCTACAGGTTATTAGACTGATAGAAACTTATAAAAATTATAAAAATAATTATTTGGGTTTATTTAGTAATTATGTAGAATTAAAATTGTTTTGTGAATACATTAAGGGTAAAAACAAAAATAAATTCAAAAATATAATAAAAACATTTTATTAAATTTTTCTACTAATCTATATGATTAACTAAGACTATAAAAATTATGTATGTAATTTTTAGATATTTAATTTATTATTTAGACATTTTTGAATAATGTTCGATTAATAAAACACTATTATTTTTGAAGTAATTTAGGTATTTATTTAAAGGTAATTATATTTAATATATATAAGACATACTAAGGTATAATAACTAAATATTAAATAAAACTTAGGTTATATTATCACATATATAATTATTAAGTACATTAATAATTCGTTGTGTGTATACACCTAAAGTGAAGGTTAATCAAAGATAATGTATAATTCATGTGAACTTCATCGCTACTTACGGTCGTAAGTGAATGATGTCTAGGTTGCCATTTATGGGTAAGCTTGTGGATCTCGAATGCCATGACTTAGATTCTGGTCAAGAATCATGGGCCCCCGGTTACATCTGGTCATTCCTGACTTATTTGATAACAACGAAGTTTGAGTAGAGTTGTACAACATCTTGCTAAAGATTAACCCGAACTTTCTAAAATTGAAAAATTACTATAAGTGGAAACTTTCCATAAATAGTAACCTTCCAAAAATGGAAATTCTTTAGTGAACCATTACTATCAATATAGTACTATATACTATTGTCTGTTAGGCAATGTCTGATCATACGTTCTATCTCTAGGTTGAGATCTCGGTCACGTCCTTCCGTTCAATTCTTTCGTGTGCTACTAAGGTGAACTTCATAGCCCCACTTTTTACTGTTTCATAACTGTTTTACAACTTTTGGGGTGAGACACATGCTTGCTTTATAACTGTTTTACACTTAGACACAAGTACTAAATTGTTAACTATGCTGTCATGCTTTGATTCATGCTAAATCCCTACCGTAATATCGTCAATTGCTACATTTAAATGCAAACTTAATTATTGTGAGTAGGCCTATTGAGAGTAACGTCTCTAACCATTCGACCGTTGGTCTTTGGTTACATAATAATGATTCCACGACACTGACAGTACAAGGTGTCATAGGGTAAACTTGTTTAGTAGCGATATTACAAAATGCAGCAACACTTTTAGATTGATATTTCTATATCAATCAACTTTAAACTAAATCTTGTGGTCTAAAACTTTGGATATTATTTATAAACCTGTGAATTTCACTCAACCTTTTTGGTTGACACTTTAAGCATGTTTTGTCTCAGGTGATGATTGAGCTAGCTGTTTGCAACTTTGTGATGATAGATTTGATGCTTGCATGGAGTCCACATCGCATATTATATTTTAGTTCATAAACATTTATTTTACGTTTTAATAATAATGTAAACATGTATTACTGCTTCCGCTGTTTTATTAACAAAGGTTTTATTTAAAAAGTCTCATATAGAGTCGTTCTCGTTTATACAACTGTGTTATGATATGATTGGTCACAATTACCCCTGGTCCATTTTGGGGGGTGTGACAATATAAATTATGTATCATATGTAATAATGGAAGTGTCGGCAGCGTTTAAAATCATGGATATGAGCTGGAGAATGCTTGCATGCGATCGCATGCACATGTAGTAGATACCCCATGCGATCGCATGGGGTGAGTTAGATGGCCAAGTGTATTTAAAAGCTCGATCGTCTCATTCTCTGATTCATTTTCATTTTCAATCTCTCGCATCTCTCTACATATATATATATAATTTAAATATTTTTATTATTATTAAGATTAAGATTATTATTATTATTATTATTAATCTTAATATTATTTAGTATTAGTATTAGTATTATTAGGTAGTGTTATTATTAGTATTATACATAAAATACTACTACAAGAGGTACGCGCGAGTTATTTCAAAACACGTTTTATGAGCGGGATAGGCTAAAGAAATTATGGGTTATAGCTATGGAGGTGATGGGTAATGTTCATGGGTATGCTTGTGAGATCAATTTAGTGTTTATCATCTCCGTTGCGTCTACGTACCTTTCCTGCAATATTGAATCTCAATATTGATATGTAAGAACTCATAATTTAATTTTTACATATTAATAGTGTATCCCTGACTTGTGCTCGAGTATATAGGATTATGCATGCTTGTACTTTTGATATTGTCCTTAGATAGGTTATGTTGAATCTTGAATTAGTTACCTATACGGTTGAGATAAGGTATAAGATATGCATGTCGTTGGAAAGCTAGCGAAAAATCAATAACTTTTCATTTAGAAATCGTGTGGTTTCGATGAACAGATTAAAAGATATGGTCAACTGAATTATGATTAACATTAGTTAGAATTGCTTTTGAAACTGTAAATTAATATTTAAACAACTTGTCTATGAGATTGATAAATTGAATTTTTAAATATTACTAATCGAGTAAATGAATTTCTATATAAGGCACGTCTCGTCTTGTTGAGCAATTGTCAAAGTTGACTGTCTTATCATGTTATAAATCTTTATAAACACTACAATCTGATTTTACAAGTATTGGAAAACTATGTGAAATAATAAAATATGTTCGATTGCCATGATAATTCAAATATAATATAGCTCCTGAAATAAATAATATCTTGAGTTTGATAAACTATAAATTCGTTCAATTATCTTGACTTATATTATGTTAATAGACATGTATAGATTTAAAGATCATATTGGGTAAGATTAACTTTTGAGATGACTTTTGTTAACTTTTGTATGTCGGTCTCGAGCATTAGGATTGTGATACACTATGACCAGACCTAATTTGTTAGACATGTATTGACCAACATATGTTCTCTAGGTTGAGATCTACGGTTATTTTACATTCCGAGTTTCGGTCACATTCCGGTGAATTACTTTATGTGCTGTTAAGGTGAGTTTCATTTGCTCCCTTTTTAATTGCTTTTGAAATCTATATTTTTGGGCTGAGAATACATGCACTTTATTTTAAACGCAATGGATACAAGTACATACTAAATTCTACACCGAGTTTGAAGCGAAAATCCCTTAGCTTTGGTAACTAGTAACTGCCGGTTATAAGAACTGGTGGACGCGAGTAGTAGTATATGGATCCATAGGGCTTGATATCCCCGTCCGAGCTAGAGCACTAGCCTTTTAACGGACGTATGCTATTTGAGAAGCGTACACGTTGGTTTGCGTGTATTATTAAGATGATTATACAAAGGGTATAAAATATATATACGTTAAGTTTAGTTACCAGGGTGCTCAATTTCGTAGAATCTTTTGATAAACGTTTCGGATGAAATAACTGAAATCTTGTGATCCACCTTTATATACAGATTATGCGCAACATTAAAACAATGAACTCACCAACCTTTGTGTTGACACTTTTAAGCATGTTTATTCTCAGGTTTCTAGAAGTCTTCCGCTGTTTGCTTATATGTGATATAAGCTATGTGCATGGAGTCATAAATGCTTTAAATCGAGAAAACGTTGCATTCACAAAATCATCACCTATCTTATTTAGACTGCATTATCAACGGATGTATTATGGTAAACTATTATTTATGGTGATTGTCTATATGTAGAAATCATCAAACGTTGAAAACCTTAGAAATTGATATTCATTTATTGTGTACCTTTTGAAAAGAATGCAATGTTTACAAAACGTATCATATAGAGGTCAAAACCTCACTATGAAATCAATGAATGATGTATTCATCTAAAGGGATTTGGACTGGTCATCACACCGACTCCAGGCTATCGTCACAAAGAGGACATCGGGTACTATGAAGATCAATTCCACGATTGTCTAGCTCGACTCTTACCGGTAGTTTTTTCTTTATCGCTCGCCAAGCAAATAGTTCCACCTTTTTCGGGACGACCTTATTATGAATTGTTTCCTGATGTGAAGAACACTCGAATAGAATCTGCTCATCAATGACTTTCGACAGCCCTTTGACACTAAATCCACGATTGAGATCTAAAGACCAAAGCATCTTGTCGACACTGCCATTATCAATTTTTGCAGATGACAGGATGTTTACAAGTGCTTCTAGCTCACGAACAGCTCTTCCTGGAATTGCACGCCTCCACTTCCAATTAAATATTCCTTCAGCATTTAATGTCATACGTTCACGAACAGAAACATCGGGATCAAGCTCAAGCTTAAATAATCTAGGAAAAAGATTACAAAGCTTATCATTGCCAATCCAATGTTCCTTCCAAAATAGAGTGTTGCTTCCATTACCCACTGATTTCACGAAGAAACTCTTGAAGTCCACCTGCAATTTTTTCATCTCCTTTCCTGCTAAAACAATGTTATTCCAAATGCCAAACGAACGAGACAAAGCATCATCCAAGAGCAATCCACCGCTAGCGCCATGGATACTTCGAATAACCTTTATCCAAAGAGAATCAGTTTCGGTTTTAAACCTCCACCACCACTTCGCAAGTAACGATAAATTTTTACCCTTTAGAGACCCAATGTTTAACCCCCCATTCCCATACTAATTTAGAACAAGATTCCATTTAACCCACGAAAGTTTAGATCCCGAACCCGACCAGCCCCAAAAGAAAATTCGTCTTACTCTCTCAAGAATTTTTAATACACACGAAGGGGCACGAAATAAAGAGAAGTAGTACGTTGGCAAACTCGAAAGAACCGATTTAATTAGCACCAATCTTCCCCCCATTGACATCGATCTCATTTTCCAACCCGAAAGTTTACTATTGAATTTATCTATAACCGGGCTCCAATCTTTTAAAGAATTCATCCTTGCGCCAATAGGTAGACCGAGATAAGTAAACGGAAAGTTTCCCACTTGGCACCCCAAATGACGAGCAAGTTGAAAAGTATCAGACTCTTCTACCCCCATACCATACACATTACTCTTTTGAAAGTTGACTTTTAACCCGGATGCAAGTTCGAAACATTTAAGAATGTTCCGAAGATTACACGCATTAGAGTGACTCCACTCTCCAAGAAAAAGAGTGTCATCCGCGTATTGTGAAATGTCCCGTTCATATTGATTATAAACGTTCCATATTAATTAATTTCGTCGCGAGGTTTTGACCTCTATATGAGACATTTTTCAAAGACTGCATTCATTTTTAAAACAACCATAACCTTTATTTTATCGATAAAGGTTTAAAAAGCATTACGTAGATTATCAAATAATGATAATCTAAAATATACCGTTTACACACGACCATTACATAATGGTTTACAATAAGAATATATTACTTCAAAAATAAGTTTCTTGAATGCAGTTTTTACATAATATCATAAAAGCATGGACTCCAAATCTTGTCCTTATTTTAGTATGCAACAGCGAAAGCTCTTAATAATCAACTGAGAATAAACATGCTTAAAATGTCAACAAAAATGTTGGTGAGTTATAGGTTTAACCTATATATTATCAAATCATAATAATAGACCACAAGATTTCATATTTCAATATACATCCCATACATAGAGATAAAATTCATTCATATGGTGAACACCTGGTAACCGACATTAACAAGATGCATATAAGAATATCTCCTATCATTCCGGGAAATCCTTCGAACATGATAAAAATGAATTCGAAGTACTAAAGCATCCGGTACTTTGAATGGGGTTCGTTAGGCCCAATAGATCTATCTTTAGGATTCGCGTCAATTAGTAGATCGGTTTACTAATTCTTAGGTTACCAAGCAAAAGGGGCATATTCGGCTTCGATCATTCACCCATATAATGTAGTTTCAATTACTTGTGTCTATTTCGTAAAACATTTATAAAACTGCATATATTCTCATCCCAAAATATTAGATTTTAAAAGTGGGACCATAACTCACTTTCACAGATTTTTACTTCGTCGGGAAGTAAGACTTGGCCACTGGTCAATTCACGAACCTATAACAAATATGTACATATATATCAAAGTATGTTCAAAATATATTTACAACATTTTTAATACATTTTAATGTTTTAAGTTTATTAAGTCAGCTGTCCTCGTTAGTAATCTACAACTAGTTGTCCACAATTAGATGTATAGAAATAAATCGATATATATTATCTTGAATCAATCCACGACCCAGTGTATACACGTCTCAGGCTAGATCACAACTCAAAGTATATATATTTTTGGAATCAACCTCAACCCTGTATAGCTAACTACAAACATTACTGCATATAGAGTGTCTATGGTTGTTCCAAATAATATATATAGATGGGTCGATATAATATGTCAAAAACATTTGCATACGTGTTTATGGTATCCCAAGATTACATAATATATTAGAATACATGTATAATACAATATAAGTTAGCTAGGATATGATTAATATAAATTTGTTTCCAATTTTCACGTAGCTACAACAAGCAAAAATATCCAATCTTGTTTTACCCATAACTTCTTCGTTTTAAATACGTTTTGAGTGTTTAAAGTTGCTATGGTTTCATATTGAACTTAAGTTTATGAATCTAAACAGAAAAAGTATAAGTTTATAGTCGGAAATATAGGTTACAATTCGTTTTTGTAAAGGTAGTCATTTCAGTCGAAAGAACGACGTCTAGATGACCATTTTGGAAAACATACTTCCACTTTGAGTTTAACCATGTTTTTTGGATATATTTCATGTTCATAAGAAAAATGATTTTCCCAGAAGAACAACTTTTAAATCAAAGTTTATCATAGTTTTTAATTAACTAACCCAAAACAGCCCGCGGTGTTACTACGACGGGGTATATCCGATTTTACGGTGTTTTTCGTGTTTTCCAGTTTTAAATCATTAAGTTAGCATATCATATAGATATAGAACATGTGTTTAGTTGATTTTAAAAGTCAAGTTAGAAGGATTAACTTTTGTTTGCGAACAAGTTTAGAATTAACTAAACTATGTTCTAGTGATTACATGTTCAAATCTTCGAATAAGATAGTTTTATATGTATAAATCGAATGATGTTATGAACATCATTACTACCTCAAGTTTAGTAGGTAAACCTGCTGGAAGTGACAAGAAATGATCTAGCTTCAAAGGATCTTGGATAGCTTGAAAGTTCTTGAAGTAGAATCATGACACAAAAACAAGTTCAAGTAAGATTATCACTCGAATTAAGATAGTTATAGTTATAGGAATTGAATAAAATTTTGTATATGAGTATTACCTTGATTTAGAATAATATCTTACTGTAAAATACAAGGATTTCTTGAGATTGAATGATCACTTTACAAGATTGGAAGTGAGCTAGTAAACTTGGAAGTATTCTTGATTTTATGAAACTAGAACTTGTAGAATTTATGAAAAACACTTAGAACTTGAAGATAGAACTTGAGAGAGATCAATTAGATGAAGAAAATTGAAGAATGAAAGTGTTTGTAGGTGTTTTTGGTCGTTGGTATATGGATTAGATATAAAGGATGTGTAATTTTGTTTACATGTAAATAAGTCATGAATGATTACTAATATTTTTGTAATTTTATGAGATATTTCATGCTAGTTGCCAAATGATGGTTCCCACATGTGTTAGGTGACTCACATGGGCTGATAAGAGTTGATCATTGGAGTGTATATACCAATAGTACATACATCTAAAAGCTGTGTATTGTACGAGTACGAATACGGGTACATACGAGTAGAATTGTTGATGAAACTGAATGAGGATGTAATTGTAAGCATTTTTGTTAAGTAGATGTATTTTGATAAGTGTCTTGAAGTCTTTCAAAAGTGTATAAATACATATTAAAACACTACATGTATATACATTTTAACTGAGTCGTTAAGTCATCATTAGTCGTTACATGTAAGTGTTGTTTTGAAACTTTTAGGTTAACGATCATGTTAAATGTTGTTAACCCATTGTTTTTATTATATCTAAAGAGATGTTAAATTATTAAATTATCATGATATTATGATGTATTAATATATCTTAATATGATATATATACAATTAAATGTCGTTACAACGATAATCGTTACATATATGCCTCGTTTCGAAATCATTAAGTTAGTAGTCTTGTTTTACATATGTAGTTCATTGTTAACATACTTAATGATATACTTAATTATCATGTTATCATGTTAAACATAGTGTATCAATATCTTAATATGATTCTTATGTAATTAGTAAGACGTTGATATAACGATAATCGTTATATATATCGTTTTCGAGTTTCTTAATTCAATAGCTCATTTTTATGTATATAACTCATTGTTAAAATACCTAATGAGATACATACTTATCATAATATCATGTTAACTATATATATATCCATATATATGTCATCATATAGTTTTTACAAGTGTTAACGTTCGTGAATCACCGGTCAACTTGGGTGGTCAATTGTCTACATGAAACCTATTTCAATTAATCAAGTCTTAACAAGTTTGATTGCTTAACATGTTGGAAACACTTAATCATGTAAATATCAATTTCATTTGATATATATAAACATGGAAAAGTTCGGGTCACTACAGTACCTACCCGTTAAATAAATTTCGTCCCGAAATTTTAAGCAGTTGGAGGTGTTGACGTATCTTCTGGAAATAAGTGCGGGTATTTATTCTTCATCTGATCTTCTTGTTCCCAGGTGAACTCGGGTCCTCTACGGGCATTCCATCGAGCCTTAACAATTGGTATCTTGTTTTGCTTAAGTCTTTTAACCTCACGATCCATTATTTCGACGGGTTCTTCGATAAATTGAAGTTTTTCGTTAATTTGAATTTCGTCTAACGGAAGAGTGAGATCTTCTTTAGCAAAACATTTCTTCAAATTCTAGACGTGGAAAGTGTTATGTACAGCCACGAGTTGTTGAGGTAACTCAAGTCGGTAAGCTACTGGTCCGACGCGATCAATAACCTTGAATGGTCCAATATACCTTGGGTTTAATTTCCCTCGTTTACCAAATCGAACAACGCCTTTCCAAGGT
Organism: Rutidosis leptorrhynchoides; assembly: GCF_046630445.1. NCBI lineage: Eukaryota > Viridiplantae > Streptophyta > Magnoliopsida > Asterales > Asteraceae > Rutidosis > Rutidosis leptorrhynchoides. The sequence goes on from NC_092333.1 coordinate 706,826,397, forward strand.
GCAACTTTAAGCATGACCATCTCTCCAATTACAAATTCTATATCTTTTCTTTTAATGTCAGCATAGCTCTTTTGTCTACTTTGGGCGGTTTTCAACCGTTGTTGAATTTGGATGATCTTCTCGGTAGTTTCTTGTATTATTTTTGGACCCGTAATCTGTCTATCCCCCACTTCACTCCAACAAATCGGAGACCTACACTTTCTACCATAGAGTGCTTCAAACGGCGCTATCTCAATGCTTGAATGGTAGCTATTGTTATAGGAAAATTCTGCTAACGGAAGGTGTCGATCCCAACTGTTTCCGAAATCAATAACACATGCTCGTAGCATGTCTTCAAGCGTTTGTATCGTCCTTTCGCTCTGCCCATCAGTTTGTGGATGATAAGCAGTACTCATGTCTAGACGAGTTCCTAATGCTTGCTGTAATGTCTACCAGAATCTTGAAATAAATCTGCCATCCCTATCAGAGATAATAGAGATTGATATTCTATGTCTGGAGACAACTTCCTTCAAATACAGACGTGCTAACTTCTCTATCTTGTCATCTTCTCTTATTGGCAGGAAGTGTGCTGATTTGGTGAGACGATCTACTATTACCCAAATAGTATCAAAACCACTTGCAGTCCTTGGCAATTTAGTGATGAAATCCATGGTAATGTTTTCCCATTTCCATTCCGGAATTTCGGGTTGTTGAAGTAGACCTGATGGTTTCTGATGCTCCGCTTTGACCTTAGAACACGTCAAACATTCTCCTACGTATTTAGCAACATTGGCTTTCATACCCGGCCACCAAAAATGTTTCTTAAGATCTTTGTACATCTTTCCCGTTCCAGGATGTATTGAGTATCTGGTTTTATGAGCTTCTCTAAATACCATTTCTCTCATATCTCCAAATTTTGGTACCCAAATTCTTTCAGCCCTATACCGGGTTCCGTCTTCCCGAATATTAAGATGCTTCTCTGATCCTTTGGGTATTTCATCCTTTAAGTTTCCCTCTTTTAAAACTCCTTGTTGCGCCTCCTTTATTTGAGTAGTAAGGTTAGTGTGAATCATTATATTCATAGATTTTACACGAATGGGTTCTCTGTCCTTTCTGCTCAAGGCGTCGGCTACCACATTTGCCTTCCCTGGGTGGTAACGAATCTCAAAGTCGTAATCATTCAACAATTCAATCCACCTGCGCTGCCTCATGTTCAGTTGTTTCTGATTAAATATGTGTTGAAGACTTTTGTGGTCGGTATATATAATACTTTTGACCCCATATAAGTAGTGCCTCCAAGTCTTTAATGCAAAAATAACCGCGCCTAATTCCAAATCATGCGTCGTATAATTCTGTTCGTGAATCTTCAATTGTCTAGACGCATAAGCAATTACTTTTGTTCGTTGCATTAATACACAACCGGGACCTTGCTTTGAGGCGTCACAATATATCACAAAATCATCATTCCCTTCAGGTAATGACAATATCGATGCCGTAGTTAACTTTTTCTTTAACAATTGAAACGCTTTCTCTTGTTCATCTTTTCATTCAAATTTCTTCCCTTTATGCGTTAATGCAGTCAAGGGTTTTGCTATTCTGGAAAAGTCTTGGATGAACCTTCTGTAGTAACCAGCTAGTCCTAAAAACTGGCGTATGTGTTTCGGAGTTTTCGGGGTTTCTCACTTTTCAACGGTTTCAATCTTTGCTGGATCCACCTGAATACCTTCTTTGTTCACTATGTGACCGCGGAATTGAACTTCTTTCAACCAAAATGCACACTTTGAAAACTTAGCGTACATTTTTTCTTTTCTCAGCAACTCTAGCACTTTTCTCAAATGTTCTTCGTGCTCTTGATCATTCTTCGAGTAAATAAGTATGTCATCGATGAAAACAATGACAAACTTGTCAAGATATGGCCCACACACTCGGTTCATGAGGTCCATGAACACATCTGGTGCGTTAGTCAATCCAAACGGCATAACCATAAACTCGTAATGACCGTAACGCGTCCTAAAAGCAGTCTTTGGAATATCATCCTCCTTCACCCGCATTTGATGATATCCAGAACGTAAATCGATCTTCGAATAAACAGACGAGCCTTGTAGTTGATCAAATAAGTCGTCGATTCTCGGTAGTAGGTAGCGGTTCTTGATGGTAAGTTTGTTCAACGCTCGTTAGTCGATACACAACCTGAATGTACCATCTTTCTTCTTGACAAACAAAACAGGAACTCCCCATGGTGATGTGCTTGGTCGAATGAAACCACGCTCTAAAAGTTCCTATAACTGACTTTGTAATTCTTTCATTTTGCTGGGTGCGAGTCTGTATGGAGCACGAGCTATTGGTGCAGCTCCTGGTACAAGGTCTATTTGAAATTCAACGGATCGATGTGAGGGTAATCCCGGTAATTTTTTCGGAAATACATCGGAAAATTCTTTTGCGACGAGAACATCACTGATGTTCTTTTCTTCAGGTTTAACTTCCTCGATGTGTGCTAGAATGACGTAACAACCTTTTCTTATTAGTTTTTGCGCCTTCAAACTACTAATAAGATTTAACTTCGAGTTGTTCTTTTCTCCGTACACCATTAAAGGTTTTCCTTTTTCACGCATAATACAAATCGCATTTTTGTAACAAACGACCTCTGCTCTCACCTTTTTCAACCAGTCCAAGCCAATTATTAAGTCAAAACTCCCTAACTCGACTGGTATTAAATCAATTTTAAACGTTTCATCCCCCAGTTTAATTTCTCTCTCCCGACATATATTATCTGCTGAAATTAATTTACCGTTTGCTAATTCGAGTAAAAATTTACTACTCAAAGGCGTCAATGGGCAACTTAATTTAGCATAAAATTCTCTACTCATATAGCTTCTATCCGCACCTGAATCAAATAAAACATAAGCAGATTTATCGTCAATAAGAAACGTACCCGTAACAAGCTCCGGGTCTTCCTGTGCTTCTGCCGCATTAATATTGAAAACTCTTCCACGGCCCTGCTCATTAGTATTCCCCTGATTCGGGCAATTTCTAATAATGTGGCCCAGTTTTCCACATTTATAACAAACAGCGTTGGTATTACTTGCTCCGACACTATTCGTTTCGGAATTACTTGGTCCGACATTATTTGTTCCTTTAGTTCTGTTAAACTTTGGTCCGTAGACCTCACACTTTGTCGCGCTATGACCATTTCTTTTACACCTGTTTCAAAATGTCGTGCAAAACCCCTGATGATTTTCTTCACACCTATGACATGGCTGTTTTTGGTTTTTGTTGTCGTTGTTGTTATTGAGGTTGTTGTTGGGGTTGTTATTGTTGTTGAAACGGTTGTTGTAGTTGTTCTTGTTGTTGGGATGTTTGTTGTAGTTTTTGTTAGGATTGCGGTTATTGTTGCGATTGTTGTTGCGGTTGTTGGGATAGTTGTTGCGATTGTGGTTGTAATTGTTGTTGTTGTTGTACTGGTGACTCTTGTCACCGTTTTCCTCCCATTTCCTCTTGAGTTGTTTCGTGTTAGCTTCTTTGACCGCCTGCTCTTTAATTCTTCCCTTAATCTGATTTATGAGTTTATGAGCCATTCAACTTGCCTTCTGTATAGAAGCGGGCTCGTGTGAACTCACATCTTCTTGAATCCTTACTGGTAACCCTTTTACAAATGCGTCAATCTTCTCTTCTTCATCTTCGAATGCTCCCGGACACAATAGACACAACTCTGTGAATCGTCGTTCATATGTGGTAACGTCGAACCCTTATGTTCGTAACTCTCTAAGTTCTGCCTTGAGTTTATTGACTTCGTTTCTAGGACGGTACTGCTCGTTCATCAATTGCTTGAATGCCGACCACGGTAGTGCGTAAGCAGCATTTTGTCCTACCTGTTCAAGATAGGTGTTCCACCACGTTAACGCAGTACCTGTGAAGGTATGCGTAGCATACTTAACTCTGTCCTCTTCAGTACACTTACTTATGGCAAACATCGATTCGACTTTCTCGGTCCACCGTTTCAATCCAATTGGTCCTTCGGTTCCATCAAATTCCAAAGGTTTGCAGGCAATGAATTCTTTGTAGGAGCATCCTACACGATTTCTTGCTCCGTTACCTGCATTGCTAGATTCAGAGTTATTGTTGGTATGTAGCGCAGCCTATACTGCGGCTATGTTTGCAGTAAGAAAGGTACGAAATTCCTCTTCGCTCATATTCATGGTGTGTCGAGTAGTCGGTGCCATTTCCTTCAAAATAGCCAACTGAATCGAGTTAATCATACAGAATATTAAGAGTAGTCAATAGTATTTCGTAGCATAATATGAACTCATTTATAAAAGCTTTTTCTTCATATTAGCGTTTTATAAGTTTAAATTCGGGTACTACCTACCCGTTAAGTTCATACTTAGTAGCTAATATACAATTCAACTACTACAATTCCATATGAAAAACTGATTATAATAATATATCACATATAAATATTCTTCAAACTTACAACATCGCTATATTACATATAACATGAAATATAGTACACTTTGATACAGGATAGTTTTGAAGATAAATCTAGTTAATACGCAAGTTGTTCAGCAAAGGAAATAAAGACACGTAATTCATAAGTCCAGAAAAAAGTCATAAGACGACTTCCCATCCTTGGTCTTGTGGAAAATAACCGTTATGACCATTGGCTAGGCAGCATGTTGTAATGTCGTCAAAAGGACGGGGGTTTTGTAATGTCCAACAGCCCCGTAATAATCTAAAAACCTTGTTTCTCACCCCAACTACTGAATTCGTTCACTTGTGGGAAGGTTTTATTTAAAAGTTGTAATCCGATGTTCTTTTTCTCACTTTGGTAAGAAGCGAACATCACTAACCCGTAAGCATAACATGCTTCTTTATGTTGCATGTTAGAAGCTCTTTCTAATTCACGAAATCCTATGTTGGGATAAGTTGAGTCAAAATAGGTTCTTAACCCGTATCGTAAAATTGCATTTGGGTTCCCCGCATTTAATGCTTTAAAGAAAACACGGCGTAACTTACGGTCTCCTTAATGTGATATACCCCACCTATCAAAGGAAAGCCTTTTATAAACTAAGGCATTTCTGGAAAGTCTTTCAAATGTTTGACAAGTTAATTTCGCCATAACTAAATGTGCTGATGAATTCTGACTGACTCTAGACAAGATTTCCTCAATCATATCCTCTGGTAGGTCTTCTAAAATATTCGGTTGTCTACCCTTAACGTCCATTTTGTTTTTATACTGTAAAATAGACAAGGATTAGATTCGTAAAAGATAATTAACAAACAATACAAGCAATTTTTACATAGAACATAAAAGTACAAGCACACTACAATACATATAATACACAACATGATTACAACCCTCAAATCTGAATCACTGGTTTCTTCTTCTTTGGACTTGGTTCGTTTTCCTAATATTCTAGGAATATATGGTGTTCCTCTAATACGAGCCGTCGTTTCCCATAATGGTTTAGAAAAACCTGGTGGTTTAGAGGTTCCCGGTTCATTGTTACATTTTAGGAAATATGGATGTTGTCGATACATATAAAGTTCATCGGGGTTGGAATCAGGTTTCTCTATTTTTATACCTTTTCCCCTATTATTTTCTTTCGCTTTATTAAATTGGGTCGAGGTAATTTCTATAACATCATCGAAATCCTCATCGGGATCCGATTCATCGGAAAATTGGTAATATTCCCAATATTTTGCTTCCTCGGCGGAAACACCATTGACCATTATTAACTTTGGTCCGTTGGTTGAGGATTTTCTTTTATTTAATCGATCTACTATAGGTATCAATATTTCTTCCTCCGGAACCTCTTCTTCTTCTGGTTCCTCCTCTTCCGATTCCTCTTCTTCCGGTTCCTCCTCTTCCGGTTCCTCCTCTTCCGGTTCCTCCTCTTCCGGTTCCTCTTCGGGAATTTGTGAATCTTCCCAAAATATATTCGACTCTTCATTATTATTAGGTGAATCAATGGGATTTGTACTAGAGGTAGACATCTATCACACAATATCAAACACGTTAAGAGATTAATATATCACATAATATTTACATGTTATAATATATAGTTTCCAACAAAAAAATGTTAAGCAATCATTTTTGAAGAAAAACACGATCGAAGTCCAGACTCACTAATGCATCCTAACAAACTCGGTAAGACACACTAATGCAATTTTATGGTTCTCTAAGACCAACGCTCTGATACCAACTGAAATGTTCCGTTCATATTGATTATAAACGTTCTATATTAATTGATTTCGTCGCGAGGTTTTGACCTCTATATGAGACGTTTTTCAAAGACTGCATTCATTTTTAAAACAACCATAACCTTTATTTTATCGATAAAGGTTTAAAAAGCATTACGTAGATTATCAAATAATGATAATCTAAAATATACCGTTTACACACGACCATTACATAATAGTTTACAATAAGAATATATTACATCAAAAATAAGTTTCTTGAATGCAGTTTTTACATAATATCATACAAGCATGGACTCCAAATCTTGTCCTTATTTTAGTATGCAACAGCGGAAGCTCTTAATAATCACCTGAGAATAAACATGCTTAAAACGTCAACAAAAATGTTGGTGAGTTATAGGTTTAACCTATATATTATCAAATCATAATAATAGACCACAAGATTTCATATTTCAATATACATCCCATACATAGAGATAAAATTCATTCATATGGTGAACACCTGGTAACCGATATTAACAAGATGCATATAAGAATATTCCCTATCATTCCGGGAAATCCTTCGGACATGATAAAAACGAATTCGAAGTACTAAAGCATCCGGTACTTTGGATGGGGTTCGTTAGGCCCAATAGATCTATCTTTAGAATTCGCGTCAATTAGTAGATCGGTTTACTAATTCTTAGGTTACCAAGCAAAAGGGGCATATTCGGCTTCGATCATTCACCCATATAATGTAGTTTCAATTACTTGTGTCTATTTCGTAAAACATTTATAAAACTGCATATATTCTCATCCCAAAATATTAGATTTTAAAAGTGGGACTATAACTCACTTTCACAGATTTTTACTTCGCCGGGAAGTAAGACTTGGCCACTGGTCGATTCACGACCTATAACAAATATGTACATATATATCAAAGTATGTTCAAAATATATTTACAACATTTTTAATACATTTTAATGTTTTAAGTTTATTAAGTCAGCTGTCCTCGTTAGTAACCTACAACTAGTTGTCCACAATTAGATGTACAGAAATAAATCGATATATATTATCTTGAATCAATCCACGACCCAGTGCATACACGTCTCAGGCTAGATCACAACTCAAAGTATATATATTTTTGGAATCAACCTCAACCCTGTATAGCTAACTCCAACATTACTGCATATAGAGTGTCTATGGTTGTTCCAAATAATATATATAGATGGGTCGATATGATATGTCAAAACATTTGCATACGTGTCTATGGTATCCCAAAATTACATAATATATTAAAATACATGTATAATACAATATAAGTTAGCTATGATATGATTAATATAAATTTGTTACCAATTTTCACGTAGCTACAACAAGCAAAAATATCCAATCTTGTTTTACCCATAACTTCTTCGTTTTAAATCTGTTTTGAGTGTTTCAAGTTGCTATGGTTTCATATTGAACTTAAGTTTATGAATCTAAACATAAAAAGTATAAGTTTATAGTCGGAAATACAGGTTACAAGTCGTTTTTGTAAAGGTAGTCATTTCAGTCGAAAGAATGACGTCTAGATGACCATTTTGGAAAACATACTTTCACTTTGAGTTTAACCATGATTTTTGGATATAGTTTCATGTTCATAAGAAAAATCATTTTCCCAGAAGAACAACTTTTAAATCAAAGTTTATGATAGTTTTTAATTAACAAACCCAAAACAGCCCGCGATGTTATTACGACGGCGTATATCCGGTTTTACGGTGTTTTTCGTGTTTTTCGGTTTTAAATCATTAAGTTAGCATATCATATAGATATAGAACATGTGTTTAGTTGATTTTAAAAGACAATTTAGAAGGATTAACTTTTGTTTGCGAACAAGTTTAGTATTAACTAAACTATGTTCTAGTGATTACATGTTCAAATCTTCGAATAAGATAGTTTTATATGTATAAATTGAATGATGTTATGAACATTATTACTACCTCAATTTTAGTAGGTAAACCTACTGGAAGTGACAAGAAATGATCTAGCTTCAATGGATCTTGGATAGCTTGAAAGTTCTTGAAGTAGAATCATGACACAAAAACAAGTTCAAGTAAGATTATCACTCGAATTAAGATAGTTATAGTTATAGGAATTGAATCAAAGTTTGTATATGAGTATTACCTTGATTTAGAATGATATCTTACTATAAACAACAAGGATTTCTTGAGGTTGGATGATCACTTTACAAGATTGGAAGTGAGCTAGTAAACTTGGAAGTATTCTTGATTTTATGAAACTAGAACTTGTAGAATTTATGAAGAACATTTAGAACTTGAAGATAGAACTTGAGAGAGATCAATTAGATGAATAAAATTGAAGAATGAAAGTGTTTTTAGGTGTTTTTGGTCGTTGGTATATGGATTAGATACAAAGGATGTGTAATTTTGTTTACATGTAAATAAGTCATTAATGATTACTAATATTTTTGTAATTTTATGAGATATTTCATGCTAGTTGCCAAATGATGGTTCCCACATGTGTTAGGTGACTCACATGGGCTGCTAAGAGATGATCATTGGAGTGTATATACCAATAGTACATACATCTAAAAGCTGTGTATTGTACGAGTACGAATACGGGTGCATACGAGTAGAATTGTTGATGAAACTGAACGAGGATGTAATTGTAAGCATTTTTGTTAAGTAGAAGTATTTTGATATGTGTATTGAAGTCTTTCAAAAGTGTATAAATACATATTAAAACACTACATGTATATACATTTTAACTGAGTCGTTAAGTCATCGTTAGTCGTTACATGTAAGTGTTGTTTTGAAACCTTTAGGTTAACGATCATGTTAAATGTTGTTAACCCATTGTTTATTATATCTAAAGAGATGTTAAATTATTAAATTATCATGATATTATGATGTATTAATATATCTTAATATGATATATATACAATTAAATGTCGTTACAACGATAATCTTTACATATATGCCTCGTTTCGAAATCATTAAGTTAGTAGTCTTGTTTTACATATGTAGTTCATTGTTAACATACTTAATGATATACTTAATTATCATTTTATCATGTTAAACATAGTGTATCAATATCTTAATATGATTCTTATGTAATTAGTAAGACGTTGATATAACGATAATCGTTATATATATCGTTTTCGAGTTTCTTAATTCAATAGGCTCATTTTTATGTATATAACTCATTGTTAAAATACCTAATGAGATACATACTTATCATAATATCATGTTAACTATATATATATATATATATATATATCCATATATATGTCATCATATAGTTTTTACAAGTGTTAACGTTCGTGAATCACCGGTCAACTTGGGTGGTCAATTGTCTACATGAAACCTATTTCAATTAATCAAGTCTTAACAAGTTTGATTGCTTAACATGTTGGAAACACTTAATCATGTAAACATCAATTTTATTTAATATACATAAACATGGAAAAGTTCGGGTCATTACATATTGCAAATGAGAAACAAGCACGTTATCATTACCAACCTCAATACCTTTAAAGAGACCCTTGTCTAAAGCAGCCTTGGTCAAAATATTCAACCCCTCGGCTGTGAGAATGAATAAAAAAGGTGATAACGGGTCGCCCTGTCTAACCCCTCTTTCAAGCCTAAACTCTAAAGTAGGTGAACCGTTTACTAGAACCGATATCGAAGCGGACTTTAAACAAGCAAGAATCCATGATCTCCATCTAATCCCGAACCCCATGCTTTTCATCACATCCATTAGAAAATTCCAATTAAGACTATCAAATGCCTTCTCAAAATCCGCCTTAAGTATGAAACCCCTCTTATTGTTCATTTTTAAGTACTCAATGGTTTCGTTGACAATTAGGGCACCGGCAAGTATGTAACGCCCCTTTAAAAAGGCGCTTTGTTCGGGACCAATGAGACTGGGTAGTACTTTCCTGAGCCGGTTTGATAATAATTTGGACAGTATTTTATAGTAACTGCCTATTAGGCTAATGGGCCGGTAGTCGTTTAGATTCAAGGGGTCATTTTTCTTCGAGATAAGAGTGACAAAAGACGCGTTACAACCCCTCGAGATCTCACCATTCTCCCAAAACTAAGACACTGCTTCCACGAGATCACCTTTAATTTCTTCCCAATACTTCTTAAAAAAACGCATATTAAAACCATCGGGCCCCGGTGCTTCGGAACTTCCACAATCAAATAGTGCTTCACGGATCTCATTTTCTAAAAAGTTGCATTCGAGACGATCAACTTGTTCCACCGAAACTGTCGGATAGTGCAAGTCTACAAGCGAGGGCCTGAGCAAGTCAGGTTCCTGAAAAAGTGAGCTGAAGTGATTTAAGGCTGCCTCTTTGATTGCTTGCGGGTTATCGTACCATACCCCATTTAAAGGTAGACCATGAATGTTGCACCTGCTGTTTTTGTGTCGAATTAGGGAATGAAAAAAATCTCGTGTTTTCGTCACCATCGACTACCTACCGAAGTCTGGATTTTTGCTTCAACATACTAACTTTCAATTTTTCTTTTTTGAGCCATTTTTTACGTGTTTCTTTCCATAGTTCTGCTTTCGACTGATCAAGAAGATTAGCCTCTGCTTTTAGTTCCAAAGAATGAGCCTGAGATTTAAGCGTGTCGATTTCCCCATCTAATTGACCAAAATTAGATTTACTCCATTCTTTTAACGCTTTTTTGACACCTTTCAGTTTGAACAAAAACCTACGGTCCAGTCTGTTACCTGATACAGAAGTGCTAGCCCACGAGTCAATGATGATCCTATCAATACCATCAACGTCTAACCACGCATCAAAGAATCTAAAAGACTTTGGACCATAATTTCTTTCCTCATCTTTAAGCACTATAGGACAATGGTCTGACTTAGATCTCTCCAAGGCTATAGCGAACAAGTTATCCCAAACAGTTAGTGCTTTTTCACAAACCAAGAAATGATCCAATTTACTAAACTTTATCCCGTCATCGCTAACCCGAGTAAACATTCTTCCCCTAAGTGGAATATAAATTAAACCGTTTGAGTTTATGAAGTTGTTAAATCTCCTTGCACGATATTCTATGAAATCACAATTTAATCTTTCACCTTGTTCTCGCACTTCATTGAAATCACCCCCATGTTCCAGATTTCGTCATCCTTTCCGGCCATCAAATTTGATAATGAATCCCATAAGATTTCTTTTTTGTGATCATCGTGTGGTCCGTATATGTTAATCACATTGAGGGTATACCCATTCCCTTTCCGAAAACCCCTTATACCCACCACCCTATCGAACATAAGAACATCAGAGGCCTCAAATACATTTTTATCCCATATTAGGAGTAGACCCCCAGATTTGCCTACCATCTCCTGTTGAAGAAAATCACACTCAGTCGATCCCCATAGGTTGTGAATCCATTGAAGATCAACCAAATGTTTTTTGTTTCTTGAAGTGCCAAAAAGGAGGGATTCTCAGCCCTAATTAGTTTCTTAACATCCCCGAACTTACATTCCTTACCCAACCCGAAACCTCTCAAATTATAACTTAAAAACTTCATTATAAAACAAACAGATACCGAAGGGAAGAAAAAAATTGAGCTTACAAAGGCTGAGATGCTTTCTTCTGCCATTTCAATCCAAGTTTGCACCCAAATTCATATACACCATCGGTGTTGATTGAGTTATAGGAGGAAGAAGCAACTTCGTTAGCAGCAGCATCACTCCTCAAACTAGAACCCGGCTTGCAAACTGAGTCTACCCGTGTTTCTTTGCCAGTCTGTGCTGCACATGAGGTGCATCTTGATCTCAAAATTTTATTATCCTCAAATCCTTTTCGAGCTGCATTCTTCAAATTCATCATTCTTGAAGAAGTCTTCCATCTCCTTATACTGGACCAACAGCAATCTTTTCTGTCTCTGCCTAAAGCTTTACAAAACGATTTCTCTTTCCTTGAATCCCTTGTGTCCCTAATCCCCTCACGCTTACTCCTAATTGAATGAATAGAATCAGAAATTGCTCGATTGCCTTTGGATCCGTGTTGTCGGTTGGGCGATGCCGTATGAATTGTCTCGTTTGACTTCTCCTGATCTAATTTTATCTCTGATCCGTTCTGGGTATGCCCATTAGAATGGGCTTCCTCATTCTTATTAGGTGGGTTAGGTGAAGTTGGCCCACATGTTTGATTTGGCCCATTGCTCATCGAAGGCCCAATAACAGATCCATCTTTTGCTATATTTTCCTTCGTAGGGCAATGTACCGTATCTTGAATATTAACAGCCGTTTCATCGATTACTGTTTTATCGTGTACTGAGTTGGTGCACTTCTCCACAACACTCTCATCATTATGACCTCGTGAATGATTCACAGTTACCACTCCCTGACTCCTCATCTTCTGCCATCATCTTTGCCTGGACATGGACATCGTCACCGGAATTATGAACAAAATTGTCTTCGCCGGCATCACCAACATCTCCTTCAGATTCGTCTTCTTCGATATTGTCACGTGCACGTTGTTCAGACATGATATCTTCATCATCCGAGAACCCGAATATATCATCAACAAACTCATCATCTTCCCCATCTTCCCCATTATCTTCAACAATTTTGGTAGGACTGGACAGGCCTGGAGTTCGATTTCTAATATCCATCTTATTTTCAAAAGAAAACTCGAAAACTTTATTCATATCCTCCTTGACACTTACGTAAACCAGGTTGGCATCATCTAGCAATTTTACAAAACCTTAATATTTAACAGTTCTACATCTAGCATGTACAAGAACACGCCCAGATACTAGTGACTGATTAAAGGTATTGATTGAACAATTATCTAATTTTAAAATTCTGCCCCACCATATCATATTTTAACATTAGTTTCCATTTCCATTTTCATTTGTCAATTGTCCAATAGATATAAGTACGAAAAATTTATTTTTAGAAAGGAATAGTTAAGAAACATTAATACTTTAAATAAGGACACAAGGCACATATGGTATTTTCTTAATACCAAATAATACTCCGTATATATTTTTAAGCATATTAATTATGTCATAATGAAATAATTAAATATTACTTATTTCAAACATTACATTCATATTGTATATTTGTTTTATTATGCAGTCAGTAATACCCCTTTGGAAAGAAGTGGAGTACTATAAGGAATACCAAAAGAAACTAAGAGCACATTTAGGTGACCAAAAAGCCAACACAATTTTATCAGAAGCAGTCTACCTTATAAGTATGGGTACAAATGATTTCCTTGAAAACTATTATACACTTCCAAACAGAAGAAACCAATACAATGTCACACAATATCAACATTTTTTACTCAAAATAGCCGACTCGTTTGTCAAACAACTCTATAGCCTCGGCCCAAGAAAAGTTTCGCTCGGTGGGCTTCCTCCAATGGGTTGTTTGCCGTTGGAACGAACCACAAGTTTTATGACCGGGAATGGGAATAAATGTAATGCCGACTATAATAAGGTGGCGTTAACGTTTAATGGGAAGTTGAGTGGTTTGGTAAAGCGGTTGAATGTTGCACTTTCGGGGAGCAAAATTGTCTTCTCTAATCCGTACATGATTTTTCAGCAGATTATTCGTAAACCGTCAGCTTATGGTAATGTCACTCACGCTTATTTAAATTCCACATTACAATTTACAATCTACATTTATTCGAAAAAAATAACGTCCACTTATAAAGAATCTCTTTTATCTATTAAAAGAGAAGCATAATCTTTCTTCCTACAAAATAGGACCTCTTTTATGACCCTAGGATCAATTACACTATTAAATCTTAACCATTCAATTCACACATTCGCTAACAAAAAAAAGTGATTAGCTAATCAAAACTTGAAATGCCTTAAATACCCTTTAAAAGTTAAAATAATTGCTGGAATAAACAATTAAAACACACCGTACACAATCAAAATAGGGGCTCACAAAAGATGATCAGTTTTCACGTTCACAAAGAAACCCTAGGCTTCTTCCCCAAAATGAAGGACAAAATCTTATGAAAATAAGATGGGTTTCGCCCAAAATTTGGAGATAAGCAAGTTGAAAATTTGTTCAAAGATTTCCGTCAATTGATTGTCTCATCTAATCACATATAAACAATAATCGATCGTATATGAACGTTTATCACTTTTTTGCTCTGAAATATGTTCAAGGATTTCGCAGAAATCATTTTTGTTTGTGGCTTCCGTCATAAAATCAATCATTATCATGAATCAACTGAATACGTACGTTAACTGTTGTTTTCATATATTCCTTCTGTGTTTTATCTATTCCTTATGATGTTGATTTTCGTTAAAGTTGAATGGTTGTTAATACATAGATATAAATTATAAAAGTTCTTTTACCTCTTTTGTCTAATTAATTGTGTTTGAAGATTGAAATTTTTAATATTTTTTCATCGGGTCTGATTAGGAAAATGGATGTATGAAATTTAGATGATTCTTTTTCTCATGCATATAAACCATTTGATGAAATGCTTGCATAACACAAATTAAGTTAATATTGTGTTTCGATATTGTACACATCTAAGAACCAAAGAGTTGAACCAAGAGAATGTTAGACAAGTGATTCTTGCCCGTCCTGTTATTGGTATAGCCTTCCCTTTACAAACCATAAATCAATTAATGATTTATCAATCACGCCCAAAATCTATTTCAACTATACCACCAATTTGGATCAATTCTGGCAACTAAATTGCTAAATGGAAGGGGTTTTCTTTTAATATCATAACTGCAATATTGCAACATGTATGCAGGTTTCAACCTAAATTGTTACTTTCCTTGAAAAATGGATGTTTAGTAATCAAATCTCCTTAATACTGATTTGAATTGATAACCTTTATTAACTCTTATTCAATTTTTATTTTAGCGTTGATTAGCTTAAAGTTGTGTTAACCTTTTCAAATGGAAATGGAAAGTATGATTTTGTAAATGTTGATCGAGTGATATGTTAAGTTTGTAAACACGATACTTGCACTATATTCGATGAATGTTTTTACACTATTTGAAAATTGTTTAAGTGGTCGATTAATAATTAAATCGTATATTGTATCATATTGTTGCGAAAATACAGCGAAAATCATGTTATCTCTTACGAAGAAATAGTGCGGACAACCGAGTGGTTAACGATGGAAGCCGCTAATTGAAGATGTATTTCTCAATCCCTATTATTGACAACATCAGACAATGAATGATGCTAATATACTATCTGAAAATTATACGTTCATTGTCTCATTTGAAATATGTACTTATCTCATTCTTTTAAATGATTAATACTCTTATCAATTGTTAACATTTGCTATCTGTTTTTTAACTTTTGTTTTAGGTGTTGCCGAATCTGTAAACCGCTGATTAGCTTGGGTTACACTATTCAAATGGAAGGTATTATTTTGTATACGTTGATCGAGTGACATGTTAATTTTGTAGACATGATATTCACAGTATATTGGTTGAATGTTGTACATATGGTTATTATCATGATGTGGTTTTGTATATATTTGGAAGGTGAATACATTTTGATACTTGAAATGTGAGTATAAGCAATCTAGATCGAGTTTATAAAACACCATATTTCTGTAAGATAATGGTCACTTTATGTGACTATTATTGGTGGTGTTGAGGGTTTTAGTAAGAGTATGTGATCAGTAGCTTAGACTTTTAAGATTTATTTCATGGTTTGGCATACAAAAGATGGGAAATAAGAGGCATGGTAATAGCCTAATAGAATACTGTAAAATCTAATTATTATTATTATTTTTTTACTTTTTGTGATCATGATAAAGATAGCTGATTGGTTGTGTTATGCAATTTATGACACTAAATTACGAGTCTCTTTTGTCATTCGAGCTTTACTTATATGTACGTTGTGTTATGTCTTGGAAAGTTACAGGAAGCATATGCTTTTTGGAGTTTACATGATGTTTATGATGGGCAGTAGCCAATAAGGTTGAGTTTTTTGGACTCTTGAATGATGAAAGTATCCTTTCGCAACCAACCAAGCTCTACTTGACCTGTTTTCCTTCCGCATCTTTCTTTATTTCGAAGACCCATTTCAGACCGATTGCTTTCTGACCCATTTCAGAACGATTGCTTTCTGACTTATTGCTTTCAGACCCGTTATCTAACTTGTGACCCATTTTTTTATGAGTCTTTGCACTGATTTGTGGTTATTTAACTCACAAGTCACAAGGATATAATTTTTCGCTATTTTTAGTGTCTAATCAATGGGTTTTGTTTATTGTGTTGATTTTGATAATGGGTGAGATATTTATTTTTTTGCTTAACATTTTGCACCTTTTTTGATCTTAGAAATTAGATTGTTATTGAAGTTACTGACCAACTTTACGTAAGTGTATTAATACGATTCACGATTAGGCGCTACCTTATGAAGTCAAATTGTATTATATTGCTTTAGTGTCATGAAATTATTACTTCTGATTTGTGGGTCACAGATCTTGCTCATATATTCGAAATTGGAATGAAAAACGTAACACCTATTGCAACTCACATGTTAGTGGACTCTTCTTTAGTTGATATTTCTAGTGATGATTAGTTTGAATAGGACTACAACTATACAATCAATTTTGTCAGTTTCCCATTTCCTATATAAGAATATAGTCTTTGAAATTGAATGGTAAGAATGGTTCCTAACTTGGAACAATAAGATTTCATTTGATTTACTAAACAACTCTAATGTACCATGATGATATTTTTGTATTCACCACGGGACATCGTTGGAGCCATGAGATAAAAACATTGTCAAATTTTGATTTGATTAATATTTCAGGTTATTTCATGTTGAGCCTATTACTATTCATATTTCATATAATATATAATAATCAATCCTTGAAGTTCCAATTTAAACATTACTGTAACAAAATTCACTAAAAGATCCCGTTAATTCGCGGGTCTTTAACTAGTTTCTATTGTAAAAGAAATCATTAAATTCCACATTAAAATCTACATTTATATTATTTATTATTCGGGAAAAGGGATCTGACATTTTTATTTATACCTTCAAATTAATTTTAAACAAATAAAGTTTATAAATTCTAAGAAGCCAATACAATTTGACTCGTTCAATTCAGAATCAGTCAATTCTGGATAGGTTAATATCTTGAAATCAAAATATTTTGATTGCATATTCAAAAAGCTTATATAAAATCCTATTAATAAAAATTTCCTTTTGTAGACCATTATTAGTTATTAACACAATTTTATAAAACTCTAAAGATGTAGATGGATTATCCTGAGTCATTCCGATTGAAAATGTTGTATTTTATTCAATTTTTTTTAAGTATACAAATTTTAGTACAGGACCTGAACTCATTGGTATGTGTTTGGTGCATAAATGCATTGGTGGGGTAGGAGACTGCTAGTTGTGTATGTGACACGTCATTTATGATTAAATTCTACTAATAAATACTCCATAATGTATTGGACAAAAAATCATACATGTGATATCATATAATCATATCGTATGGAGGTGCATTCAATATTGTTGGTGACAAATCTATTCCGTTATATCGTGTTAAGTTAATTTATAAAACATTAAATTGACAAAACCTTGCAGTGAGAAGTTTCCAAAGTAACATCTATAACTATCTTCTCAATATGCCTTACCTTGTACTGTAAAAATAATAAAATGAAGTATAGTTTCATTTAGTATTTTATACTCAGTATTAAAGATGTATAAAATTGTAACAAAGATAGTGATTTTTGTTGATAATTGTGTAGGGTTCGAGACCGCAGTTGTGGCTTGTTGTTCAACAGGATTATTCGAGATCGGATATATGTGTGATCAATATAATCCGTTCACATGCTCTGATGCCGGTAGATACGTATTCTGGGATTCTTTTCATCCTACTGAAAAGACCAATCGTATAATCTCTGAGCATCTGTTCAAAATCGTTCTCTCAAAACTATTGTCATAATTTTGAATATATCAACTTTATATGGAATATAAAGTTATAAGATATAGATACATTGTGTGTTATATTATCTATTACTATTATTATTTTATTAATATTATGATTATGATTATGATAAGCCATGCATGTAATCTCTATTTTATATCATATACATGATGTATATGATAGTAGTATACAATAGAGATTGTGTGTGGTTGATTATGAGTGTTAGGTATTTACTTCCTTTGAATAATTGGATCACTTCTATTTGGACTTGATGTGGCCTAATTGGTGTGGCCTAATTGCTATGACCCATACATAGTTATTTGCACTTTTGCAGTTTCGTCTTTTCTGCAAAAACATATCTATATTTTATATAATAAAATAACTACCCTGTAATTCAATAATAATATAAATATAAATAAATAATAAATATAAATATAAATATAAATATAATAAAAAACAGAGTATTATTAAAGACTGTATATTAATCTATAATTAATACCAGCATCAATATTAAATTTGTAAAAAGTGATACAAATTATTGGTACAATAGTGTAATAGAACTAGAAAATGAGCCCGCGCGATGCTGCGGGGCCTTTGGGTTGCGTATTCATAGTTAACGGAGTGTGTTATAGGTGTGTGTATGTGTATTGAATATAGTCCGAGATATTGAGCGTTTTTTTTTGAAGTGTCCGTTTCGCGTATAGTTAGTCCCGTTGTGTTCGTAAGTTTTTTTGAGTTAAACGGTGGGTTCGGAAAAATTTAACTCGCACCGAGCGAAAAGATAGGACCCGCTAAAAAAATGGGTGGAGTTAGTTTTTATTTTATTTTAATAAGATTGTATATTTACACTTTTTACCCCCAAAGAAATGTTAATTTGAGGGGTCGTTGTGTAAATTGAGGCAAAGATGAGGGGCCGAATGCAGTGTGAACGCAAACACAAAACTACAACTCAAATGTATTGAAATTACAAAAATTGTAGTGGCTATTAGTATATAGGGGTAATTGAATAGTAAATGAAAACACAACACCCAATCTCTCGAATGCGAGATATAGAGATGTGAGGTGTAGATAATCCTTCCTTTACCTTAAAATAGAAAAGAGGTTGTCTATCCACCCACGTGTGAAAAAAGAGTTCTCCACTCAAGAAAGAAAAAAAATCATCAATCTCTCTACTCGAGAGCAGAGATATTGTTTCCAAAAAGATCTCCAGCTTATAAGATATTAAAAATTTATGTATTTCTTTTTGTGAAAAAAATATAATAACATTATAATCGATCCGAAGATCAACAAGTGCAATCGATACAATAGATTCAAAACGAGTCGTAGTCAAACAAAACGATCCTAAACAAAAACGATCTCACCAACATAGTGAGAACCCATTTAATTTTAGGAAGTAAAACATGCCTACAACTATAACTGTAACGACCCGGATTTTTCCGCTAATATATAGAAGATTAATATTTACATAATTAATGTTTCCAACATGTTAAGCGATCAAACTCATTAAGATTTGGTTATTTGAAATGAATTTTATACAAATGTTTGGCCACCCAGTTTGTCTGACGATTCACGAACGTCATAACTCGAAATAATTATATAATGATGTATATATGGATATATATATATACTTATGATTTGATAAAATGATATTTAAGTATCTCATTACATATAATAACAATTGGTTATATACATAAAATGAGATTACTAACTTAAAGACTTCAAGATTATATACATGTATATATATATATATATAACGATTAACGTTGTAATAACTTCTAAATTAAAATATATGTATATGTATTGTATTAATATGTATTAATACACTTTTGAAGGACTTAAACATATATACTAACATACTTATACTCAACAAAGATAGCTATACTCATAATCTCATTCAATTCCATCAAGAATTCTATTCGTATTCATTCGGTATTTATACCCGTATCATACCCAGCTTTCATACTTAAATACTATGAGTATATACCAATATGAAATACCAATTATAGCCTCCTTAGCAGCCCTATGAGTCACAAGACAAGTGAAAGGACCCGTTCATATACATTATAAACGATTCACAATAGTTGATTACATTGCGAGGTATTTGACCTCTATATGATACATTTTACAAACATTGCATTCATTTTTAAAAGACAATCTTTCTTTACATCGAAAATTGACAGGCATGCATACCATTTCATAATATCCACTATCCAACTATAAATTGATTTAATAATAATCTTTGATGAACTCAATGACTCGAATGCAACGTTCTTCGAAATATGCTATGAAAGACTCCAAGTAATATCTTTAAAATGAGCAAATGCACAGCGGAATATTTCTTTAACACCTGAGAATAAACATGCTTTAAAGTGTCAACCAAAAGGTTGGTGAGTTCATTAGTTTATCATAATCATTTATTTCCATCATTTTAATAGACCACAAGAATTTCATTTCCAGTTCTCATAAATATACGTCCCATGCATATAGACAAAAATAATCATTCATATGGTGAACACCTGGTAACCGACATTAACTAGATACATATAAGAATATCCCCTATCATTCCGGGATCCTCCTTCGGACATGATATAAATTTTGAAGTACTAAAGCATCCGGTACTTTGGATGGGGTTTGTTAGACCCAATAGATCTATCTTTAGGATTCGCGTCAATTAGGGTGTCTGTTCCCTAATTCTTAGATTACCAGACTTTAATAAAAAGGGGCATATTCGATTTCGATAATTCAACCATAGAATGTAGTTTCAATTACTTGTGTCTATTTTATCAAACATTTATAAAAGCGCATGTATTCTCAGTCCCAAAAATATAAAGGGTAAAAAAGCAAATGAAACTCACCATACTGTATTTCGTAGTAAAAATACATATAACATCATTGAACAAGTGCATGGTTGGCCTCGGATTCACGAACCTAAATTAATTATATATATTTATGTGTTTGTCAATATTTGTCTAACAAATTAGGTCAAGTCATAGTGTACCACAATCCTAATGCTCGAGACTAATATGCAAAAGTCAACAAAAGTAAATTTGACTCAAAATAATTTCCAAAAATTTATACATGATTAATATATAGTTTAAATATCGTTGTTTTATATTTTTAAATATTTTTAAAATTATTTATTAGAGTAAATAATATAATTTATTTATTAATAAATAAAATTTTATATAAAATTTATATAATAAAATATACTTTTATATATATTAAGTAATAAAATTTATAGGGTTCATTTAATATCATAAAGATAATATGATAGGTATTATTAAAGTAAGTTATTACACGTAGTAAAATATGTTTGTATCACATATTTATTTGATAAAATAATATCTATAATGATAGTAAGTAAAAGTTGTATTATTTTGTAATAATAATTATTATTATAAAAATACCAATATTTATAATTACTAAGATGACATTAGATAAAACGATAATTCTAATTATGATAACTTTAATATTTACGATAATTTTTAATATTATCTTTAAAATAATAATTCTATTTAAAATAATAATAATAATGATATTTTATAGTAACAATGACATTTCTATTAAAATGATAATTTTTGTTAAAATGATAGTTTTAATACTAACGATACTTTTAATAATAATAGTAATGATAAAAATAATAAGAACGATAATTTTATCTAAATCAATATCTTATAATATTTTAATTTCATCATGATACTCTTACCCATTATTTCCTAATCGTTTCGTTTAATAGCTTTTAATCGTCTTTTATATCGTGTTCATAATAATGATAATAATAGTAATCAAAATAATTAGGTGTTACAAATATTTGTTTTAATTACACTAATATTAATAATGATAGTTACTATAACATTATTAACGATAATACTAATAATTATCTTAATGATAATATAGTAATAATAATAATAACAATAACAATAACCATTTTTAAATAATGATATATATATTAATAATGATAATAATAATAATAATAATAATAATAATAATAATACCAATAATAATAATAATAATAATTGGATAATAATAATAATACTAATTATAACTTTAACGATAATAACGATAGTAATAATAAAAAAATAACAATTTTTAATGATAAATCCCTTTTATTGATAAAGATAATAATAATGATAATAATAAGATAAAACTAGAACAACGATAAAAACGACGATAATAATAATCATTTTTAATAAAAATATCAAAAATTCAATTGATTATAACTTCTAATCCGTTCATCGAAACCATTCGATATCTAAAGGAAAAGTTCTTAATTTTTCGCTAGCTTTCCAAGGACATGCATATCTTATACCTTATCTCAACCGCAAGTGTAACTAATTCAACATTCAACCTAACCTGTCTAAGGGCAATATCAAAAGTACAAGCATGCATAATCCTAAATACTCGAGCACTAGTCAGGGATACACTATTAGTATGTAAAAGTTAAATTATGAGTACTCACGTATCAATATTGAGATTCAATATTGCAGGAAAGGTACGTAGACGCAACGGAAATGATAAACACTATATTGACCTCACGAGCATACCCATGAACCATACTCAATCACCTCCATAGCTATAACCCATAATTTCCTTAATCCTATCCCACTCGAAAAACAATTTCGAAATCACTCCGACAGCACTCCGTCGTAATATTTTATGTATACTAATAATATCTTGAAATAATACGGAGTAAATATATATATGTAAATCGATTGAGAGACTTTAGAGAAAAATATTTTCAAGTTTCTATGAAATAATGAAACCTATTGAATTCTATTTATAATAGATTTTTGAATTATTAAAATGAATTATTAAAGTATGAATTATTAAAGTGAATTATTAAAGTATGAATTATTAAAGTGAATTATTAAAGTATGAATTATTAAAGTGAATTATTAAAGTATGAATTATTAAAGTGAATTATTAAAGTATGAATTATTAAAGTGAATTATTAAAGTTAAAGTAAAGTAAAAATAAAGTAAAGGTAAAGTTTAAGTATAGTAAAAGTATAAAACTATGTACGTATAATACGCGTATAAATATATATAATATTAATTTAAATCGTTATATATATAAAATAAAATATAAATATCATTATCTTTATCATACTAGTTAAGTAATGAGTTGTCAAAAGTGGTTCTAGATATTTATAAAAGTTATATACGTTTTAATAATAAAGTTCTTTTTAAACTGAAAATGTTTTTGTACGTTTGAAACTAAATAGATCAATCGAGTCTTTATGAGATTCAATCTTCCACTATCCTTTGTCTAGTTCTCAATGATTGACAATTTGTTCTTATTTATAAATTACTTTACCATTTTTCGAATATTGTTAAAATGGAAAGATTTCTCAAATCAACGTGGGCCTTTCAACAGAGACTTGTAATCATAATTCAATATATCTGATAATTCAATCATTTGATCTTATCTTCTAATTTCATTGATAAACATTTTGAAACAGATACAATCATATAAAGTATTTAATCTAATATTTTGTTTACGTTTCAAGTTATAATGTATATACACATATACATATATAATCATATTCGTTTAATGGTTCGTGAATCGTTGGAACTTGGTCGAGGTTGAATGAATGTATGAACATAGTTTAATATTCTTGAAATTTAACTTAACAAATATTGCTTATCGTTTCGGAAACATATAAAGATTAAAGTTTAAATTTGGTTGGAAATTTCCGGGTTGTCACAGTACCTACCCGTTAAAGAAATTTCATCCCGAAATTTGAGTGGAAAGGTCGTGAATGATAATAAGTATGTTTTCATGATGCATACGGGCTAAAAATTAGAGTTTTATCATCAGAAAATAATTTGAATAAACAATCCATTTATATTAAGAGTACGAATGAAGCTAACATAGAAGAGTGAAATGAGTAAGTGTAGATTCATCTTATCATTTGACGTAGATATGATTGATTCCCAGATTTCAAGGGATTTGAAGAAAATCTTCTTAATAAGATTTGACTCTCCGGTAATCAAGGGAATTAGGATCCGCTTTAAATGCGATCGTCCATTTAAATTGTTCTGTCGGAGATTTTCTTATAAATTCACCTCCTTCGTTTCCTTACAACTCACACCTTCTGTTGATGCATTTTATGCAAGTCCCTAGACATCTACCCACGTCCATTGCAGGTACAACAGTTTACAGGCCACCATGATTGCTCATTATTATCCTATACGTGTTTGTATGTGGTTACAGGAACTGCAGGAACGAGATTTAGATGTTTGACTATGTTAGACTTAGTTAGACGTACGAGTGAAGCCTCACTAGTACGGCTGACAGGCTCATACGCACGGTTGATGCTGAGCTAAGTCACAATTATAACCTAAATGAGAAGACACGAGTGAGTGATCACCCGTACGGCTGATGAAGCCAACTCGTACGTGTGATGAATGAATCGTATGGGTGAGTCAACATCAGGGGTATATAAAGTCTTATGTTCTTCATTTTAGGTTAAGCCTCTCATTTGTTACACACACTCAGATCTAGTGAGCTCCTCCAATTTTCTCTCAGTCCAAATCACCCAGGTGGTGAATAATAGCTCTAGGTGTTGATCTAATCACACTTGATTTAGTTGTGGTTTGACTAAATTAATCAAAAAAAAATTAACCTATTCACTAGAGGGTTTGATTCACTTATTCCGCCATTGTGTGAGTTAAATCTGTTGATTTCTAAGTTCCTAGTCATGTTTCATCAACTTCTATTCTTTCCCCCTCAACTCATATTTTAAAGTATTCATCAATATGCTCCATCCAGTTCTGATTCTCGATATACTTCTAACTTTCATATCGGTCATTCTTCTTTTTCATCTACCGCCGGAAGAATCTATTTACTTCTACTATACTCTTGAGTTTATAGTGTTTCTAGTTCTCCCGTGTCTTTATATTGCTATATGCATCGATATATATGGTTTATAATTTTTGGTTTATCATTGGGCTTTATATGTTCCCTTATATTTCAAAGTCTCTGCTTCTGTCTTCTATAATCATTATCATTAACAGTTAATGCTCTCTTTTATTTGCTGCAATTTATACCCCAATTTTTATTTCGGAGTTTTGTCCTTTTGTTTCTTCTTCTTGCGATTAAGCACCGCTTGTAATGGTCCAGAATTCACAGATATGAATTTCAGAATGAACATTGTTAATGTTCTAGGAAGGAAATTGTGATGGCACGATCTTGACTTGTCAAATTACTAGAATACCTTGGAAAAGGCCGAATCATCAAGAAATATTTTCTTGATATTTTGGAGGTTAAATAGAATACAAGAGTCGTATAACATGGCACATGATGATATTATGATCTGTGAATCATCACGTTCCATTTAGAAACTCAGCATGACTTACTGTAATATAATCACGTTGATCAAGTGTCATTATATTATACTAATTCATGCTTCAGTTCCCAACACTACTTCAAAATATTCCTATTTTAAACTTGAATGTTTCAGAATTTAGAAACTAAAATAGTTTCTTTTATGATGTAATACAGATAGTGCGAAGAGGTAAATGATTTCAAATAAGAAAAATTAAGAAAATATCTTCAGAAATATGGAGGATATTTATAATGAAAGATATGATGATATTTTAGAATTTCTAATATCAGAGGATGATGAAGAATATTGTCCGCAGGGGTTTAGAGTCAGGAGCAAGGTATTCGTTAATGACTTCAGCAGGTACTGAATCATTTGGATCCTTTGAAGTCAGGTTCAGTCTTTGTAATTTGTCCAAAGCCTCCTTCCTACTTTGCTCAATCCGTTTTCCAGTTCCAAAACTTCTCTTTTTCTGCGCTTTGCCAGTACACTTCATCATTATCATTCAGCTTTTACCGTTTAAAGTCGTTTTTAGTTTTTGCTGCTTCATCAGCATTTTTTCCATTTTCGGAGAACCAATTCTTAGTTCGGAGTGTTTTTCAGAAACTTCACATTCAAATTAAGTCCAGAAGATAGACGTTATATATACACATATAACTGTTGGCATAGACATGCTGCGAGATTTCAAAATACTGATTGCTAATTCCCAATGATTCGTATGGTAATTCTCATTACAAGATGCGAATGAGTAAATGATGGGGTTTCAATAAATAATTATAATGACTTTTTGGAGAGGCTAAAGTTAAAGGGTAATGAAGTTGTTGGTACATCTGCTAATAATGTGGTGGAATGTAAAAGGTTCCCTGGTAACGATGGTGTATATCTCAAGGTTATAATAAGGTTAGTCTGACTGAAAAGTCGAAGCTGACTTGCTGGAGCTGTGACAAAACTGGCTACTTTGAATAGGAGTCGCAAAGTTAGTTTTGCTAATAAATGCCAAAGAATCTGACGCGGATACGTTGTTTAAATTTTACTTTGGTTTCAAGAGTTTTTCGGGTACATAACTGTGGGTAACATGTGGTTGGATCATCATCTTGATTGCTCATCATTCGAAGTGTCTTCAGAAATTTTCGAAGGGTTTGAACACAGATTGTAATCGTTAACATACATTTGATGTTCTAACACAGTTTTGAAGTCAAAATATAGCTTGTGAAAGATGTAAGGATCTAAGAGTGATGATTTTGGTCATATCTCGAGTTGAATTTTGAGATTTCAAAACCAGAATATGTAATTAAATTTTGAATGAGTATGGTTGTTTTGATTTCTATAAAAGAATGTATATTGTTGTGAAAGTAGGGAGTATAATGGATAATTTGCTGAATCAGATTCGAAGAATGTAATATATTATTTGTGAATTTATATATCTCTCGGGTATTACCTACCCGTTAAAAAAAAAATTTCACAATTAATATTTTGTACAAAAGAATTTTATTACAGTCTTTATGAAAATATATATATGTATATTTTCTTCAGATGTAACATAGATTTAATGAGTTAATATTAAATTAAACTCATTTGATTTACGGTTGAAACTAGAATTTAATAATCCCTAAAGGCTTTAAAAAGTACATAACTTTTACGCAGTATTTCTTTAATGACATTGAAATTATGAATCAATACTTCGTTATTTGTTGATGTATGATGTTCGGTTCGTGGAATTCTTGTGAATTTCGCAAAGTACGAATGATGTTATCTGAAAAGTTTCGGGTACATCGATGATGAAAGTGTAAAATCAAATATATACTTGATTTATTATGAATTGGAATTTGTTGAATTGCGACAGAGATTGTAGTTAACGCTGGTTAAGTTGCGGCCGAAGGACGTACATTATTGCATATTTGTAATATGAATTAACCGAGTAGTTAAGATTCACACACAATAGTTTAGCACGGAAAGATTTATTTCAAAATATATATATATATATATATATATATATATATATATATATATATATATATATATATATATATATATATATATATATATATATATATATATATATATATATATATATATAATATGCATATAATTTCTTGAGAGGGAATGAGTTAATTCTTCATAACTCGTTGATACAATATACACGTTATTGATTCGTAATGATGTCCACGGTGATTCTTGAACTGACGGAGTTTGTGGTGTTATCGGTGTTGTTGATTCGGATGTTGACTGTACTGACGATGCTGGTAACTCTGACGGTACTGCTGATGCTGTTGGTAAAGTAAGTTTAGCTTGTTAATCACACACCATTTTTGTCAGGGTTTCTACTCTTCCTTCTATCATTTTTGGTTCACTTAACTGATTTATGGTTAGGGCTAGATTAGATAATCTCTAAGACTTTAGAGATTACATAATCGCCGCAGAATGTTTCTCCAATGAAGTTATGAATTAATACTTCGTCAGTTATTGTTGTTGGTACTACTTGGTATCTATGGTGCGTATGACGTTGATGCTCGTGGGACAGATTGTGAAGTTGAGGTTTACGACGCGGTTGTGGTTGGAGGTGGTAATGGTACTGTTGGCGTTGATGATGGTGGTACTGGTTATGCTGCTGATGCTGCTGCTGGTGTTTGTAATCTCTGCACCATATTCTCCAAAGCCACTACCCGAGCGCGAAGCTCGTTGACTTCTTCTATTACACCGGGGTGATTGTCGGTTCGGACGAGCGGATAAATAAAATCTAAAATTTGATGTAATATATAATCGTGACGAGATACTCTGGAAATGAGCGAGAACATGGTGTTTCGGACAGGTTCGCCGGTAAGTGCTTCAGGTTCTTCGTCAAGAGGGCAATGTGGTGGATGGAAGGGATCACCTTCTTCTTGTCTCCAATGATTGAGGAGGCTACGAACCCATCCCCAATTCATCCAGAATAGGTGATGACTGATTGGTTGATCTATTCCGGTCACACTGCTTTCGGAGCTTGAATGGGATTCCATTTCGGAATCTAAGTGACTTGAACTGATGACGAATTCCATTTCGTACGATTGGATAAAGGATTTTTTTTTTTTTTTGATATGAAATGATTTTGGCTAACGGATGGTATTCTAATTACATAGAATATATATATATATATATATATATATATATATATATATATATATATATATATATATATTGAAATGTCCCGTTCTTATTGATTAAAAACGTTCCATATTAATTGATTTCGTTGCGAGGTTTTGACCTCTATATGAGACGTTTTTCAAAGACTGCATTCATTTTTAAAACAAACCATAACCTTTATTTCATAAATAAAGGTTTAAAAAGCTTTATGTAGATTATCAAATAATGATAATCTAAAATATCCTGTTTACACACGACCATTACATAATGGTTTACAATACAAATATGTTACATCGAAATCAGTTTCTTGAATGCAGTTTTTACACAATATCATACAAACATGGACTCCAAATCTTGTCCTTATTTTAGTATGCAACAGCGGAAGCTCTTAATATTCACCTGAGAATAAACATGCTTTAAACGTCAACAAAAATGTTGGTGAGTTATAGGTTTAACCTATATATATCAAATCGTAACAATAGACCACAAGATTTCATATTTCAATACACATCCCATACATAGAGATAAAAATTCATTCATATGGTGAACACCTGGTAACCGACATTAACAAGATGCATATATAAGAATATCCCCATCATTCCGGGACACCCTTCGGATATGATATAAATTTCGAAGTACTAAAGCATCCGGTACTTTGGATGGGGTTTGTTAGGCCCAATAGATCTATCTTTAGGATTCGCGTCAATTAGGGTGTCTGTTCCCTAATTCTTAGATTACCAGACTTAATAAAAAGGGGCATATTCGATTTCGATAATTCAACCATAGAATGTAGTTTCACGTAGTTGTGTCTATTTTGTAAATCATTTATAAAACCTGCATGTATTCTCATCCCAAAAATATTAGATTTTAAAAGTGGGACTATAACTCACTTTCACAGATTTTTACTTCGTCGGGAAGTAAGACTTGGCCACTGGTTGATTCACGAACCTATAACAATATATACATATATATCAAAGTATGTTTAAAATATATTTACAACACTTTTTAATATATTTTGATGTTTTAAGTTTATTAAGTCAGCTGTCCTCGTTAGTAACCTACAACTAGTTGTCCACAGTTAGATGTACAGAAATAAATCGATAAATATTATCTTGAATCAATCCACGACCCAGTGTATACGTATCTCAGTATTGATCACAACTCAAACTATATATATTTTGGAATCAACCTCAACCCTGTATAGCTAACTCCAACATTCACATATAGAGTGTCTATGGTTGTTCCGAAATATATATAGATATGTCGACATGATAGGTCGAAACATTGTATACGTGTCTATGGTATCTCAAGATTACATAATATACAATACAAGTTGATTAAGTTATGGTTGGAATAGATTTGTTACCAATTTTCACGTAGCTAAAATGAGAAAGATTATCCAATCTTGTTTTACCCATAACTTCTTCATTTTAAATCCGTTTTGAGTGAATCAAATTGCTATGGTTTCATATTGAACTTTATTTTATGAATCTAAACAGAAAAAGTATAGGTTTATAGTCGGAACAATAAGTTACAAGTCATTTTTGTAAAGGTAGTCATTTCAGTCGAAAGAACGACGTCTAGATGACCATTTTAGAAAACATACTTCCACTTTGAGTTTAACCATAATTTTTGGATATAGTTTCATGTTCATAATAAAAATCATTTTCTCAGAATAACAACTTTTAAATCAAAGTTTATCATAGTTTTTAATTAACTAACCCAAAACAGCCCGCGGTGTTACTACGACGGCGTAAATCCGGTTTTACGGTGTTTTTCGTGTTTCCAGGTTTTAAATCATTAAGTTAGCATATCATATAGATATAGAACATGTGTTTAGTTGATTTTAAAATTCAAGTTAGAAGGATTAACTTTTGTTTGCGAACAAGTTTAGAATTAACTAAACTATGTCCTAGTGATTACAAGTTTAAACCTTCGAATAAGATAGCTTTATATGTATGAATCGAATGATGTTATGAACATCATTACTACCTTAAGTTCCTTGGATAAACCTACTGGAAAAGAGAAAAATGGATCTAGCTTCAACGGATCCTTGGATGGCTCGAAGTTCTTGAAGCAGAATCATGACACGAAAACAAGTTCTAGTAAGATCATCACTTGAAATAAGATTGTTATAGTTATAGAAATTGAACCAAAGTTTGAATATGATTATTACCTTGTATTAGAATGATAACCTACTATAAGAAACAAAGATTTCTTGAGGTTGGATGATCACCTTACAAGATTGGAAGTGAGCTAGCAAACTTGAAAGTATTCTTGATTTTATGTAACTAGAACTTGTAGAATATATGAAGAACACTTAGAACTTGAAGATAGAACTTGAGAGAGATCAATTAGATGAAGAAAATTGAAGAATGAAAGTGTTTGTAGGTGTTTTTGGTCGTTGGTGTATGGATTAGATATAAAGGATATGTAATTTTGTTTTCATGTAAATAAGTCATGAATGATTACTCATATTTTTGTAATTTTATGAGATATTTCATGCTAGTTGCCAAATGATGGTTCCCACATGTGTTAGGTGACTCACATGGGCTGCTAAGAGCTGATCATTGGAGTGTATATACCAAAAGTACATACATCTAAAAGCTGTGTATTGTACGAGTACGAATACGGGTGTATACGAGTAGAATTGTTGATGAAACTGAACGAGGATGTAATTGTAAGTATTTTTGTTAAGTAGAAGTATTTTGATAAGTTTATTGAAGTCTTTCAAAAGTGTATAAATACATATGAAAACACTACATGTATATACATTTTAACTGAGTCGTTAAGTCATCGTTAGTCGTTACATGTAAGTGTTGTTTTGAAACCTTTAGGTTAACGATCTTGTTAAATGTTGTTAACCCAATGTTTATAATATCAAATGAGATTTTAAATTATTATATTATAATGATATTATCATGTATGAATATCTCTTAATATGATATATATACATTAAATGTCTTTACAACGATAATCGTTACATATATGTCTCGTTTAAAAATCATTAAGTTAGTAGTCTTGTTTTTACATATGTAGTTCATTGTTAATATACTTAATGATATGTTTACTTATCATAGTATAATGTTAACTATATATATATCCATATATATGTCATCATATAGTTTTTACAAGTTTTAACGTTCGTGAATCACCGGTCAACTTGGGTGGTCAATTGTCTATATGAAACATATTTCAATTAATCAAGTCTTAACAAGTTTGATTGCTTAACATGTTGGAAACATTTAATCATGTAAATATAAATCTCAATTAATATATATAAACATGAAAAAGTTCGGGTCACTACAGTACCTACCCGTTAAATAAATTTCGTCCCGAAATTTTAAGCTGTTGAAGGTGTTGACGAATCTTCTGGAAATAGATGCGGGTATTTCTTCTTCATCTGATCTTCACGCTCCCAGGTGAACTCGGGTCCTCTACGAGCATTCCATTGAACCTTAACAATTGGTATCTTGTTTTGCTTAAGTCTTTTAACCTCACGATCCATTATTTCGACGGGTTCTTCGATGAATTGAAGTTTTTCGTTGATTTGGATTTCATCTAACGGAATAGTGAGATCTTCTTTAGCAAAACATTTCTTCAAATTCGAGACGTGGAAAGTGTTATGTACAGCCGCGAGTTGTTGAGGTAACTCAAGTCGGTAAGCTACTGGTCCGACACGATCAATAATCTTGAATGGTCCAATATACCTTGTATTTAATTTCCCTCGTTTACCAAATCGAACAACGCCTTTCCAAGGTGCAACTTTAAGCATGACCATCTCTCCAATTTCAAATTCTATATCTTTTCTTTTAATGTCAGCGTAGCTCTTTTGTCGACTTTGGGCGGTTTTCAACCGTTGTTGAATTTGGATGATCTTCTCGGTAGTTTCTTGTATAATCTCCGGACCCGTAATCTGTCTATCCCCCACTTCACTCCAACAAATCGGAGACCTGCACTTTCTACCATAAAGTGCTTCAAACGGCGCCATCTCAATGCTTGAATGGTAGCTGTTGTTGTAGGAAAATTCTGCTAATGGTAGATGTCGATCCCAACTGTTTCCGAAATCAATAACACATGCTCGTAGCATGTCTTCAAGCGTTTGTATCGTCCTTTCGCTCTGCCCATCAGTTTGTGGATGATAGGAAGTACTCATGTCTAGACGAGTTCCTAATGCTTGCTGTAATGTCTGCCAGAATCTTGAAATAAATCTGCCATCCCTATCAGAGATAATAGAGATTGGTATTCCATGTCTGGAGACGACTTCCTTCAAATACAGTCGTGCTAACTTCTCCATCTTGTCATCTTCTCTTATTGGCAGGAAGTGTGCTGATTTGGTGAGACGATCAACTATTACCTAAATAGTATCAAAACCACTTGCAGTCCTTGGCAATTTAGTGATGAAATCCATGGTAATGTTTTCCCATTTCCATTTCGGGATTTCGGGTTGTTGAAGTAGACCTGATGGTTTCTGATGCTCAGCTTTGACCTTAGAACACGTCAAACATTCTCCTACGTATTTAGCAACATCGGCTTTCATGCCCGGCCACCAAAAATGTTTCTTGAGATCCTTGTACATCTTCTCCGTTCCAGGATGTATTGAGTATCTGGTTTTATGAGCTTCTCTAAGTACCATTTCTCTCATATCTCCAAATTTTGGTACCCAAATCCTTTCAGCCCTATACCGGGTTCCGTCTTCCCGAATATTAAGATGCTTCTCCGATCCTTTGGGTATTTCATCCTTTAAATTTCCCTCTTTTAAAACTCCTTGTTGCGCCTCCTTTATTTGAGTAGTAAGGTTATTATGAATCATTATATTCATAGATTTTACTCGAATGGGTTCTCTGTCCTTCCTGCTCAAGGCATCGGCTACCACATTTGCCTTCCCCGGGTGGTAACGAATCTCAAAGTCATAATCATTCAATAATTCAATCCACCTACGCTGCCTCATATTCAGTTGTTTCTGATTAAATATGTGTTGAAGACTTTTGTGATCGGTATATATAATACTTTTGACCCCATATAAGTAGTGCCTCCAAGTCTTTAATGCAAAAACAACCGCGCCTAATTCCAAATCATGCATCGTATAATTTTGTTCGTGAATCTTCAATTGTCTAGACGCATAAGCAATCACCTTCGTTCGTTGCATTAATACACAACCGAGACCTTGCTTTGATGCGTCACAATAAATCACAAAATCATCATTCCCTTCAGGCAATGACAATATAGGTGCCGTAGTTAGCTTTTTCTTCAATAACTGAAACGCTTTCTCTTGTTCATCATTCCATTCAAATTTCTTCCCTTTATGCGTTAATGCAGTCAAGGGTTTTGCTATTCTGGAAAAGTCTTGGATGAACCTTCTGTAGTAACCAGCTAGTCCTAAAAACTGGCGTATGTGTTTCGGAGTTTTCGGGGTTTCCCACTTTTCAACAGTTTCTATCTTTGCCGGATCCACCTTAATACCTTCTTTGTTCACTATGTGACCGAGGAATTGAACTTCTTCCAACCAAAATGCACACTTTGAAAACTTAGCGTACAATTCTTCCTTCCTCAATACTTCTAACACCTTTCTCAAATGTTCACCGTGTTCTTGGTCATTCTTTGAGTAAATAATTATGTCATCAATGAAAACAATGACAAACTTGTCAAGGTATGGTCCACACACTCGGTTCATAAGGTCCATGAACACAGCTGGTGCATTAGTTAAACCAAACGGCATGACCATAAACTCGTAATGACCGTAACGTGTTCTGAAAGCAGTCTTTGGAATATCATCTTCTTTCACCCGCATTTGATGATACCCGGAACGTAAGTCAATCTTTGAATAAACAGACGAGCCTTGTAGTTGATCAAATAAGTCGTCGATTCTCGGTAGTGGGTAGCGGTTCTTGATGGTAAGTTTGTTCAACTCTCGGTAGTCGATACACAACCTGAATGTACCATCTTTCTTCTTGAGAAACAAAACAGGAGCTCCCCACGGTGATGTGCTTGGTCGAATGAAACCACGCTCTAAAAGTTCTTGTAATTGGCTTTGCAGTTCTTTCATCTCGCTGGGTGCGAGTCTGTAAGGAGCACGAGCTATTGGTGCAGCTCCTGGTACAAGATCTATTTGAAATTCAACGGATCGATGTGGGGGTAATCCCGGTAATTCTTTCGGAAATACATCGGGAAATTCTTTTGCAATGGGAACATCATTGATGCTCTTTTCTTCAGTTTGTACTTTTTCGACGTGTGCTAGAACAGCATAGCAACCTTTTTTATTAGTTTTTGTGCCTTCAAATTACTAATAAGATGTAGCTTCGTGTTGCCCTTTTCTCCGTACACCATTAAGGGTTTTCCTTTTTCTCGTATAATGCGAATTGCATTTTTGTAACAAACGATCTCTGCTTTCACTTCTTTCAACCAGTCCATACCAATTATCACATCAAAACTCCCTAACTCTACTGGTATCAAATCAATCTTAAATGTTTCGCTAACCAGTTTAATTTCTCGATTCCGACATATATTATCTGCTGAAATTAATTTACCATTTGCTAATTCGAGTAAAAATTTACTATCCAAAGGCGTCAATGGACAACTTAATTTAGCACAAAAATCTCTACTCATATAGCTTCTATCCGCACCCGAATCAAATAAAACGTAAGCAGATTTATTGTCAATAAGAAACGTACCCGTAACAAGCTCCGGGTCTTCCTGTGCCTCTGCCGCATTAATATTGAAAACTCTTCCGCGGCCTTGTCCATTCGTGTTCTCCTGGTTCGGGCAATTTCTAATAATGTGACCCGGTTTTCCACATTTATAACAAACTACATTGGCATAACTTGCTCCGACACTACTTGCTCCGCCATTACTCGTTCCGACACCATTTGTTCCTTTCGTTCTATTAACCCCTGGTCCATAGACCTCACACTTCGCCGCGCTATGACCATTTCTTTTACACTTGTTGCAAAATTTGGTGCAGAACCCCGAGTGATACTTTTCACACCTTTGGCATAGCTGCTTCTGATTGTTGTTGTTGTTGCGGTTATTATTGTTGTTGGGATGATTGTTGTAGTTGATGTTGTTGTTGTTGATGTTGTTGTTGTTGTTGTTGTTGGGCCGTTTGTTGTAGTTGCGATTGATGTTGCGATTGTTGGGATAATTGTTGCGATTATTGTTGTAATTGCTGTTGTTGTTGTATTGGTGATTCTTATCACCGTTTTCCTCCCACTTTCTTTTGACTTGCTTCACATTGGCCTCTTCAGCAGTCTGTTCTTTAATTCTTTCTTCAATCTGGTTCACTAGTTTGTGAGCCATTCTACATGCCTGTTGTATGGAGGCGGGCTCGTGTGAACTTATATCTTCTTGGATTCTTTCCGGTAATCCTTTCACAAACGCGTCGATCTTCTCTTCCTCATCTTCGAATGCTCCCGGACACAATAGGCACAATTCTGTGAATCGTCTTTCGTACGTGGTAATATCAAATCCTTGGGTTCGTAACCCTCTAAGTTCTGTCTTGAGCTTATTGACCTCGGTTATGGGACGGTACTTCTCGTTCATCAAGTGCTTGAATGCTGACCACGGTAGTGCGTACGCATCATCTTGTCCCACTTGCTCTAGATAGGTATTCCACCATGTTAATGCAGAACCTGTGAAGGTATGCGTAGCGTACTTCACTTTGTCCTCTCCAGTACACTTACTTATGGCAAACACCGATTCGACCTTCTCGGTCCACCGTTTCAATCCGATCGGTCCTTCGGTTCCATCAAATTCTAAAGGTTTGCAGGCAGTGAATTCTTTGTAGGTGCATCCTACACGATTTCCTGTACTGCTAGATCCAAGGTTATTGTTGGTATGTAGCGCAGCCTGTACTGCGGCTATGTTTGAAGCTAGAAAAGTACGGAATTCCTCTTCATTCATATTCACGGTGTGTCGAGTAGTCGGTGCCATTTCCTTCAAAATAGTCAAATGGAACAAGTTAATCATACATAATATTAAGAGTAGTTAATAGTATTTCGTAGCATAATATGAACTCATTTATAAAAGCTTTTTCTTCATATTAGCGTTTTATAAGTTTAAATTCGGGTAGTACCTACCCGTTAAGTTCATACTTAGTAGCTAATATAAATTCAACTACTACAATTCTATATGAAAAACTGATTATAATAATATTTTGCGTTCAAACTTTTACACAATATTTTACAAACTTACAATACCGCTTATTTTACATATAGCATGAAATATAGCACACACAATAAATTTGATACAAGATGGTTGTGAAGATAATTCTAGCTAGTACACAAGTCGTTCAGCAAAGGCAATAAAGACACGTAATTCATACGTCCAGAAACAAGTCATGCATTCTGGTTTTACTAGGATTACTTCCCATCCTTGGTCTTGTGGAACATAACCGTTATGGCCGTTGATAAGACAGCGTGTTGTAACGTCGTCAAAGGGACGAGGGTTACGTAATGTCCAACAGTCCCGTAACAATCTAAAAACATCATTTCTTACCCCAATTACCGACTCCGTCACTTGTGGGAACGTTTTGTTTAATAGTTGTAGCCCGATGTTCTTGTTCTCACTTTGGTGAGAAGCGAACATTACTAATCCGTAAGCATAACATGCTTCTTTATGTTGCATGTTAGCCGCTTTTTCTAAATCACGAAGTCCAATATTCGGATATTTTGAGTCAAAATAATTTCTTAACCCATTGCGTAAAATAGCATTTGGGTTCCCCGCAATATATGCGTCAAAGTAAACACATCGTAACTTATGGATTTCCCAATGTGATATCCCCCATCTTTCGAACGAAAGCCTTTTATAAACCAAGGCATTCTTGGAACGTTCTTCGAATGTCTTACAAACTGATCTCGCCTTAAATAGTTGTGCCAAAGAATTCTGACCGACTCTAGACAAGATTTCATCAATCATGTCTCCGGGTAGGTCTCTTAAAATATTGGGTTGTCTATCCATTTTGTGTTTTTATACTGTAAAATAGACAAGAGTTAGATTCATAAAAAAATACTTATTAATACAAGCAATTTTTACATATATCATAAAGCATAAGCACACTATATTACTTATATTACACCACACGAATACAACTATCTTATTCCGACTCGCTTGTTTCTTCTTCTTCGGTTTTGGTTCGTTTTGCCAAGTTTCTGGGGATATATGATGTTCCCCTAATACGAGCCGTCGTTTTCCACATTGGTTTAGAAAAACCTGGTGGTTTAGAGGTTCCCGGGTCATTGTTACAACTTAAGGACTTCGGGGGTTGATGATACATATAAAGTTCATCGGGGTTGGAATTAGATTTCTCTAATTTTATGCCTTTTCCCTTATTATTTTCTTTTGCCTTTTTAAATTCAGTTGGGGTAATTTCTATAACATCATCAGAATTCTCGTCGGAATCCGATTCATCGGAGAATTGGTAATCCTCCCAATATTTTGCTTCCTTGGCGGAAACACCATTGACCATAATTAACCTTGGTCGGTTGGTTGAGGATTTTCTTTTACTTAACCGTTTTATTATTTCCCCCACCGGTTCTACTTCTTCATCCGGTTCCGATTCTTCTTCCGGTTCCGATTCTTCTTCCGGTTCCGACTCTTCTTCCGGTTCCTCTTCGGGAACTTGTGAATCAGTCCACGAATCATTCCAATTTACATTTGACTCTTCATTATTATTAGGTGAGTCAATGGGACTTGTTCTAGAGGTAGACATCTATCACATAATATCAAACGCGTTAAGAGATTAATATATCACATAATATTCACATGTTAAAAATATATAGTTTCCAACAAAATTTGTTAAGCAATCATTTTTCAAGTAAACACGGTCGAAGTCCAGACTCACTAATGCATCCTAACAAACTCGATAAGACACACTAATGCAAAATTCTGGTTCTCTAAGACCAACGCTCGGATACCAACTGAAATGTCCCGTTCTTATTGATTAAAAACGTTCCATATTAATTGATTTCGTTGCGAGGTTTTGACCTCTATATGAGACGTTTTTCAAAGACTGCATTCATTTTTAAAACAAACCATAACCTTTATTTCATAAATAAAGGTTTAAAAAGCTTTACGTAGATTATCAAATAATGATAATCTAAAATATCCTGTTTACACACGACCATTACATAATGGTTTACAATACAAATATGTTACATCAAAATCAGTTTCTTGAATGCAGTTTTTACACAATATCATACAAACATGGACTCCAAATCTTGTCCTTATTTTAGTATGCAACAACGGAAGCTCTTAATATTCACCTGAGAATAAACATGCTTTAAACGTCAACAAAAATGTTGGTGAGTTATAGGTTTAACCTATATATATCAAATCGTAACAATAGACCACAAGATTTCATATTTCAATACACATCCCATACATAGAGATAAAAATTCATTCATATGGTGAACACCTGGTAACCGACATTAACAAGATGCATATATAAGAATATCCCCATCATTCCGGGACACCCTTCGGATATGATATAAATTTCGAAGTACTAAAGCATCCGGTACTTTGGATGGGGTTTGTTAGGCCCAATAGATCTATCTTTAGGATTCGCGCCAATTAGGGTGTCTGTTCCCTAATTCTTAGATTACCAGACTTAATAAAAAGGGGCATATTCGATTTCGATAATTCAACCATAGAATGTAGTTTCACGTACTTGTGTCTATTTTGTAAATCATTTATAAAACCTGCATGTATTCTCATCCCAAAAATATTAGATTTTAAAAGTGGGACTATAACTCACTTTCACAGATTTTTACTTCGTCGGGAAGTAAGACTTGGCCACTGGTTGATTCACGAACCTATAACAATATATACATATATATCAAAGTATGTTTAAAATATATTTACAACACTTTTTAATATATTTTGATGTTTTAAGTTTATTAAGTCAGCTGTCCTCGTTAGTAACCTACAACTAGTTGTCCACAGTTAGATGTACAGAAATAAATCGATAAATATTATCTTGAATCAATCCACGACCCAGTGTATACGTATCTCAGTATTGATCACAACTCAAACTATATATATTTTGGAATCAACCTCAACCCTGTATAGCTAACTCCAACATTCACATATAGAGTGTCTATGGTTGTTCTGAAATATATATAGATGTGTCGACATGATAGGTCGAAACATTGTATACGTGTCTATGGTATCTCAAGATTACATAATATACAATACAAGTTGATTAAGTTATGGTTGGAATAGATTTGTTACCAATTTTCACGTAGCTAAAATGAGAAAAATTATCCAATCTTGTTTTACCCATAACTTCTTCATTTTAAATCCGTTTTGAGTGAATCAAATTGCTATGGTTTCATATTGAACTCTATTTTATGAATCTAAACAGAAAAAGTATAGGTTTATAGTCGGAACAATAAGTTACAAGTCATTTTTGTAAAGGTAGTCATTTCAGTCGAAAGAACGACGTCTAGATGACCATTTTAGAAAACATACTTCCACTTTGAGTTTAACCATAATTTTTGGATATAGTTTCATGTTCATAATAAAAATCATTTTCTCAGAATAACAACTTTTAAATCAAAGTTTATCATAGTTTTTAATTAACTAACCCAAAACAGCCCGCGGTGTTACTACGACGGCGTAAATCCGGTTTTACGGTGTTTTTCGTGTTTCCAGGTTTTAAATCATTAAGTTAGCATATCATATAGATATAGAACATGTGTTTAGTTGATTTTAAAAGTCAAGTTAGAAGGATTAACTTTTGTTTGCGAACAAGTTTAGAATTAACTAAACTATGTCCTAGTGATTACAAGTTTAAACCTTCGAATAAGATAGCTTTATATGTATGAATCGAATGATGTTATGAACATCATTACTACCTTAAGTTCCTTGGATAAACCTGCTGGAAAAGAGAAAAATGGATCTAGCTTCAACGGATCCTTGGATGGCTCGAAGTTCTTGAAGCAGAATCATGACACGAAAACAAGTTCTAGTAAGATCATCACTTGAAATAAGATTGTTATAGTTATAGAAATTGAACCAAAGTTTGAATATGATTATTACCTTGTATTAGAATGATAACCTACTGTAAGAAACAAAGATTTCTTGAGGTTGGATGATCACCTTACAAGATTGGAAGTGAGCTAGCAAACTTGAAAGTATTCTTGATTTTATGTAACTAGAACTTGTAGAATATATGAAGAACACTTAGAACTTGAAGATAGAACTTGAGAGAGATCAATTAGATGAATAAAATTGAAGAATGAAAGTGTTTGTAGGTGTTTTTGGTCGTTGGTGTATGGATTAGATATAAAGGATATGTAATTTTGTTTTCATGTAAATAAGTCATGAATGATTACTCATATTTTTGTAATTTTATGAGATATTTCATGCTAGTTGCCAAATGATGGTTCCCACATGTGTTAGGTGACTCACATGGGCGGCTAAGAGCTGATCATTGGAGTGTATATACCAATAGTACATACATCTAAAAGCTGTGTATTGTACGAGTACGAATACGGGTGCATACGAGTAGAATTGTTGATGAAATTGAACGAGGATGTAATTGTAAGCATTTTTCTTAAGTAGAAGTATTTTGATAAGTTTATTGAAGTCTTTCAAAAGTGTATAAATACATATGAAAACACTACATGTATATACATTTTAACTGAGTCGTTAAGTCATCGTTAGTCGTTACATGTAAGTGTTGTTTTGAAACCTTTAGGTTAACGATCTTGTTAAATGTTGTTAACCCAATGTTTATAATATCAAACGAGATTTTAAATTATTATATTATCATGATATTATCATGTATAAATATCTCTTAATATGATATATATACATTAAATGTCTTTACAACGATAATCGTTACATATATGTCTCGTTTAAAAATCATTAAGTTAGTAGTCTTGTTTTTACATATGTAGTTCATTGTTAATATACTTAATGATATGTTTACTTATCATAGTATCATGTTAACTATATATATATCCATATATATGTCATCATATAGTTTTTACAAGTTTTAACGTTCGTGAATCACCGGTCAACTTGGGTGGTCAATTGTCTATATGAAACATATTTCAATTAATCAAGTCTTAACAAGTTTGATTGCTTAACATGTTGGAAACATTTAATCATGTAAATATAAATCTCAATTAATATATATAAACATGGAAAAGTTCGGGTCACTACATATATATATATATATATAGATCAAAAGATTTCGTAGATTACGGAGGACTTTGCGGGATATGTCAGGAAAAGTTTAAAGTAACAGATACGATAAGATATGATTTAGCAGATATGCTAAGATATGAATTTTTGTCTATACACTATTCTTGCAATCAATGTAGCAAGACGTGTCTTAGACTAAAAATGATAAGCAGGTAATTTTCTGAGGATGATAAGTAGTTAATTTTCGACACA
This sequence comes from Rutidosis leptorrhynchoides, assembly GCF_046630445.1. NCBI lineage: Eukaryota > Viridiplantae > Streptophyta > Magnoliopsida > Asterales > Asteraceae > Rutidosis > Rutidosis leptorrhynchoides. The sequence goes on from NC_092333.1 coordinate 706,868,318, forward strand.
AAATGATAAGCAAAACTTTTGACATGCAGACACGGTCGAAGTCCAGACTCACTAATGCATCCTATCGACTTATCAGTTAGACACACTAATGCAGACCTGGTTCGCTAAGACCACTGCTCTGATACCAACTGAAAGGACCCGTTCATATACATTATAAACGATTCACAATAGTTGATTACATTGCGAGGTATTTGACCTCTATATGATACATTTTACAAACATTGCATTCGTTTTTAAAAGACAATCTTTCTTTACATTGAAAATTGACAGGTATGCATACCATTTCATAATATCCACTATCCAACTATAAATTGATTTAATAATAATCTTTGATGAACTCAATGACTCGAATGCTACGTTCTTCGAAATATGCTATGAAAGACTCCAAGTAATATCTTTAAAATGAGCAAATGCACAGCGGAAGATTTCTTTAACACCTGAGAATAAACATGCTTTAAAGTGTCAACCAAAAGGTTGGTGAGTTCATTAGTTTATCATAATCATTTATTTCCATCATTTTAATAGACCACAAGAATTTCATTTCCAGTTCTCATAAATATACGTCCCATGCATAGAGACAAAAATAATCATTCATATGGTGAACACTTGGTAACCGACATTAACTAGATACATATAAGAATATCCCCTATCATTCCGGGATCCTCCTTCGGACATGATATAAATTTCGAAGTACTAAAGCATCCGGTACTTTGGATGGGGTTTGTTAGACCCAATAGATCTATCTTTAGGATTCGCGTCAATTAGGGTGTCTGTTCCCTAATTCTTAGATTACCAGACTTTAATAAAAAGGGGCATATTCGATTTCGATAATTCAACCATAGAATGTAGTTTCAATTACTTGTGTCTATTTCGTCAAACATTTATAAAAGCGCATGTATTCTCAGTCCCAAAAATATAAAGGGTAAAAATGCAAATGAAACTCACCATACTGTATTTCGTAGTAAAAATACATATAACGTCATTAAACAAGTGCAAGGTTGGCCTCGGATTCACGAACCTAAATTAATTATATATATTTATGTGTTGGTCAATATTTGTCTAACAAATTAGGTCAAGTCATAGTGTACCACAATCCTAATGCTCGAGACTAATATGCAAAAGTCAACAAAAGTAAATTTGACTCAAAATAATTACCAAAAATCTATACATGATTAATATATAGTTTAAATATCGTTGTTTTATATTTTTAAATATTTTTAAAAGATTTATTAGAGTAAATAATATAATTTATTTATTAATAAATAAAATTTTATATTAAATTTATATAATAAAATATACTTTTATATACATTAAGTAATAAAATTTATAGGGTTCATTTAATATCATAAAGATAATATGATAGATATTATTAAAGTAAGTTATTACACGTAGTAAAATATGTTTGTATCACATATTTATTTGATAAAATAATATCTATAATGATAGTAAGTAAAAGTTGTATTATTTTGTAATAATAATTATTATTATAAAAATACCAATATTTATAATTACTAAGATGACATTAGATAAAACGATAATTCTAATTATGATAACTTTAATATTTACGATAATTTTTAATATTATCTTTAAAATAATAATTCTATTTAAAATAATAATAATAATGATATTTTATAGTAACAATGACATTTCTATTAAAATGATAATTTTTGTTAAAATGATAGTTTTAATACTAATGATACTTTTAATAATAATAGTAATGATAAAAATAATAAGAACGATAATTTTATCTAAATCAATATCTTATAATATTTTAATTTCATCATGATACTCTTACCCATTATTTCCTAATCGTTTAGTTTAATAGCTTTTAATCGTCTTTTATATCGTGTTCATAATAATGATAATAATAGTAATCAAAATAATTAGGTGTTACAAATATTTGTTTTAATTACACTAATATTAATAATGATAGTTACTATAACATTATTAACGATAATACTAATAATTATCTTAATGATAATATAGTAATAATAATAATAACAATAACAATAACCATTTTTAAATAATGATATATATATATTAATAATGATAATAATAATAATAATAATAATACCAATAATAATAATAATAATAATTGGATAATAATAATAATACTAATTATAACTTTAACAATAATAACGATAGTAATAATAAAAAAAAATAACAATTTTTAATGATAAATCCCTTTTATTGATAAAGATAATAATAATGATAATAATAAGATAAAACTAGAACGACGATAAAAACGACGATAATAATAATCATTTTTAATAAAAATATCGAAAATTCAATTGATTATAACTTCTAATCCGTTCATCGAAACCATTCGATATCTAAAGGAAAAGTTCTTAATTATTCGCTAGCTTTCCAAGGACATGCATATCTTATACCTTATCTCAACCGCAAGTGTAACTAATTCAACATTCAACCTAACCTGTCTAAGGGCAATATCAAAAGTACAAGCATGCATAATCCTAAATACTCGAGCACTAGTCAGGGATACACTATTAGTATGTAAAAGTTAAATTATGAGTACTCACGTATCAATATTGAGATTCAATATTGCAGGAAAGGTACATAGACGCAACGGAAATGATAAACACTATATTGACCTCACGAGCATACCCATGAACCATACTCAATCACCTCCATAGCTATAACCCATAATTTTCTTAATCCTATCCCACTCGAAAAACAATTTCGAAATCACTCGGACAGCACTCCGTCGTAATATTTTATGTATACTAATAATATCTTGAAATAATACGGAGTAAATATATATATGTAAATCGATTGAGAGAGTTTAGAGAAAAATATTTTCAAGTTTCTATGAAATAATGAAACCTATTGAATTCTATTTATAATAGATTTTTGAATTATTAAAGTATGAATTATTAAAGTGAATTATTAAAGTATGAATTATTAAAGTGAATTATTAAAGTATGAATTATTAAAGTGAATTATTAAAGTATGAATTATTAAAGTGAATTATTAAAGTATGAATTATTAAAGTGAATTATTAAAGTTAAAGTAAAGTAAAAATAAAGTAAAGGTAAAGTTTAAGTATAGTAAAAGTATAAAATTATGTACGTATAATACGCGTATAAATATATATAATATTAATTTAAATCGTTATATATATAAAATAAAATATAAATATCATTATCTTTATCATACTAGTTAAGTAATGAGTTGTCAAAAGTGGTTCTAGATATTTATAAAAGTTATATACGTTTTAATAATAAAGTTCTTTTTAAACTGAAAACGTTTTTGTACGTTTGAAACTAAATAGATCAATCGAGTCTTTATGAGATTCAATCTTCCACTATCCTTTGTCTAGTTCTCAATGATTGACAATTTGTTCTTATTTATAAATCACTTTACCATTTTCCGAATATTGTTAAAATGGAAAGATTTCTCAAATCAACGTGGGCCTTTCAACAGAGACTTTTAATCATAATTCAATATATCTGATAATTCAATCATTTGATCTTATCTTCTAATTCCATTGATAAACATTTTGAAATAGATACAATCATATAAAGTATTTAATCTAATATTTTGTTTACGTTTCAAGTTATAATATATATACACATATACATATATAATCATATTCGTTTAATGGTTCGTGAATCGTTGGAACTTGGTCGAGGTTGAATGAATGTATGAACATAGTTTAAAATTCTTGAAATTTAACTTAACAAATATTGCTTATCGTGTCGGAAACTGATGTGAAGCGAGGTGTATATAAAATAGTTATTATTTTACTAGGAAAAACTATTAAATACGATACAATTTTACACAAGATATTTATTTATTTATAGAATGGATATACTTAAACCTTGCTACAACACTTATAGGCAGTGTACCTAATCGTACAGTAGTGTAGTTTTTAGTAAGTCCGGTTCGTTCCACAGGGAAATCTTTGAACAAAGCTCAACGCTATATTAGTTTACTTTTATAAAAATACAAATATATATATAAGTAATATTATTGTTATAAAGGGGGGTTTTTACCGTTTAATGACCGGTTTGTCGATTTTAAAACTTTAGTCGCAGTTAAAACCTAATGTAAAATATAAAATAAATACAAGACTTAAATTAAAGCGTAAAGTAAATAACGATAATGAAATTGCGAATAATAAAATTGCGATAATTAAAAAGTACGATAATTAAAAGTGCGATTAAATAATAATAAATAAAAGTGCGATAATTAGAAGTGCAATTAAATATAAGATAAAGGAAATTAAATATGAAATAAAAGAATTATGCTTATTTAAACTTCCGTAATCATGATGTTTGACGTGTTGATTTTAGTTTTATGCCCATGGGTTAATTGTCCTTTGTCCTGGATTATTCAATATGTCCGTCTGGTTTTTGTCCATAACAGTCCATCAGTCATAAATATAAATTGCAAGTGTCCTTGTCAAATTATTATTATACCCGAAGTTAAATATTCCAACTAATTGGGGATTCGAATTGTAACAAGGTTTTAATACTTTGTTTAATGAATACACCAGGTTATCGACTGCGTGTAAACCAAGGTTTTACTACTTTGTTAACAATTACACCAATTACCCTTGAATGTAATTTCACCCCTGTTTTAATTATTCTAGTGGCTATTAATCCATTCCCGTGTCCGGTTAAATGAACGATTATTCGTACATATAAATACCCCGCCCATCGTGTCCGATCGAGTGTATATGGTAATTTATAGGGACGCCCAATTGTAAATCTTTATATTAACATTAACAAACTTTCATTTAGTTAAACAAATATAAAGCCCATTAATAGCCCATAGTCTAGTTTCCACAAGTGTCGTTCTTTTATCCAAACCCCAATTATGGTACAAAGCCCAATTACCCAATTTTAGTAATTAGCCCAACATCATGATTACTTCGTTTTAAATAAGCATAATAATAACTTAGCTACGAGACATTAATGTAAAAAGGTTGAACATAACTTACAATGATTAAAAATAGCGTAGCGTTACACGGACAGAATTTCGACTTACACCCTTACAACATTCGCTAACATACCCTTATTATTAGAATTAAAATTAAAATTAAAATTAAAATATAAATTATATATATATATATTACTCGTATGAATGAGAAGAAAAAAGATATGAAATTTGATCAGAATTCGGTTGGCTTTATAGCCAGAGTTGAAAATTGGGGCTCCGCGACTCGCGGCAAAATGCCCTTAAAACTCCGCGAGTCGCGGAGATGTATTTACAGCTCACACCCTTGGAGTTTCTTGCTGCCGACGGTTTTTAATATATATATATAATATATATATAATTAATATAATTAATTATATATTATATTATATTTATATACATAGTTAACTTGTAATTTTTAGTCCGTTGCGTCGAGCGTTAAGAGTTGACTCTGGTCCCGGTTCCGGATTTTCGAACGTCCTCGCGTACAATTTAATATCTTGTACTTTGCGTTTTGAATCTTGTACTCTTGTGATTTCGAGACGTTTCTTATCAATAATTGGAACCTTTTTGATTGTCTTTTGTTCTTTTGAGCTTTTTGGTCGTTTGCGTCTTCAAATCGTCGAATCTGTCTTCTGTCTTCACCTTTTATTATTTAAACGAATATCACTTGTAAATAGAACAATTGCAACTAAAAGCTTGTCTTTCTTGAGGAATAATGCTATGAAATATATGTTCGTTTTTAGCATTATCAAATATTCCCACACTTGAGCGTTGCTTGTCCTCAAGCAATATTGTCTTGAAATACTAGAATCACTTCTTTATTCTTCACACTTTGTACATCAGTGATTTCTATATGGCGGTATAAACAATGGTAGTAACGATATGGTTTACAGTCCCACATGACTATAAAAATTTAGATCCATTAAGGAAATTGGATCTTTATGAAAACATTTGATCTTTTGAAAATTAAATCTAGTTTTTACCCTAGATAAGTTTTCCGGAATAACCCTTTACCGGTGTTTGCAAAATATTTGTGGGTTTGGTGGGTTTCAGATTTGAAAATTTTAGCTCAAAACTTGCGGTTTTGTGTCACCCACTTGCTAACCTTGTATTTGGAAAGCAACACGTCCAGTTTACTTGTTCCGTATATTACCTTTCGGCAAACTACCGTCCGGTTGTAAAGGAAAGCGTTGAACAAGCAACTGTTAAGGCAATGTCCCGTGACATGCTTTTGATTATGGTCTATAACGTGTCGGACGCAATTACTATCCTTGGTAGGAGCAATAGTAAAGCTCACCCTTATAATTTTTTTCGGTCTGGCACAAGGTCATGTCTTTGACCACTATGCAACCACCGTTCTTACGGTTGACACCCGATTTAGTTCAGGTGACCTAATGAATTTCAGGTGAATTCCTAGGATTTTACGTTCAATGGTAATGAACGCATTGAAAATAGGGTTTTCAGAAAACAAATCGGTTTATAATTTTGATCAAAATATTTTCTCGTTTAAGCTCGAGTTTAGATATCATTGAATTCCATGAGTTTGAATTCTCAATCTTTAAGGTCAATCTCTAGGATTGAGTAATATCAGTCTTAAAAGCTGATTTTTAATCTTTAAGGAGATTATCCTTTCTGGGGATCTGATTCATTAGTCTTATCAAGCTAATTTGCACGGTGCCTCCCCATTGTAAGAGATAAATCCTTCTCATGGTTAGGATAAATCTGACCACTTGGCGACCCTGTTTAATGCTGAGGTCCGTGGATTTCCTGCTGATTTTAGTGATGACTTTTCTAGATTTTTCGTCAACCTACAGCTGGTCTGGACGACAACTTCATGACCTAAATCAAGAAGCGCGTTTCTTTTTCGGAAGACTTTACTTCCTTTTAATGATGGAATTGATTCATCGTGTAGATCCATTTCTTCTTTTCTTTCATTGGGTAAAACAGTTTAGTTTAGTCCAAAGCAAAAGTATTTTCAGTTATTTGTTACAGATATATGTGACATATGTTTAAAATAATTTGGTAAATTTTCCCACACTTGGCTTTTTATTTTTCTTTTTATCGTCCTCTATTCCATTTTAAATGAATTTTAACATTTTAATTTGTTTCTCAATTTATGTCCTTTCCGAGGTAACAATAATTTCGGTGTTAAAACCTAGTTTTATCGTTCATAAATATGTATAAACATGATTTTGAATTCATTTAATTGAAAATTTTGAAAAATTTTACTAGAATTGGGTAGTCAGTATATAAGACTAGGGCTGTTCTTTTTTATCAGAGAGCACTAGATTCTAATACAACTACTGCTTTACTAGTATTTTTAATGGTAACCAAGTGTATAAAGTAAAAAATTTTAAAATCCGAAAGAATTTAACCCCTTCCCACACTTAAGATCTTGCAATGCCCTCATTTGCAAGAAATCAGTAACAATTTAAATTATTGAGGGTGATTTGTGTGAAAATGATTAAATTTTTACCAAAGTTTCCAAATATATTGGCGTTTGTTTGCTGAATGATAAATGGTGCACATCATTTGTTCATTCCGTCTTGTTGTTATTTCACATATATTTTGCATCTTGTCGTCAAAATTAGTTGCTTTTGCTGAACTTAATGTCAGTCTTTGAAAATGCGTTGTTTTACCCTGTTGTGTACATAAGATAAACTGCAAACATATATACATATTTTTGAAGTTTGGTATATTACCCCACATTCAAAAATTATTAAAATCTAAGAATAAAAGTTAGATAATTATAAAAATGATTACAATATTAACAAAAATATTAAATGCATCAATAATTACAAATTACAAAATAATAAAAAAAAAAAAAAAGTAAACTAAGGATGATATTGGTACCAATAGGGGTTCCACGCATAACCATAAGTGCTATAGAATGCTTCAGCAGGGTCATACGTAGGATATGGTGGCTGCATCTCTATCGACCAAGGAGGGAAGACGGGTTTCGGTGTAGGAATATAGTTTCTACCTATATGTTGGCAATGCGCTATGATCTGGTTCTGATGAACTTGCCAATCTTCAAATGCCCTCTGTCTAGCATTTTCGTATTCCTGAGAAGCTATAAACCTATGCATTTCTTGCATCTCATTCCCCCCTCCTACATTACCTTGCTGCTGGTTTCTCTCTACCTGTGGATGTCTACCATTGTATCGTACTGCGGCGTTATTTCGCCGCTTCAAAACTTTCGCACCATGGTATACATTTAAACCTATAGTGTCGCGGGGTTCCGGCTCTTCTACTAATAATCCCCCCCGACTTATATCCACACCGAGATATTCACCAATCAAAGTAATAAAAATACCACCTCCTATTATGCTATGTGGACGCATCCCCCGAACCATAGCTGATAAATAATAACCCACACAATATGGTATACTTACAGCGCTGTGTGGGTCTCGAATACACATATGGTAAAACAAATCTTGTTCATTTACCTTTTCTTTGTTTTTACCCCTTTGTGTAATCGAATTAGCTAAAAACCTATGTATTACTCTTAATTCGGCTCTATCTATATCCAAATAAGAGTAGTTTCCCCCTTTGAAACGGTGATGGCTTGTCATTTGACTCCACACACCGTGTGTATCAAAATTCTCATCTATCTTTCTACCGTTTAGTATCAATCCTCTACAATCGGCAGACGCTAACTCCTCAGGCGTATATATACGTAAAGCCTGAGCCATGTCCAGTAAAGACATGTGGCGCATCGAACTGCCTAACAAAAATCTAATAAAAGAACGATCGGTTAAACTAGCTACCCGATCATTCAACTCTATACTACATAACAACTCTTCACACCATACTTTATATACAGGTCTGCGTATGGTGAATAAACATATCCAGTCATTAAAAGAAGAATTACCATACCTCTGTACCAGTAATTCCCTAATTGGCCCGGCCAATTCTACAGCTTCTAAGGGTCCCCATTCTATGACCCTCGGTACCTCAACAACCTTGGAATGAAGAGTATGCAAACCCCGTTGATATTTTGGATAATCTATCCAAAGTCTGTCAAATCACAGGTTCGGGTGCAACTGTTCCAAGTGCATATCTGAAAAGGTCATGACTGGATGAGGTACCTCCTGCTTGTAGTAGTTATCTACCTCCTGTTGTTCCAAGTTCTCAGCAGGAGCATGGCGGGCTTGGGATGAAGATTCACCCCTTTCATTCTGCAAAACACATCAAACACAAATTTTGTGCATCCAAATATGCATTAGTGTCAGCAAAATCATCAATCAAAATAATTACGATGACATTATTAATTTATATCAAACTTAAGCTTATTTTCACATTTTTATCAAATCTACACTTTTTCAAATAAGCATATACGAAAATTTTCGCCAAGTTCATAAGCATTCAACTTAAATAACATGTCAAAATAATCATTACTAGCAATCAAACAAGTCTCAAATGGCATTATCTTTCAAAAATCAAGTTCATGAATTTTAGACTTGAAAAAGTCCACTTTAATTCTCAAAATCATGTTTAGGCTAAAAGTTTGGATCATTTAACTACCTAGACATGTTACACTACTCAATTTAGCAACAATTCATGACAAAAATCGGCCATAACCTGTTTATATCAAAAAGCCCCAAATTTGCTCAAGAACACAAACCCTAGATTATTCAAAAATTGAAGTTTAAGGCTTCTAATCATGTTAAACAACATCAATCTAGGTTATACAAGCATAATACATAAACAATTTAAGTCTAATTACACTAAAAAGCATCAAAATCAAATTGGGGAAAAAATAGCTCAAGAACACTAAAATTCGAATTAAATGGTGTTTAGGTGTAGAAATTTACCGTTTTTCTTGAGTAATTCTTAGATATCATCCTTCTCAACATGATTTTAGCAAAAAATTTGGTGATTAACGGTTAAAAATTGGGATTTTTGGGGTGTTTTTGGGTGGTTTTTCGGGGTTTTTTCGCAGCTATTTCGCTGTGTTTTTGTGTGTTTTTGTGTGGGTTGAGTGAACTGATCGTGCAGCTCTTTTATTTTTTTTTCTGTAATTTGGTCCCTCCGCGAGTCGCGGAGGTTTTGCACTGCAAACTCCGCGAGTCGCGGAGTTTACCCTTTTTTTTTTTTTTTTTTTTTTTATAATCTTTAACTTATAAAACAATTAAGAAATTAATTTTAAAATTTTGTTTCCCTTGTTATTTAGGACGAGGTCGTTTCGGATCGATGTCCTAGTCCGTCCCTCGACAAAATTTTAAAATTTGTCTTTTTGTAGCGATTGTTTTAAAAGCTAAGATTTTTGGGTTTTTTAATGTTTTTGGCATACTTTAAATCAATAAGATTAAAAATAATGATAATAAAAGTTCTCGTCCCTCCCTCGGGTAAAGCAATTTCGGTTCAAAGACCTAGTCTTCAACTTACGACGAATTTTAAAAATCATATTCTTAACTTAATGAGATAAAGTAAATTTTTGTTTTTAAATTCACACAACTTAAATATAAAATTCAAAATTAAAAATTAAAAATTAAAAATTCACACCAAACTTAAAATTTGAAATGCATAAAATTTAAATTTCATATTTTAAAAATTAAAAATTCACACCAAACTTAATTTAAAAATTCATAAATTCATACCACACTTATATTAATTTTTCAAATATTTACAATTTTAAATATATTGTTTTTACAAAGTTTACAATATTAATTTAAGATTTAAATATTAATTTTAAAAACATGGTAAAAAAAAAATTAAAAATCTTTTTGTCTTTTTATCCCACTTTAATCAATCAAATATTATCAAAAATATGCGCCCCTCTTTTCGGTAAAGTAATTTCGGTTCCAAGACCTAATTTAACTCATGACGAATTTTTGAAATATTTTGGGTTGATTGATTAAAGATATTTATACCTTAAGAATAAACGTTAAATTTCGCAGTGATGTAATAAATTTTTGAATGATATCAATAATTTCGGTCGCCAAACCTAATTTTATTTAATACCAATTTAATACTTTTTAGCGAACAAATTAGCGTTTATTATCAAAAGGTTAAAAATAAAAATAAAAATAAAAACTGTACAGACATACCTGTGAAATAGATTTCTTAGTTATATGATCTATTATATTCATAAGATAGTCGGTTTAATTGGTTTTCCATGGCTGCATAGGCGTAACCTCGAGCATTCATTGTCTTTTCTTCTAAACATATGAACGGTCCGTCTCTGCATAAAGTAACAAATTCGGTATTTGAATAGGTTTGATTATTTGAACATTTACCTCCATGTGACCATTTTCCGCATTTGTGACATCGTTCTAGGTGTCGTGCTCTTCTTTTCGCTGCGGATTTTGATTTTCCTTTACCAAATTGTAACTTATTATCTTCGCATCTGGATCCTTTTCTAACTCCGTCCATTCTTTCTCTGATTACTGATACTAATTCACTCGGTAGTATGTCATTATTTCTTTTAGTGATCAAAGCGTGTAGCATTAGACCATGGTTTAATTCACAGGCAGTCTTCATTTTGTAAAAACCTAAAAAAAAATAAAAATTCAGAATGGGGGGAGAAGACTAGTTCTTTAGGGTCTGCTAGGGAAAGACCATTCGGGTTCCATTTTCGAAAACTACACGAAAACAGACAATCTAACTCTAACAGAAATACATATTATCCTTTAAAGACTTGATTCTCCCCACACTTAGTTAGCTGTGGTGTCGAAATTGTGATTAACTTCGTTGTCGACTTCCATCGGACCCTGTATGTAATGTTTAACTCTGTGACCATTAACTTTAAATTCAATCCCATTTGAATTTATTAATTCTATCGTTCCGTATGGGAAAACTCTTTTGACTATGAATGGTCCAGACCATCTTGATTTCAATTTTCCAGGAAATAGCTTGAATCGTGAATTGAAAAGAAGAACTCTGTCTCCTTCTTTGAATTCTTTTGAACTTCTGATTCTTTTATCATGCCATTTCTTCGTTCTTTCTTTATAGATTAACGAATTTTCGTATGCTTCATGTCTTAATTCTTCTAATTCGTTTAGTTGACTTAATCGTAGACGTCCGGCTTCATGTAAATCAAGATTACATGTTTTCAAAGCCCAAAATGCTTTGTGTTCAATTTCTACTGGAAGATGACATGCTTTTCCATACACAAGTCTAAAAGGTGTGGTTCCAATTGGAGTTTTGTAGGCTGTTCTAAAAGCCCAGAGTGCATCCTCCAATTTAATGGACCATTCCTTCGGATTTGATCCTACGGTTTTCTCTAGAATACGTTTTAAAGCTCGGTTTGTATTTTCAACTTGTCCACTTGTTTGTGGATGATATGCGGTGGAGATTTTATGAGTTACTCCATATCTTTTAAGAACTTTCTCAAGTTGATTATTACAGAAATGAGTACCCCGATCACTTATTAAAGCTTTCGGTGTTCCAAACCTTGCAAAAAGACGTTTTAAAAAGTTGACTACAACTCGTGCATCGTTAGTTGGGAGAGCTTGTGCTTCCGCCCATTTAGATACATAATCAATGGCTACGAGTATATATAGATTATTATGAGATTTTGGAAATGGACCCATAAAGTCAATACCCCAAATGTCAAATACTTCACATACTTGGATGACATTTTGTGGCATTTCATCACGTTGACTTATTTTTCCGGCCCTTTGACATGCATCACAGGATTTGCAAAGAAGGTGTGCGTCTTTGTAAATTGTAGGCCAATAGAATCTAGCTTCATAAACTTTTCTTGCTGTTAGTTGAGGCCCATAATGCCCTCCTGTTGGTCCTGTGTGACAATGGTTTAAAATTTTACTAGCTTCATCTCCAAATACACATCGGCGTATTATTCCATCGGGACAACTTTTAAACAGATGTGGATCTTCCCAGAAATAGTGTTTTATATCACTGAAGAATTTCTTTCGTCTTTGGTACGATAATCCTTTTTCAAGGAATCCACAAACTAAGTAGTTTGCATAGTCTGCAAACCATGGGATTTCTTTATAATCTATCTTCAATAGATATTCATCAGGAAAGTTGTCTTGTATGGCCGATTCATTTAGAACTTCTAATTCGGGATTTTCAAGACGAGAAAGATGATCAGCGGCGAGATTTTCTGCTCCTCTTTTATCTCGGATTTCAATATCAAACTCTTGTAAGAGTAAGATCCAACGGATTAATCTTGGTTTAGCATCTTGTTTTGAAAATAGGTATCTAAGAGCAGAATGGTCGGTATAGACCACCGTTTTTGCTAGAACGAGATATGATCGAAATTTGTCAAAAGCAAAGACAATAGCAAGGAGTTCTTTTTCAGTAGTTGTATAGTTCGTTTGTGCTCCTTGTAACGTCTTACTAGCATAATATATAGGTTGAAATCGTTTTTCAATCCTTTGTCCTAAAACGGCTCCCATTGCAAAATCACTTGCATCGCACATTAGTTCAAATGGTAGATTCCAATTTGGTGTTATCATGATTGGTGCATTAGTGAGTTTTTCTTTAAGAATATTAAAAGATTTGATACACTCATCTGAAAAGATGAATGGCGCATCCTTTTCTAGGAGTTTATTCATAGGAGTGGCAATTTTAGAAAAATCTTTTATGAAACGTCGGTAAAAACCGGCATGCCCTAGAAAACTCCTAACTCCTCTAACATTGGTGGGATGTGGAAGTTTAGCAATTACATCTACTTTAGCTCTATCCACTTCAATTCCTTCTTTTGAAATTTTATGTCCAAGAACGATGCCTTCTTTAACCATGAAATGGCATTTCTCCCAATTAAGTACTAGATTTGATTTTTCGCATCTAATTAGCATTCGTTCCAGATTAACTAGACATGATTTAAATGTATCACCGAAGACTGAAAAGTCATCCATGAATACTTCCATGCATTCTTCTATCATGTCATGAAAAATCGCCATCATACACCTTTGAAAGGTTGCAGGGGCGTTACAAAGTCCAAATGGCATGCGTTTGTAAGCAAAAGTACCATAAGGGCACGTGAATGTGGTTTTCTCTTGATCTTCGGGTGCTATTGGAATTTGAAAATATCCGGAAAATCCATCTAGAAAACAATAGTAACTATTTCCGGCTAATCTTTCCAACATTTGATCTATGAAAGGTAAGGGAAAGTGATCTTTTCTGGTGGCGTCATTTAATTTTCTATAATCAATACATACACGCCATCCTGTTACAGTCCTAGTAGGAATAAGCTCATTTTTCTCATTTGTGATGACAGTCATGCCACCCTTCTTAGGCACGCATTGAACTGGGCTTACCCATGGACTATCAGAGATTGGATATATTAAACCTGCATCTAGCAGTTTAATAATCTCTTTCTTAACTACATCTTGCATATTAGGATTTAGTCTTCGTTGACGTTGCACATACGTTTTATGACCTTCTTCCATAAGGATTTTATGTGTGCAATACGAAGGACTTATTCCTTTAATATCATGAATCTTCCATGCAATGGCTGGTTTATGAGCTTTCAACACAGAAATGAGTTGTGATTTCTCATTTTCAGTAAGAGAAGACGATATTATTACAGGAAATTCAGATTCACCATGTAAATAAGCGTATTCCAAATGGTTTGGAAGTGGCTTTAACTCTAATTTCGGAGGTTCTTCTATCGATGATTTATATCGATATCTGTCTTCTTCTTTTAGCATTTGAATTTCTTCTGTTGTTGGTTCATATCCATTAGCTATAAGTGTAGCTAACATTTCAGCTTCATCAATTGGTTCATTACCTTCTCCTAAAGAACATTCTCCTGTTCCTTGTAATTCTGGAAATTCTTCTAATAATTCTGCATGTGCATCTATAGTTTGAATATAATAACATGTATCATCTGCAGATTGTGGTTGTTGCATTGCTCTATCAACTGAAAAGGTAACACTCTCATCCTCTATACTTAGGGTCAGTTTCTTACCGAACACGTCTATCATTGCTTTAGCCGTGTTTAAGAATGGTCTTCCTAATATGAGAGGAACTTGAGAATCTTCTTCCATGTCCAAAACAACAAAATCTACTGGAAATACTAAAGTACCAACTTTAACTAGCATGTTCTCCATTATCCCTCTAGGATATTTTATTGATCTATCGGCTAGTTGTATGCTTATTCTGGTTGGTTTTAATTCTCCAAGGTCTAGTTTAGCGTATAGTGAATACGGCATTAGATTTATACTAGCACCTAAGTCTGCCAATGCTTCTATTGAACTAAGACTACCCAGAAAACATGGAATTGTGAAACTTCCTGGATCAGATAATTTTTCTGGTATCTTATTCAACAGCACTGCTGAACAATTAGCATTCATAGTAACAGCCGAGAGTTCTTCCATTTTCTTTCTATTCGTGATTAGATCTTTCAAGAATTTAGCATATCTTGGCATTCCTGAAATCACATCAATGAAAGGAAGATTTACATTTATCTGTTTAAACATATCCAAGAATTTGGATTGCTCGGCTTCAAGTTTTTCTTTCTTCATTTTACTCGGATAAGGAAGTGGTGGTTGGTATGGTTTAACATAAGGTTTATCCTTAACTGTGTTATCTTCATTAACCTTTTCAACTACCGGTTCTTTTTCCTTATCTTGATCAGGTTGTGGTTCTTGTGGAGTAGGAATAGTTTCATCAGAAGTTACAGGTATTTCAGGTGATTTAAGTGTTGTACCACTTCTTGTGGTAATAGCTTTAGCTGTTTCATTCCGGGGGTTAGCATTTGTATCACTAGGTAAACTTCCCGGTTTTCTTTCACCTATTAACCTTGCTAGGTTACTTACTTCTTGTTCCAGATTTTGAATAGAAGCTTGTTGATTTCTAAATGCTTGAGCATTTTGTTCATTGGTTTGTTTTTGAGATGTGAAAAACTGCGTTTGAGTTTCAACTAGCTTCGTCATCATATCTTCTAAATTCGGCTTTTTATCATCGGTTTGTTGTGGTGGTTTGTTTTGAAAATTAGGTCTTTGCTGATTGTAAGTATTATTGGATACTTGTTGATTGCTAGGACCTTGTTGGTTATTGTATGGAATATTTCGGTTATAGTTCTGATTTTGATTGTAAATAGGTCTTGGCGGTTGATAATTATTCTGATAATTATTTCCAGGCCTTTGGTTTATGTATGAAATATTCTCTCTTTGTTCCATTGTTAATTCAATACTGAGACAATCTTTTGTCAAATGTGGTCCTCCACACTGCTCACAACTAATTCGTATTGAGTGAATATCCTTAGTCATCTTTTCCATTCGTCTCTCGAAAGCATCTATCTTTGCTGAAATGGAATCTAAGTCATGGCTAGAATCGGCTCTAGCTGCTTTAGATGATCTAATGATATCTTTTTCTTGGTGCCACTCATGTGAGTGGGAAGCAGTGTTATCAATAATTTTGTAAGCATCAGTTTCGGTTTTCTTCATAATAGAACCACCAGCTGCTATATCTATGTCTTTCCTTGTAGTGATGTCGCATCCTTGGTAGAATATTTGTACTATTTGACAGGTGTCTAAACCATGTTGCGGACATCCTCTTAACAACTTTCCATATCTTGTCCACGCCTCATATAGAGTTTCATTTGGTTTCTGTGTGAACGTAACAATTTCTGCTTGAAGTCTTACGGCTTTAGATGCAGGAAAGAATTGTTTAAGAAATTTGTCAATTAAAACATCCCATGTATCGATCGCCCCTTCAGGTAACGATTCCAACCAATCTTTGGCTTCTCCCTTTAAAGTCCAGGGAAATAACATGAGATATATCTGTTCATCCTCCACTTCTCGGATTTTAAATAGTGTGCAGATCCTATTAAAGGTACGTAGATGTTCATTTGGATCTTCCTTCGGCGCACCACTAAATTGGCATTGATTAGTCACCATGTGTAGAATTTGTCCTTTGATTTCATAATCTGGCGCATTAATGTCTGGATGAGTAATTGCGTGACCTTGGCCAGTGCGTTTAGCTCTCATTCGGTCTTCCATACTTAAAGGTTCCAGATTCTCCATAATTGAATTTGTTGAATCGGTATCACTAGATGATTCTGTTTTAATAGTTCGTTCCTCAACAATCTCTGTTTGAATGATTTGTGGTTCCGGAGGAAAGTTTAATGGTTCAGGATCTACGAACCGTTCCTGAATATTCTCTGGATTCTCAATTGTGAGGTTGGGTTCAAAAAATGGATTATCGGAAATTTGAACTGAAGTACTTGGTCTACTGGATGACGATTCTAAAGAAAAATCAACGGCGGTTATATTTGTTAAACGATGTCTTGATCGAGTTACAGGTGGTGAACGTACAAAAGGTGGTGAACGTCTTGCTCGGTGCATTCACAGAATATCCTATTAGTTTTTAAAAGGAAAGAAAAATTATAATAAGTTATCCAATCAATAGACTTTTCTGATTTTGCCCACGTTTCGAATAGCCAAAAGATGCAGCAGAGGGGCAGGATTCGTTTGGTCTCAATATAATTGAGGACTGTTTGGCTCCAATAACCCGGTCCACGTACAAATCCAACTATTACTACGAACCAGAAAATTTTGATGTCTATTAATTTAACCACTTAAAATAAATTTTCGTAATTTTAAGAAATTTAGATAAGAAGTAGAATAAAATTCTAAGTCCTAAAAACTAGAATGGCGAGAAATAAGAAAGACAAAGAGTTCGTCGCAAAAGGTCGAAAAAGAAAAATGGTTGAAAAATAAAAGGTGACGGAAAAATAAAAGAAACTTATAAAAACTTAAAAATACTTAACTAATTTAACCTTATTACTACAACTAACTTAAAATTATAATCGCAAATTGATATTACTAATTGGAATGATAATTGATACATAGTAAAAGGTCTAAAAATATTAAAGCTTACAGGAAAAACTAAATCCCAAATGGAAATAACTTAAAAAGAAACTAAAACTTAAAAAGGCGTCGCAAAATTCTAAAGCACCTAATTCTTAGTCTAAAGAAAAAGCACTTAAGGAATTCTACGGCAAAGCCTAAAAATCTAGGAGTAAAAATAACTATAGCAAAAACTAAGTTTAAAATTAAATATGAGCTAAAAAATACAAATATTACGCTACAACGATTAAAAAGGGACAAAATATAAAAATATACAAAAAGTTGTAAAAAGTACAATTTTTATAAAAAAATATTATTTTTATATTATTTATTAAATAAAACTACTAATTTTACAATTTAATAAAACTAATTAAACTAAAATATATAAATAAAATAAAAAGTAAAAAAAAATAAAACTAAAACTAATACTAATAATAATAATAATAATAATTAGGTTTAATAATTAATAATAATTAATATTAACCGTAATTAATGCAGGTTTAGGGCTTCCTGTCGCCTGTCAGAAACCCTCCGCGAGCTGCGGTGATTAAAGAAGAAAACCCCGCGAGTCGCGGGGTTCAGAATTTGAGCTGACAGATTTATCTTTTTACGCGTTTTTCTTTTTTTTTTTTTTTTTCTGTTTTCTGTTTTTTAAATAATTAAAAGATTTTAAAATAAAACTTATATTTTTATAAACTAAAATAGAAATAAAGAAACTTATAAAACTTAAATATTTACAAAATCTTAAAAATACATATATTTTTGTTTTTGTTTTTTTTCTTTTTTTTTGAATAATTAAAACGTATTTTTACAAAAGCGACTTTTAATAAAAGTAACTAAAAATCTTTTTTTTTTATATTAGCGTTGCGCTTCCGGTTTTTAAGAGTGATCCCCTGCAGCGGCGCCAAAAATACTTGATGTGAAGCGAGGTGTATATAAAATAGTTATTATTTTACTAGGAAAAACTATTAAATACGATACAATTTTACACAAGATATTTATTTATTTATAGAATGGATATACTTAAACCTTGCTACAACACTTATAGGCAGTGTACCTAATCGTACAGTAGTGTAGTTTTTAGTAAGTCCGGTTCGTTCCACAGGGAAATCTTTGAACAAAGCTCAACGCTATATTAGTTTACTTTTATAAAAATACAAATATATATATAAGTAATATTATTGTTATAAAGGGGGGTTTTTACCGTTTAATGACCGGTTTGTCGATTTTAAAACTTTAGTCGCAGTTAAAACCTAATGTAAAATATAAAATAAATACAAGACTTAAATTAAAGCGTAAAGTAAATAACGATAATGAAATTGCGAATAATAAAATTGCGATAATTAAAAAGTACGATAATTAAAAGTGCAATTAAATAAAAGATAAAGGAAATTAAATATGAAATAAAAGAATTATGCTTATTTAAACTTCCGTAATCATGATGTTTGACGTGTTGATTTTAGTTTTATGCCCATGGGTTAATTGTCCTTTGTCCTGGATTATTCAATATGTCCGTCTGGTTTTTGTCCATAACAGTCCATCAGTCATAAATATAAATTGCAAGTGTCCTTGTCAAATTATTATTATACCCGAAGTTAAATATTCCAACTAATTGGGGATTCGAATTGTAACAAGGTTTTAATACTTTGTTTAATGAATACACCAGGTTATCGACTGCGTGTAAACCAAGGTTTTACTACTTTGTTAACAATTACACCAATTACCCTTGAATGTAATTTCACCCCTGTTTTAATTATTCTAGTGGCTATTAATCCATTCCCGTGTCCGGTTAAATGAACGATTATTCGTACATATAAATACCCCGCCCATCGTGTCCGATCGAGTGTATATGGTAATTTATAGGGACGCCCAATTGTAAATCTTTATATTAACATTAACAAACTTTCATTTAGTTAAACAAATATAAAGCCCATTAATAGCCCATAGTCTAGTTTCCACAAGTGTCGTTCTTTTATCCAAACCCCAATTATGGTACAAAGCCCAATTACCCAATTTTAGTAATTAGCCCAACATCATGATTACTTCGTTTTAAATAAGCATAATAATAACTTAGCTACGAGACATTAATGTAAAAAGGTTGAACATAACTTACAATGATTAAAAATAGTGTAGCGTTACACGGACAGAATTTCGACTTACACCCTTACAACATTCGCTGACATACCCTTATTATTAGAATTAAAATTAAAATTAAAATTAAAATATAAATTATATATATATATTACTCGTATGAATGAGAAGAAAAAAGATATGAAATTTGATCAGAATTCGGTTTGCTTTATAGCCAGAGTTGAAAATTGGGGCTCCGCGACTCGCGGCAAAATGCCCTTAAAACTCCGCGAGTCGCGGAGATGTATTTACAGCTCACACCCTTGGAGTTTCTTGCTGCCGACGGTTTTTAATATATATATATAATATATATATAATTAATATAATTAATTATATATTATATTATATTTATATACATAGTTAACTTGTAATTTTTAGTCCGTTGCGTCGAGCGTTAAGAGTTGACTCTGGTCCCGGTTCCGGATTTTCGAACGTCCTCGCGTACAATTTAATATCTTGTACTTTGCGTTTTGAATCTTGTACTCTTGTGATTTCGAGACGTTTCTTATCAATAATTGGAACCTTTTTGATTGTCTTTTGTTCTTTTGAGCTTTTTGGTCGTTTGCGTCTTCAAATCATCGAATCTGTCTTCTGTCTTCACCTTTTATTATTTAAACGAATATCACTTGTAAATAGAACAATTGCAACTAAAAGCTTGTCTTTCTTGAGGAATAATGCTATGAAATATATGTTCGTTTTTAGCATTATCAGAAACATATAAAGATTAAAGTTTAAATTTGGTTGAAAATTTTCGGGTTGTCACAACAAGGATAAACATGATGGAGACTTGTGGGAACCAACATTTAACTTCTAGTTTGCATTATTATGCTATATTTCAAATTTTGATAAAGTCTCTTAACCATATGCATGAACCATGACTTTTGTAACACCGGCCATTTTTTTTTTTTAAATACACAACGAAAGACTTTATTAACAAACACAATATAAGTCACGTCATTACGTTTAAGTTTACACAATGGTGTTACGTTATTACAAAACATTATTTATACAAAAGTCAACATCAGAGTTGGATTGTCAAACATGTCTTCTGCAACAGCACCCTTCCCGACTAGCAGTACCTAAACCTGCAAGGGGAAAATATGTGGGGGATTAGCGCACCGCTAAGTGAATGGAATCTATCTAGCAGATATAGCTTAAGCCACACACACAAGCTATATACACCAACAGTACTTGCTAACTACCAACTATCATACAATAAGACAATACGAGGATCGGCGGCTTGTACGAGCACACGACTCCTAGCTGATCGGACTTGAGTCTACCGATAGTCCCTGCTACTCAATTCACAGTATAGTTATCCAGATGCAGGGGATGCATCATTCACACTATACTCCACAATCAGTAGCCTATAGACCCAACCTCCCCTAGGCGTGGTTGACCTCATACGGACTCTAACCTCTCCTAGGCACGGTCTCGAGTCCCCAGTCTCCCTAAGCCTGACTGGTGCCATTCACACAGTGTACACATAAATCACATACAACATCAGACATACTATATTATTCTAACATGGCAATTTCTACACTATGCATGGTAAAAGAGTCAACCACAGTAGCATGATATGCTACTTAAACTCTATCCGGAGATAGACCCACTCACCAATTACCAGCAACTGCTCAGTTATTATTTCTGAGCTTCCTCCTTGTCCTTATAACAACTAGCCCGGGTTTCAGTCTGTTACAAATCCACCCCCCTTAAGAAGATTCCGTCCTCGGAATCTGGTCTTGGTCAAACAAATGAGGGTAACGTTTTCTCATCAACTCTTCCGTTTCCCACGTAAGATTAGAACCCAAACTGTGTTTCCACTCAATCAACACCATCGGAATCTCTTTCTTTCTCAGCTTAGTCACCTTTTGGTCAACCACACGGACCGGCTCTTCCACCAATTTCGTATTAAAATCGACCCTTAAATCTTCTAAAGGAAGAAGTTGTGTTTCATCGTCGACTTTACACTTACGAAGATAACACACGTTGAATGTATTATGAATACCAGCTAACTCTGGCGGAAGATCTAACACCACAGTCTGATCATTCAACACTTCACTGATCGGAAACGGACCAATAAATATCGGTGCTAACTTACCACGTTTACCGAATCTGATAACCCCTTTCCACGGCGAAACTTTCAGATACACTCATTCACCCACATTAAAGGTTACCGGACGTCTACGCGGATCAGCATACATTTTCTGCCTATCTCTAGCGGCTTTCAACTTTTCTCTCGCAATTGCAACTTTTTCGGCTGTCATTTGAACAATTTCGGGACCTGCAAACTGTTTCTCCCCGGCTTCTAACCATTAAGTCAGAGTTCTGCAACGACGACCGTATAACATTTCATAGGGCAGCATCCCTATACACGAATGGTATGAATTATTATACGCGAATTCGACCAACGGCAAATGTGTATCCCACGAACCACCGTATTCTAACACACAAGCCCTTAACATATCCTCCAAAGTCTGTAACGTTCTTTCACTCTGTCCGTCTGTCTGAGGATGATAAGTTGTACTTAAATTCACACGTGTACCCAGATTCTGTTGGAGACTATTCCAAAAATTTGACACAAATCTAGAATCTCTGTCTGAAACGATCGATAACGGCACACCATGACGACTAACTATTTCTTTCACATACAATTCGGCTAACTCACTTAACGAAGCTGTCTCACGTGTAGCAAGAAAATGAGCACTTTTAGTTAGACGATCCACTATTACCCAAATCATATCATGTCTTTTCTGAGTTCTAGGTAATTTAGTCACAAAATCCATCGTTATATGTTCCCATTTCCACTCTGGAATCTGTAACTAACGTAACGAACCATAAGGTTTCTGATGTTCTGCCTTCACTTGAGCACATATATGACACTTTTCGACATAACGGGCGATATCTGATTTCATTGTTGGCCACCAATACACTGTTTTCAAATCATGATACATCTTATTACTACCCGGATGTACTGTCAATCTGGATTTGTGAGCTTCCATCATGATTAAATCCCTCAAATCTCCAAGCTTAGGCACCCAAACACGATTGTTTAAGGTCTTTAGTCCACGTGAGTCATCAATTAAGTCCACTTTTCGTTTGGTCATTTGTTCAGATTTAATATGTTCGTCCTCTAAAGCACATGCCTGAATGGTTTTTAAGCTGTTAATCAAATCTGAAGTTATATTCAAACGAAGAAATTTCACATTTTCACTTGACTTTTTACGACTTAGCGCATCTGCAACCACATTTGCCTTACCCGGATGGTATTTAATTTCACAATCGTAATCTTTGATCAACTCTTGCCATCGTCTCTGACGCATATTCAATTCTTTCTGTGAGAAGATATACTGCAAACTCTTGTGATCTGTACATATAACACAATGGGTTCCATACAAATAGTGTCTCCACAGTTTCAAAGCAAACACTACTGCAGCCATTTCAAGATCATGCACTGGATAATTCTTCTCATGAACTTTCAACTGTCGCGAGGCGTAGGTGATTACTTTATCTCTTTGCATTAATACACAACCCAACCCAGCATATGATGCATCACAGTATACCACGAAGTCGTCTGAACCTTCTGGTAAAGCTAACACTGGTGCCTGACACAGTAGCTGTTTCAAAATCTGAAAAGCCTTTTCCTGTTCATCAGTCCATCGAAAGGCTACATCTTTACGAGTCAACTTAGTCAACGGACCCGCTATTTTCGAGAAATCCTTGATAAATTTGCGATAATAACCGGCTAATCCCAGAAAACTCTTAATCTCAGTCGGAGTCTTCGGAGAATTCCAATTCATTACCGCTTCTATCTTTGTCGGATCAACTTTTATACCCTCGGCACAAATCACATGACCCAAAAACTGCACTTCACGTAACCAAAATTCACACTTTGAAAATTTTGCAAATAGTTGTTCACGTTTCAACATGTTCAAAACCTATCTCAGATGTTCAGCCTGTTCACTTTCGGTCTTTGAATACACTAGTATATCATCTATAAACACAATCACAAACTTATCTAAGAATGGACGACACACTCTATTCATTAGATCCATGAAGATTGCTGACGCATTCGTCAACCCAAACGGCATTACAAGAAATTCATAATGACCATACCTTGTTCTGAAAGCTGTTTTCGGTATATCTGATTCAGCAACACGAACCTGATGATATCCGGATCATAAATCTATCTTAGAAAAGAATGAAGCACCCTGTAACTGATCGAACAAATCGTCTATTCGAGGTAACGGATACTTATTCTTCACTGTTCTTTTGTTCAATTCACGATAATCAATACACATACGCATTGACCCATCTTTCTTTTTAACAAACAATACCGGAGCACCCCACGGTGAAGAACTCGGTCGGATAAACCCACGATCTAATAGTTCTTGAATCTGTGACATCATTTCACGGATTTCAGACGGCGCTAATCGGTATGGAGCTTTTGCAACTGGAGTTGTTCCAGGAACCAACTCAATCTTATATTCGACTTCCCTTACCGGCGGCAGACCTGGTAACTCATCTGGGAACACTTCGGGAAATTCTGATACTATCGGAATATGGGCCACTGTTTTCTTTTCTTTCTTCGCATCAATCACATATGCAAGAAATGATTCACAACCCTTTGCCATCGACTTTTTCGCTTTCATCATGGTTATCAACGGAAAATTATACCCTCCCCGCTCCCCTCGGGCCACAACACGGGTTCCATCGGTCGAACGAAAGGTAATCATTTTCCTATCACACTTAATATTAGCCCTAAGCGAGCTCAACCAATCCATTCCTAGTACTACATCAAAGCTAGGAATAGGTAACACTAAACAAGTCACCGGGAAAGACTTCCCTTCGATCTCTATACAAACCCCAGTCACATAGGTTGTGACGGGTGTGGTCTTACCATACGCTACTTCTACACTAACCGGCTTGGGTAACACAGTAGCTGGTAAATTCAACTTAGCACAGAAATCTAGGGACATAAAACACCTATTGGCACCACAATCAAACAATACGCGAGCAGTTATTGAGTTGACTAGAAACATACCGGTGATCACTTCGTCGGTTACCACAGCATTCTCAACCGACATCTGAAAAGCTCTAGCCTCTGCTGTTGAAGGGTTCTTCCTCTTCTGCCCACTCGAGGCAGTTGACCCTCCAGCTGATGCTGAACGCGCCCCTGACCCTACCCCGGAACTACCACTCTTCGACGGATAACTAATTGCACGATGCCCTGGTTTGTGACAACTCCAACACACACTATTCGGATACGGGCATGCTGAAGACTCATGCCCAACAACACCACACTTTAAGCATCTTCTTGTAGCCTCAGAACACTGATCACTGTGAGAAGATCGACACGTGTGACACCAATTCCCTTTACCTGATCCAGATCCAGTACTACTCTGACCACTTTTACCCTTCGATTTAAACCCACTAGACTTCTTGGATTTAGATCCTGATTGACCAGATACTTGCCCACCTTGTTGTAGCACATTACCAAACATTCTGTTTCTGGCAGCCTGAACATCACTTTCTACCATCTTAGCCATCACAACAGCTTGAGACAATGATGTAGCTGTTCTAACAAAAGTTCTGTACTCAGGCAGAATGATATTAACAAAATGCTGGATACGAGACACTTCGTCTGGCACCCATTGTTGTACAAACCTCAGTTTATCCATAAACTTCTCTACTACCTCATCGATCGTCATTTGAGGTGTCATCTTCATTTCAAGAAACTCAGTCTTGATTCGGTTCATATCAAACGGATTACAATACTGTTCACACACCTTCCCATGAAACTGCTCCCATGTGATCATACTCACTTGATCTTTTGGTATACTAGAAATCAAAGAATCTCACCAAATCATAGCCCTACCTTTCAACATTCTACCAGCATATGTTACTTTCAGCTCGGGTTCACACTGGCACGCTTCAAATACCCTTTTAATTTCTCGCAACCAATTGAGAGTTACAGTCGGATCAGTACTTCCAGAGAACTCGGAGGGTTTGCAATCACGAAAATTTTTATAAGTACACCTTTTGGATGGTTGCATGTAAGGTTGTTGGAACATTTGCATTTGACATGGGTTCATCATCATGGGATTTTGGTAAGTAAAAGTGTTTTGTGGTGGCATATAATATTGGTTAGGTATTTGATTCTGAAACTGGTTCTGGGGAATATTAGGTATCGTTTAGAATTGCGCGGTTGGAAATCCAGGTGGTGTATCATCATTTCCAGAATGTCTCGCCAATTCAAGCTCATTAATTTTGTCCTCAGCCTCTTTTAGCTTGCTTTCTAACTGAAGGATGTAACTACTCTGATCATCATCCGACTCAACACCCTCTTCTGGTGCTCTGAATGTTCCGGGGTTGGAGGGGCCAGTTGCGTTTCTATCTGCCATACCTGTGCTACAAAACATCTCACACAAAAGCTTAGTGGATAACAGTTAGTTCAATCACAACTAACACACGTATATCCTATTTTCACTTAGCCCCCACTCCCACAGACATGTTTGACTTGCCTTAGGGTTTGGGAACAAAATACGCGCACGTATTTGCTGCCAAACCATGCTCTGATACCAACTTGTAACACCAGCCATTTTTTTTTAAATACACAGCGGAAGACTTTATTAACAAACACAATATAAGTCACGTCATTACGTTTAAGTTTACACAACGGTGTTACGTTATTACAAAACATTATTTATACAAAAGTCAACATCAGAGTTGGATTGTCAAACATGTCTTCTGCAACAGCACCCTTCCCGACTAGCAGTACCTAAACCTGCAAGGGGAGAATATGTGGGGGATTAGCGCACCGCTAAGTGAATGGAATCTATCTAACAGATATAGCTTAAGCCACACACAAGCTATATACACCAACAGTACTTTCTAACTACCAACTATCATACAATAAGACAATACGAGGATTGGCGGCTTGTACGAGCACACGACTCCTAGCTGATCGGACTTGAGTCTACCGATAGTCCCTGCTACTCAATTCACAGTATAGTTATCCAGATGCAGGGGATGCATCATTCACACTATACTCCACAATCAGTAGCCTATGGACCCAACCTCCCCTAGGCATGGTTGACCTCATACGGACTCTAACCTCTCCTAGGCACGGTCTCGAGTCCCCAGTCTCCCTAAGCCCGACTGGTGCCATTCACACAGTGTACACATAAATCACATACAACATCAGACATACTATATTATTCTAACATGGCAATTTCTACACTATGCATGGTAAAAGAGTCAACCACAGTAGCATAATATGCTACTTAAACTCTATCCGGAGATAGACCCACTCACCAATTACCAGCAACTGCTCAGTTATTATTTCTGAGCTTCCTCCTTGTCCTTATAACAACTAGCCCGGGTTTCAGTCTGTTACAACTTTTAACACTCTTTTTACTCATTCACATCAGCTATTTAACTTACCTTCACTCTCATAATACTCACACACAAGAACTCCAAGTATTCTCTCCAGTTCTTACTCTTTAAACACTCTTTAAACACACATAATTCAAGTACTAGAAAATCTTCATTCACTTTGATCATAAACTAGCTTCAAGAACACTTTGTTAACTCATCTACTCCTCTTTATCAAGGTAAGAATCATATATAAGCTTTGGTTCAATTCATATACTTATAACTATCTTAATTCAAGATAGAAATCTTATTCGAACTTTTGTTCATTCTATGATTCTACTCCATGGATTACAAGCCATCAAGGATATCTTTGATCACAAGATTATCATCTTATTTTTCTCAGCAACTTTGTTCATTTAATTTGAGGTAGTCACCTTATTCATAATCTTTTTCGATTCATATCCATATAGCTATCTTATTATGAGTTTATAACTTACAACAACAAGAACATAGTTTAGATTAATTCTAAACTTGTTTACAAACAAATTTAATCCTTCTAACTTGACTTTTAAAATACTTCAACACATGTATTATGATAGTATGTCAAGCTAACATAAGGATATAAAACTTGTAAACACGAAGAACACCTTAAAACCGAACATACGCCGTCATAGATCATCGGGGGCTGTTTTGGGTTTAATTTTAAAAACCTATCTTAAACTTTGAATTAAAAGATTTCCTTTGGTGAAAAATCTTATTTTATATGGATATGAAATATATCCAAAATCTATGGTTAAACTCTAAGTGGAAGTATGCTTTTCAAAAGGGTCATCAAGATGTCGTTCTTACGATGGATACGACTATCTTCTCTTATTTGACACCTAAGCTGTATTTTCGACTATAAACTTTTACTTTTTCTGTTAATATTAATAATGTTGAGTTCGATACGAAACCATGGCAACTCGAATCACTCAAAACGAATTTGTAACGAAAAAATTATGGGTAAAACAAAATTGGATATTTTTGCTTGTTTTTAGCTACGGTTTTGATTAATAAAAATGGAAGCTAACCTTATCCTAGCTAACTTACCTTGTATCCTACATGTATTTATACATGTCTTGTTCCCGAACTTATGGAAATACAATTTATAATAGTCGTGATTAAGTTCTATGACAATATATTATGGGTTAAAGCCAAAAATAGGCTACAAACTTACACAAATGTACCGATGTCGCCCACAAACTCATTTCTGTCCTACTATCATCTACAAACTTTCAAAAAGTGTTCCAACGTAAACAAAAACTTTCAAAAAGTGTACCAATGTAAACAAAAATGACTTGCTACTGCCTAAACCGGTCAAAATTGACACGTGTCGTTCGTGGATTGGATCTTAATTCTAAAAAAAAAAAAAAAAAAAATTCAGGTCAAAAATAGTACGTAACAGGTCAAAACGCCAAAATGTTGATATTAGCACATTTTTTCAAAGTTTGTAGGCGACAGTAGGACGGAAATGAGTTTGTGGGCGACATCGGTACATTTGTGTAAGTTTGTAGCCTATTTTTAGCATTAACTCATATATTATAGTCTTAATAAAGATCGTAAGACACCAAATATATATGACTTGATCACCATGGATCTGTATATAGCGTTTTGACATATCATTTTGATTTCTTCTATATATATTATTCGAACGAACTATAAGACACCATTGGCAGTAATTTCGAGTTAGCTGTGGGTCGAAGTGGATTCCAAAATATTATATACTTTGAGTTGTGATCGAGCCTGAGACATATATACAATGGGTCGCGAATTGCTTCAGACAATATACATATTATGTGTCTTATTATATTAAGACAATATATTATAGTGTTAGTGAATTCTAACACAATATACGCATTTATATTTATATATATATTTATACTGTTGGACTATTGGACTACGGACGTTGGACTACTAACAATGGACAATTAAAATTATCACAAGTATCATAAGTATGGAATATTAATTATATATATCTTGACACAAGAATATTATTATTAGGTTCGTGAATTTATCAAAAGGCCAAATCTTATCACCATCTATTCGGAAATCATCACAAGTGAGTTATAGTCCCATTTTTACTATCTAAATTATTTTGGGATGAGAATACATGCAAATTTATAAATGTTTTACAAAATAAGCACAAGTTCATGAAACTACATTCTACGACTGTTTTGTTATACCGGATATCTATACTTATTATTATTATGCTTGGTAACCTAAGAATTAGTGAAAAACACTAATTGACGCGAATCCTAAAGGTAGATCTACGGGCACCAACCACCCCCATTTTCGAATAGTGGAAATGCTTTAGTACTTCGAAGGGTTCTTGTCATACATTTGAATAGTGGAATGTATGATGCCAGATATCTTAAGCGCTCCATGTTAAGGTCGGTTACCAGGCGACTCATCGTATGAATGATTTTTGCAGTTGTAATGATCCTGCGCATTTAATTAAATAAAATCTTGTGGCTTATTAAATGTTATGAGTATTATATAGAAATTAAACCTATGACTCAACAACATTTTTGTTGACGTTTTAAGCATGTTTATTCTCAGGTGAATATTAAAAACGCTTCCACTGTCGTATGCCAACCCAAGGTCAAGATTTAGAGTCGGCATAATTGTTTGTATTGTTTAAACTTGCATTCGGAGTATTTTTTGTAATATATTTGATCATATTGTAATGTGTTGTGTAAAAACTTATTTATTTGAGGAGATTGTCTTTGATAGACAATCTAAATTATGTCATTAAGACCTTTATTCAATAATAAAGGTTATGGTTGTTTTTAAAAACTAATGCAAGATTTGAAAAACGTCCCATATAGAGGTCAAAACCTCGCAAAGAAACCAATTAATATGAAACGTTTATAATTAACATGAACGGGGCATTTCAGTTGGTATCCCAGCGTTGGTCTTAGAGAATCGGAAAATTTTTCATTAGCGTGTCTAACTGATTTTTGATGCATTAGTGAGTCTGGACTTCGACCGTAATTATTTTAAAAATGATTGCTTAATATAATTGTTGGAAACATAAGATTATTAACATATAAATATTATAAGATATATCATTCTCATAACGTGCCTGCTATTATGTGATAGATGACTTCATCCGATCATATAAGCATCTCTAGTGATTCAGATTTCATTTACTTATCAAGTGATTCGGAGGCTGAGTCAAAGCATACGACTTATGAACCAACGAAAAAGTTAACTTTTGGTGCTACCATTAAAGTGGAAAATTGTTGGGAAAATTGGGAAGATTCACAATTGCTAGTAGAGGTTCCAGAAGAGGATCCAGAAGAAGATCCCGAAGACGAACCCGAAGAAGAGGATCCTGAAGAAGTTGTGGAAATTACCGAACCACAGCGTGATTTGGGAAAATCTTTGGCTGTTATACCCGATCCTAACCCGATGAACCTATTATGACCCAAAATGTTTGTGATCATCCACCTGAACCACCTAAGAGACCAGTTTATAAAATGACCGCTCGTATAACGACTGTTGGTTTTGCTCCCAAACAATTAGCCGAAAGAACCAATTGGGAGGAATTGGAAAAAGAACTATCCAAACGAAAATCCAAACGTTTGGCCGAGAAAGAAACAACTTCAACATCTAAGAAATCTCGCCGTTCTTGAACCATCGGCAGCTATCCTGTATTCCATGCATTGTATAATATGTATTATATTGTGTGTTTAAGTTTGTAAGAAAATCCGCAATGTAATTTTCCTTATGATTGTATAATAATAAGAATAAGCATGGAAGGTTTATTATTATTATTACAACTTATTATTACGTAGTAACGTAATAACTTAATATAGTTTTTCATATTAGAATTTTAGTAGTTAATTTGTGTGTTAGCTGCTAAGTATGAACATTATTATAGTTATAAAACGCTAATATGAAGAAAAGGATTTTATAATAATAAGTTCATATTAAGCTACAAAATACTTTTTGGCTACTTCTAAAATTCTATATGATTAACTCAGTCGGCTATTTTTGAAGGAAATGGCTCCTCCAGCTACTAGACAACAACAATTGAACACAGAAGAACTTCAACCTTTCGCTGCAAATATGGCTGCACTGGTGAATGCAATGAACAACAATAACCAATCGGGTTCCAGCAGTGGAGGAAACAATGGCAACCGGGTAGGATGTTCCTACAAAGCTTTTATGGCCTGCAAACCCAATGAGTTTGAAGGAACTGAAGGACCCGTTGGACTAAAGCGGTGGACAGAGAAGGTTGAAGCCGTGTTCGCAATCAGCAACTGCGCAGAAGAGGATAAAGTTAAGTATGCCACACATACTTTCAGGGGTACTAATGCAATGAACAACAATAACCAATCGGGTTCCAGCAGTGGAGGAAACAATGGCAACCGGGTAGGATGTTCCTACAAAGCTTTTATGGCCTGCAAACCCAATGAGTTTGAAGGAACTGAAGGACCCGTTGGACTAAAGCGGTGGACAGAGAAGGTTGAAGCCGTGTTCGCAATCAGCAACTGCGCAGAAGAGGATAAAGTTAAGTATGCCATACATACTTTCAGGGGTACTGCTTTGACATGGTGGAATACCTACATGGATTACGTAGGACAGAATACCGCCTACGTACTTCCATGGTCCGCTTTCAAGCACATGATGACGGAAGAGTACCGTCCCAGAACCGAAATCAACAAGCTCAAGGCAGAGTTTAAAGCACTAAAAACCCAAGGGTTAGATGTCACTACCTACGAGCGACGTTTCAATGAACTGGCTTTAATGTGTCCTGGAGCATTTGAGGACGAAGAAGCAAAAATTGAAGCATTCATAAAAGGGTTGCCGGAATGAATCCAAGAGCATGTAGGTGCTAACGACCCTGCAACAATGCAGAAAGCGAGCCGTATAGCCCACAAATTGATAAGCCAAATTACAGGAAGGATAAAGAAAGAAACGGCTGAGGAGGCCATAATGAAATAGGGAAAAAGAAAGTGGGAGGAAAGCAGTGATCAGGGTCACCAGTACAACAACAACAATCAAAACAGCAACTACAACAACAATCGCAACCACCCCAACAATAACAATAATCGCAACAACAACCGTAACAATAACCGCAACAACCATCCTAATAATAATAACAGCAACAACAATCCCAATCACAACAATAACAACAACAAACGACTCAACAATAATAACCCAAACAACAACAACAACAACAACAACAACAACAACAACAACAACAACAGCAACAACAACAATAAAAGGTAAAGAACTATATGCCCCAGGTGTGATACGTTTCATCCGAAATGGTTTTGTAGAGAATTATGTACCAAGTGTAATAGGAATGGCCATATTGCGGCAAAATGTGAAGTCTACGGACCAAATAGAAACAAAGGAGTAAATAATGCCGGAACAAATAATAACGGCGTTGTTTGCTATGGATGTGGAAAACTGGGCCATACCATAAACCAGTGCAGGAATGGAAATAGGCAAGGCCGTGGGAGAGCCTTCAACATTAATGGGGAGAAAGCACATGAAGACCCGGAGCTTGTTATGGGTACGTTTCTTATCAACAATACACCTGCTTATGTTTTATTTGATTCGGGTGCCGATAGAAGTTATATGAGTAGAGAATTTTGTGCCAAATTAAATTGCCCATTAACGCCTTTAGATAAAAAGTGTATAGTTGAAGTAGCAAACGGTAAACTAATTAAGGTTGATAAAATTTGCCGAAATCGAAAAATTAGTTTAGTTAGCGAAACGTTTGCAATTCATTTAATACCGGTGGAATTGGGAAGCTTCGACGTAATTATTGAAATGGACTGGATGTCCAAGGTGAAAGTCGAAGTTGTTTTTCATGAGAAGGCGATTCGCATTCCGAGAGAAAACGGGTTACCCTTAATGGTGTACGGAGAAAAGGGTAATGCCAAATTAAATCTTATTAGTAGTTTGAAGGCGCGCAAACTAATAAGAAAAGGTTGCTATGCCATACTAGCACACGTCGAGAAGGTTGAAAAAGAAGAAAAAAAAATCGATGACGTTCCTGTTGCAAGAGAATTTCCTGAGGTGTTTCCGGACGAATTATCGGGACTACCTCCACACCGATCCGTTGAATTTCAAATAGATCTTGTACCAGGAGCCGCACCAATAGCTCGTGCTCCATATAGACTTGCGCCCACCGAAATGAAAGAATTACAAAGTCAACTACAAGAATTATTAGAACGTGGTTTTATTCGACCGAGTAAGTCACCATGGGGAGCTCCAATTTTGTTCGTTAAAAAGAAAGATGGGGCTTTTCGCATGTGTATCGATTACCGTGAGCTGAACAAAGTAACCATCAAAAACTGATACCCTTTACTCCGAATCGACGACCTATTTGATCAACTCCAAGGTTTGAGCATATACTCCAAAATCGACTTAAGATCGGGTTATCATCAACTGAGGGTTAAAGAAGTCGATATACCAAAAACAGCCTTCAGAACTCGTTATAGCCATTACGAATTCATGGTTATGCCATTCGGTCTAACCAATGCACCCGCAGTTTTCATGGATCTCATGCACCGAGTATGTAGTCCATATTTAGATAAGCTTGTTATTGTCTTTATTGATGACATTCTTATCTATTCGAAGAATAACCAAGAACACGAACAACACTTGAGACTTGTATTAGAGTTGTTAAGAAAAGAACAACTTTATGCAAAATTCTCTAAGTGCGCTTTTTAGTTAAATGAAGTACAATTTCTTGGCCACGTAGTCAGTAGTAATGGAATCAAAGTTGATCCCGCCAAGATCGAAGCCATTAAAAATTGGGAAACCCCGAAAACTCCAACGCAAATACGTCAATTTTTGGGTTTAGGTGGTTATTATAGGAGATTTATTCAAGATTTCTCCCGAGTAGCCAAACCTTTAACTGCCTTGACACACAAAGGGAAAAAGTATGAATGGACTTCCGAACAAGAGGGTGCCTTTCAATTGTTGAAAAAGAAGTTGACTACGGCACCTATTTTATCGTTACCTGATTGAATAGAAGATTTTATTATCTACTGCGACGCATCAAGAATGGGTTTTGGGTGTGTTCTTATGCAAAGGAAGAAGGTGATTGCATATGCTTCTCGACAACTCAAAATTCATGAACAAAACTACATCACACATGATCTGGAATTGGGCGCCATTGTTTTTGCATTAAAGATGTGGAGACATTATCTATATGGGGTCAAGTTTATTGTATACACCGACCACAAAAGTCTCCAACATATTTTAAATCAAAAGCAACTAAATATGAGGCAGCGTAGGTGGGTTGAGCTGTTAAATGATTATGATTGTGAAATCCGTTACCACCCGGGGAAAGCGAATGTGGTAGCCGATGCCTTGAGTCGAAAGGAAAGAGAACCTATTCGAGTAAAAGCTATGAACATGATTATTCATACTAATCTTACTACTCGAATAAAAGAGGCACAACAGGAGGTTTTGAAGGAAGGAATTTTTGAAAAGAAAATACCCAAAGGATTAGAAAAACAGCTTAATATTCGGGAAGACGAAACTAGGTATTTAGCTGAAAGAATTTGGGTACCAAAGAATGGGGATTTGAGGAAAGTGGTACTAGATGAAGCACATAAAACCAGATATTCAATACATCCCGGAGCGGGAAAAATGTACCAAGACCTCAAGAGAAACTTTTGGTGGCCAGGAATGAAGGCCGATATAGCCACATATGTAGGAGCATGTTTGACTTGTTCTAAAGTCAAAGCTGAACATCAGAAACCATCGGGTCTACTCCAACAACCTGAAATCCCAGAATGGAAATGGGAAAACATTACCATGGATTTCATTGCTAACTTACCGAGAACCGCAGGTGGTTATGATATGATTTGGGTAATAGTCGATCGTCTTACTAAGTCAGCACACTTTCTACCAATAAAAGAAGAGGATGGTATAGAGAAATTAGCACGATTATACCTGAAAGAAGTTGTTTCTAGACATGGTATACCAATCTCTATTATCTCTGATCGTGATAGCAGATTTACTTCCAGATTCTGGCAGGCATTACACGAAGTGTTGGGAACTCATCTAGATTTAAGTACTGCCTATCATCCAAAAACTGATGGGCAGAGTGAAAGGACGATTCAGACACTCGAAGACATGCTACGAGCATGTGTTATTGATTTTGGAAGCAGTTGGGATCGACATCTACCGTTAGCTGAGTTTTTCTACAACAACAGCTACCATTCTAGTATTGAGGCGGCACCATTCGAGGCACTTTATGGTAGGAAGTGCAGGTCTCCGATTTGTTGGAGTGATGTGGGGGATAAACAGATTACAGGTCCAGAAATTATCCAAGAAACCACCGATAAAATCATTCAGATTCAGCAACGATTAAAAACAGCCCGGAGTCGACAAAAGAGCTATGCAGATGTTAGGAGAAAACCTTTAGAATTTGAGGAGGGTGATATGGTTATCCTTAAGGTATCACCTTGGAAAGGTGTTATTCATTTTGGAAAGCGGGGGAAATAGAGCCCAAGATACATTGGGCCATTCAAGATTGAAAAACACATTGGGCCGGTGGCCTATCGACTTGAGCTACCTCCACAATTAGAAAAGATTCACAACACCTTTCATGTTTCGAATATGAAGAAATGCCTAGCTACCGAAGATCTCATTATCCCTTTAGACGAAATTAAGATTGACGAGAAACTAAATTTCGTCGAAGAACCCGTCGAAATTATGGATTGTGAGGTCAAACGACTCAAACAAAGTAAGATACCAATCGTTAAGGTTCGATGAAATGCTCGTAGAGGACATGAATTTACTTGGGAACGATAAGACCAAATGAAGCTGAAGTACCCACATTTGTTTCCCGATATCGCACGTTAACTAGGTACAATTCTAAATTTCGGGACGAAATTTAATTTAACGGGTGTGTAATGTATCGACCCAGATTTTTCCGCTAATATATAGAAGATTAATATTTACATAATTAATGTTTCCAACATGTTAAGCGATTAAACTCATTAAGATTTGGTTATTTGAAATGAATTTTATACAAATGTTGGGCCACCCAGTTTGTCTGACGATTCACGAACGTCATAACTCGAAATAATTATATAATGATGTATATATGGATATATATATATATACTTATGATTTGATAAAATGATATTTAAGTATCTCATTACATATAATAACAATTGGTTATATACATAAAATGAGATTACTAACTTAAAGACTTCAAGATTATATACATATATATATATATAACGATTAACGTTGTAATAACTTCTAAATTAAAATGTATGTATATGTATTGTATTAATATATATTAATACACTTTTGAAGGACTTAAACATATATACTAACATACTTATACTCAACAAAGATAGCTATACTCATAATCTCATTCAATTCCATCAAGAATTCTATTCGTATTCATTCGGTATTTATACCCGTATCATACCCAGCTTCAATACTTAAATACTATGAGTATATACCAATATGAAATACCAATTATAGCCTCCTTAGCAGCTCTATGAGTCACAATACAAGGATAAACATGATGAAGACTTGTGGGAACCAACATTTAACTTCTAGTTTGCATTATTATGCTATATTCCAAATTTTGATAAAGTCTCTTAACCATATGCATGAACCACGACTTTTAACACTCTTTTTACTCATTCATATCAGCTATTTAACTTACCTTCACTCTCATAATACTCACACACAAGAACTCCAAGTATTCTCTCCATTTCTTACTCTTTAAACACTCTTTAAACACACATACTTCAAGTACTAGAAAATCTTCATTCACTTTGATCATAAACTAGCTTCAAGAACACTTTGTTAACTCATCTACTCCTCTTTATCAAGGTAAGAATCATATATAAGCTTTGGTTCAATTCATATACTTATAACTATCTTAATTCAAGATAGAAATCTTATTCGAACTTTTGTTCATTCTATGATTCTACTCCAAGGATTACAAGTCATCAAGGATATCTTTGATCACAAGATTATCATCTTATTTTTCTCAGCAACTTTGTTCATTTAATTTGAGGTAGTCACCTTATTCATAATCTTTTTCGATTCATATCCATATAGCTATCTTATTATGAGTTTATAACTTACAACAACAAGAACATAGTTTAGATTAATTCTAAACTTGTTCACAAACAAATTTAATCCTTCTAACTTGACTTTTAAAATACTTCAACACATGTATTATGACAGTATGTCAAGCTAACATAAGGATATAAAACTTGTAAACACGAAGAACACCTTAAAACTGAACATACGCCGTCATAGATCATCGGGGGGCTGTTTTGGGTTTAATTTTAAAAACCTATCTTAAACTTTGAATTAAAAGATTTACTTTGGTGAAAAATCTTATTTTATATGGATATAAAATATATCCAAAATCCATGGTTAAACTCTAAGTGGAAGTATGTTTTTCAAAAGGGTCATCAAGATGTCGTTCTTACGACGGATATGACTATCTTCTTTTATTTGACACCTAAGCTGTATTTTCAACTATAAACTTATACTTTTTCTGTTAATATTAATAATGTTGAGTTCGATACGAAACCATGGCAACTCGAATCACTCAAAACGGATTTGTAACGAAGAAATTATGGGTAAAACAAAATTGGATATTTTTGCTTGTTTTTAGCTACGGTTTTGATTAATAAAAATGGAAGCTAACCTTATCCTAGCTAACTTACCTTGTATCCTACATGTATTTATACATGTCTTGTTCCTGAACTTATGGAAATACAATTTATAATAGTCGTGATTAAGTTCTACGACAATATATTATAGTCTTAATAAAGATCGTAAGACACCATATATATATGACTTGATCACCGTGGATCCGTATACAGCGTTTTGACATATCATTTTGATTTCTTCTATATATATTATTGGAACGAACTATAAGACACCATTGGCAGTAATTTCGAGTTAGCTGTGGGTCGAAGTGGATTCCAAAATATCATATACTTTGAGTTGTGATCGAGCCTGAGACATGTATACAATGGGTCGTGGATTGCTTCAGACAATATACATATTATGTGTCTTATTATATTAAGACAATATATTATAGTGTTAGTGAATTCTAACACAATATACGCATTTATATTTATATATATATTTATACTGTTGGACTATTGGACTATTGGACTACGGACGTTGGACTACTAACAATGGACAATTAAAATTATCACAAGTATCATAAGTATGGAATATTATATATATATATATATATATATATATATATATATATATATCTTGATACAAGAATATTATTATTAGGTTCGTGAATTTGTCAAAAGGCCAAGTCTTAGCACCATCTATTCGGAAATCATCACAAGTGAGTTATAGTCCCATTTTTACTATCTAAATTATTTTGGGATGAGAATACATGCAAATTTATAAATGTTTTACAAAATAAGCACAAGTTCATGAAACTACATTCTACGACTGTTTTGTTATACCGGATATCTGTACTTATTATTATTATGCTTGGTAACCTAAGAATTAGTGAAAAACACTAATTGACGCGAGTCCTAAAGGTAGATCTACGGGCACCAACCACCCCCATTTTCGAATAGTGGAAATGCTTTAGTACTTCGAAGGGTTCTTATCATACATTTGAATAGTGGAATGTATGATGCCAGATATCTTAAGCGCTCTATGTTAAGGTCGGTTACCAGGCGACTCATCGTATGAATGATTTTTGCAGTTGTAATGATCCTGCGCATTTAATTAAATGAAATCTTGTGGCTTATTAAATGTTATGATTATTATATAGAAATTAAACCTATGACTCACCAACATTTTTGTTGACGTTTTAAGCATGTTTATTCTCAGGTGAATATTAAAAACGCTTCCGCTGTCATATGCCAACCCAAGGTCAAGATTTGGAGTCGGCATAATTGTTTATATTGTTTAAACTTGCATTCGGAGTATTTGTTGTAATATATTTGATCATATTGTAATGGGTTGTGTAAAAACTTATTTATTTGAGAAGATTGTCTTTGATAGACAATCTAAATTATGTCATTAAGACCTTTATTCAATAATAAAGGTTATGGTTGTTTTTAAAAACGAATGCAAGATTTGAAAAACGTCTCATATAGAGGTCAAAACCTCGTAAAGAAACCAATTAATATGAAACGTTTATAATTAATATGAAGGGGGCATTTCAATAACACATGAAAACAAAATATCGATTATGCTAAACTACAAACTGAAAAACAAACATCAAACATGGGTGACCCGGAGAACAACGACCACCCCACAACCAAATAAACTAAATCAAACCACGAGCCACGACCACCCCACAACCAAATAAACTAAATCAAACCACGAGCCACGAAGCCACCCATAGTAGAATCGACCACCACCATCAAACATCTAACCCTGACCACAAGCCCAAAAAGGTCAAAACATGATATGTAATTTGTGTTGTTAAGAGCAAATCGGTTATACTCCTTGTCATATACTAAAAACTATGTAAATGTATATTTCCCATACACATAAAGCCGCTAATTCGATATTCTTTCCTAGTTGGTCGCATTGCATTTTTCGGTTTGAGTGATGTGAAGCTAAGGCATGCACAAACTTACAAAATGTTTCCTGGCTCGTAGTTTGTATATGACGTGGATTTCTGAACCACCCATTTCCACATATATCGGTTGTTAACCATTGTGAATATATCTAGTATAAGTTGGGTATATGTGAGGTCGTACTAACTGTTAGCTACCGCGTTTCCGTAACAAAGCTATTTTTTTAGGTCCGGTTGAGCTCATATGAGCTATCAGTTAAAATCCTATAAGTCTTCGCACCTAAGTATAGATGATAAGGAAGGGTACCGTAAGTCTCGTCAATGGGAAGGTGTTCCCATGGACAGAAATTTGCATAATATCTGGCCTGCAAATGTTATACTGTAGAATATAATGAATGCATAAGATTAGTCGGAACTTCTTTACAACATATTAGATATCAAGGTAAACACTAGATTATTCGGAAAGATTGACTCACATGCGCAACTGTAATCTTTTAATTTTGAGTTTTGTAGTTTCTTGCAAAAAATTGTCCCTTTATATAGTAGTTGAAAAAATGAATGCACCAGTTTAATGATGTGTTTATATGTCTTAGTTGTGTAGTATATATTGTGGAGCGAAGTGGTGATAACTTCACCTCCGCCCCTACAAGCGAGGGCTAATAACCAACTATTATTTCTGGATGACATATTTTGTTGATTTGAAACTAGGGGTAAAGTCGTCACGTTGCGACGTATCTATGAGTTATCAATAGTTTTTCTTTAGGTTAACCTTATGTTGATGTTTTAAGAATTGGATCTTGTACTGGCATACGCATCAATAGTTTAAACTTTCATGTTTATTTACATAAATCGCTAGCTATCAAAATCTGTGTGCTGCTGCAGAAAATAGTTTTGGTATATACTTTAAACACTTACAAAAGATTCATCGACGATTGGTGCAAACAATTTAATAGAATAGAACTACAGTATTTAATAAATATATAATAATAATAATAATAATAATAATAATAATAATAATAATAATAATATAATAATAATAATAAATAAGTAACTATTAATCAATCAAAGATTATGTGATTTATTTTTAATAAGTGAAAACGTCAAACAACAATAATTATTGTTTATTTGTAAAAGTGACAATTGCGTGGTTGATTTGTAAGAAATAAGAAAAATTATTGGTTGATGATTTGTAATAGTGAAAGTTTTATGGTTGTTTGTAAGAAGTAAAAAAGTTGGTGGTTGCTTTGTAAGAAGTAAGAAAGTCATGGTAAAAGTTTTGTAGCTGATTTGTAAGAAGTAAGAAAGTCAGTGGTTAATTTGTAAGAACCAAGAAAATCACTATTCCTAATTTTGATGTTTTAAATAAGGGGTTAATATCAAACATATATGTTTTAAGAAGTACGTAATATTAAAAATATCAGAAGTATACATAATTTATCAATTATATATAGACTAAAGGAGACCCGGTTAAATTCTAGTGGACTCTAAGCTCATAATCATGCTTGAGCTATGTAACTCTAATATATTGTCTACTACTCAGTAGTATTCTAGGATCAAAATTCAGAGAGTTCGGTACAATTTGGGTTATATTTATAATTTTTTTCCAAGAATAATTGTTTACCTAAAAAAACTCACGAATAATAAAAACATAATATGTAATTAAATTGACAAATCTTCTTCGCGACTAGTGATTGTTGATTAAACTCAGCCAGTCACAAGTTGCATGGTCACTATGATCGAAGGAATACGGTTATGAGTTACAATTGATACATTTTGGGTCGCGACTTGAAATTTATCGCCACTACCTAAATTGACCAAGTCACTAGGTCGCAAAAATTCTTTAGGATTTGCGCGAGGTATTTTGTAGTGAGTTATTTATTAGGACATATTATTATTGTTTGTTCGAAAAGTGAGCATTTTCGTTAAAACCTTATTATTAATCAAATGGTTAGAATAAGATGAAAATGTAAATGGACAACTCAAGCCCAATTCTAAGCCCAAGGGATACTTTTAGGATTCACGCTATATACTAGTATTTTCGCAATCGTATCACCTATCATTGGTAGTTGTGGATATTGATGATTGATCATTATCTTTATTTGAAAGTAGTGCATAAGACGCAGTGTATTAGGCCACTTGCAATGGTAATGGTATTCGTGCTGAAGTCGCCCTGACATCTGCCCTCGAGAGCCCCTGGTGTTCATTTCCCTGTCACGGGCTCGCCCTTGAAAACTCGTGCTTAAGAATTTCTTGGCCAAGCATTTCGTAGGACAGAGGTTTGTGATATATTTATTTGTACTGATGGCTTTAACACTTGTAAAATAGTGTATTTAATTAATATTGTGCAGATATGTCATGATGAAGAATGATGTCATTGTTTGTAGCGTCCATGTCCAGAGGAGAAAATGATAACATGTTGATGTGGCGGTCTGTCATGTGTGAACAATGATGTCATTATTTGGAGTGGTCATAATTATGGAGAGAGATACGTACTTCATCAAAATTAGTCGCACACCACTTAAATTGTGTTAAACGGTGGTAGAGTACAACATTATAATGCAAATTTAATGGTGTACATATAATGTTGATGGTGTGTGGATAATCACCCATTAGTTATC
Source organism: Rutidosis leptorrhynchoides (assembly GCF_046630445.1). Taxonomy (NCBI): domain Eukaryota; kingdom Viridiplantae; phylum Streptophyta; class Magnoliopsida; order Asterales; family Asteraceae; genus Rutidosis; species Rutidosis leptorrhynchoides. The sequence continues at coordinate 706,910,728 of NC_092333.1, forward strand.
AGGTCAACTGGTTACATGTGTCGCTATGGTCTTACTTGTATACACAATCGATATTACGATCCTATATGTGATCCTTTTTTAACCTTAGCGCTTGCCGCTAACTTTTTTTTTCTTTCTCGGATTGTGGTGTACGCCTTTGGTTTGCCAACGTATCATCTTTCTGAGTTTGACCGCCATTTGAGAAGAAAGGGCGGTTGTGTTTGCCGAATGGGCACCGATACACCACATACGTATGAACAAATCGACCGTCTTTCACAACAACCATAATCTCCATAACACGTTTGTTAAAAATGAACGACGAATTAAGTCTACATCTTTTTAATGATTATATTGATATTGATATTGATATTGATATTGATATTGAAGATGAGTTGTTCATATGGCAATCTCGATAACCTAATGAGGAAGCATAGTAATACCCGTAACACAAACAGAACATGTCATTCTTTTGCCAAAACAAACAAAAACAATGTTACTACCAAAAGTCGATCTCAATCTAATATGTGGATTTACAAAATTCCAAGCGTCACACTTGACTTGTTCTATGGTTATGGGTATAAAACAAAGTTGTTCGTAAACGATACGATTAAAAGATTCATAAACTCCACGCAATAACTCGGTCAAATTAAAGAAAATTATTGAATCTAATTATACGACTCTTGTTGGATTCGAGTGAATCGTAATATCATAAGTGTTAAACTATGGATCAACATATGTTTTATCGACTAAACAAAAATGCCTCGTTAAACAATTTTACACTTACAAAAGGTTTAAACAAAAAATTATACAAAATAATGTGTATCAATCATCAATCATCAATTAAATGATGAAAGAGAAGTCTAAAAAAGAAAATTAAAATCTATATATATAAGGGGTTGATCCGTACACCACTTAAAATTTGCCATACACCACCAAATTAATTATTTAGATATTTTTACCCTTTCTTTTACACTATCAAATTTGTCATACACCACCAAATGAAGGGTGTAAATGTCCAAATAATTTATTTGGTGGTGTATGGCAAATTTGAGGTGGTGTACGAATCAATTCCCATATATATATGATTGATATCATTTTATAAGCTTTTGTTTGTAAAAATTATCTATACATAGAAATAGAATTTCTCTTAGATTTATATTTATGTATAATGTATATTAAGGTATTACAATGGATTTTATTATACATAAATATAAATATATTCATCGTGTAAAAATGCATCTCATATGAAGTCAAACACAGTAAATAACTAAAAAACTACTGGTAGTTTTTTGGCCCGCACTTTCGCTGCGGGTTAGTTTCGAAAAAAAAAGTACTGTAGCTACAGTAGCAGCTACAGTAGCGAGTATTCGGGTCGGGTTGGTGGAGCGGGTCAGGGGATCCGGATGATATTGGGTTAGTGGTTTGGGGGGTGTTGGGCAAATCATGTTTTAAAAAAAAAAAAACAGAGTTACTATTAACGAATGGTGTTAACCAATCATATGTTGACATTATTTACCACAATTATATATATATATATATATATATATATATATATATATATATATATATATATATATATATATATATATATATATATATATATATATATATATATAAATGCTAAGCTAAAACAAGATTAACACCTACATTTCTCAAAGGTCACAAACAAATTATTAGTGAGACGGCAAATTGATTATGTTATATATCTTCACAAGTCTAATCTAATCTACTACAGAGTATCAAATATACATAACCCCAGAAACACACTGGTGAAAAATATAAATATAAATATAATATAAATATAAATAAAGTACGAGTATATAATACTCCGAAATGGAACATCACAACTTATTTCTTTATTCCATCATTATACTCTCAACTATATATAAGTATATATAAACCTTTTATTTATTTTTTCTCATTTATAAGTTTTTCAAAAATATATTTTTAAAACTCCACCAACACCATTAACAAATGAGGAAACTTTACAACCACAATAAAGGCAAAATCCACCCATCACCGCCGCCGTCCACCACCACCGACTACCTATCTTTACTACCCTTCACAATAGCCGTTCTCGCCGCCACCCTGCCACCAGATGACAAAGAAGTTTTAGCATACCTTCTTTCATGTTCTCTAACCACCACCACCACCAACAACAACGTTAATAATAACAGGAAAATCTCCAACAAAATTGGCGGCGGCGGTGGAAGCCACTCGCCGAAATTCAACTGCAACTGTTTTTCGTGTTACACTAGTTATTGGGTTCGTTGGGATGCTTCATTAAACAGACAACGGATTCATGAAATCATTGATTCTTATGAAGATGGGTTGATTTATAATAAGAAAAATAAGAAAGACAGAAAAAAGAACAAGATTTCTCCACACGCGCCGCCCACTGTTACAGAGGTAGTGTCTCACGCGCCACCGCAAGTTGAGGCAAACACGACTGACACTAGTGATGATGTTGATGATGATAAGGGATCAGTAAGAAAGTTTGTAAATTTCGTTGGAGGAAGGATATGGGGTGTTTGGGGTATTTGATTTGTGTATATTTTGTCATGATTTAATTATCTTGAAGAATTTTTTTTCTTAAAGATTTTTGAAGAACAAGAAAACCAATTTTCCGATTTTTTTTTAAAGTCACAATTGGAATTTTTAGTTACGTTTTTCTGTAGGCATTATGTTATCGTTGCCTTGTGGTTAGCAAAATATTTGATGTTTTTTTACTTGTTCTTGGAATTAGAATATGAAAATGGGAATGTATAAAATGTATTTACATAGTAAATTATATGAATTGTAAGAGCGATGACATTGTGTATTTACAGTGCTGATTTGTTTATACGAAGGTCGTTAGAGGTCTGATCCAACGACCATAGCTTTTCTCCATCACCGTTCTCGTGGTGGGTATGACTATAGTTGATTGGATTGCCTTGTTTCGACTATCATGTGCATATTTTGGCGGTAGAGCTTGCCCGAGCTGTCAGTAACTGTGGTGGATTGTGGCTCACCACCCTATTGGTGGTGGCCACGGGCCACCGGCTATTATGGTTGTGTAGGCATTCCCTGCGATCTCCCCTCTATGGGTCAAAGTAGTAGTCCTTGGTGGTCACCACCCAATTAGTGGTGACCACCATTCGTGGATGATTGTGGTGGCGCTAGGGATTAGTCTTTCGTCGATCGATCGAGTGGTCGACCACCTTGTTTGTGGTGGTTGCTCGTTGTCAATGAGGTTGGGAGGATGCGGTGGCCGCTAGCTTTATGTCGTGGGATATGTGTTTCATGTTGTCGTGTGCTTTATTCTGGTTCTTTCTTTTCCGGTTACGCCTCCCAGTTTGAACTAGGCGACGATCTCCTTGTTAGAGATCTTGTTTCAAATTAGGGATGTGATTGGTCTTTTGTGGTTGTGATCATTTTCGAAGCGGCTCGTGAAGCTTCGTGACTGTTGGAGCGGTTATGCTCTCTGATTTTCGACGGCTCAACGGGCATTCACGTTCTCCCGATTGTTCGTTAGTCTGCCAGGATTGGTGTTTCCAGATATATGGATTTAGGATTAGCATTGTTTGGTTTACCTATTTGGTCAGCATCAAGAGGTTTTACAGTTAAATTACCGTTCTAGCAACCTTATCTACTACACATCTTACACAATCTGATCTATTTAGCCTTGTATTAAAAGATTGTTTCAATTTTGACTAGCCATTTAGCTTGCTACCATAAATCCTTTATCTATTTAGACATATTATATCCAGACATTTGATCAACACATTACATAAATGCATTGTTGTTGTTTGTACTGTATTTAATGAGAACGTCAATGTTGGTCGACGACTAGAATCGTCTAGGCTTTGACTTATGAAAATTGAAAATTTGACATGCTTAGGAAGCAAGACTTGACTTATTCCATCCATCTTACTAAGAGTCTAAAATGGGCAGTTGCAAACAATTATAAAAATATACAAACTGATAAAACGACCTTCGTTTTTTTTTCTTTTATTTTTTCTGACAAGGTAAAGATTCTATTAATAAAACGACCTTCGTTTTGTGAATAATTTTTATTTTCAATTATCAATAAATGAATATTAAATAAAACATTAAACATACGTCTTAGTATAATTATTTGTATCTATAAATCTATCTATGCATAATTCTTATGAAAGGTATTCATGTTCTAGAATCTAGCTTAATTACCCTTAACCTTCAACAATGTGATATTAATGGAGTACTCATTTTATCAAGTTAAACAATTTAAAAAGTCCCAAATCATTCATCATCCATTAACTCGAAAAATATTAAAAATCTTAAATCCAACTCGTTTCTATTACATTTATCAACCCACATTTTATTGATTATACATGTAAATCACACGTCAATTAAGTAGTGTTTTACATATCTACTTATGGTTTTTTTAGCGGCAAAAAGATTATACGTCAATTAAGTAGTGTTTTACATATCTACTTATGTTAATAGACAAAATGACTCTTAATATAAGTTTACACTTTTTACAATCGTATTAGTTAAATACTTAGTACTTATGCTACTATACATTTATATTAACTTTATAAAAGTTTTATCATATCAGAACTTTATTTTTATTGAATTATTATAGGAAAAATTTCTGTTCGTGCGGGTAGTCGAGTATATTAGAAGTATAATAACCATGTTGTTCTAAATCATGGACTAAAATTAATACTCACATAATATCGAAATTAAAAGCCCAATAGTATGGGCTACAATTATATAATTATATAATTATATTATAATAATTATTATAATAATAATAATAATAATAATAATAATAATAATAATAATAATAATAATAAGCATCGACGCGGTGTCTTGTGCTGGTATGGTGGGTATTAAGCATCGACATAATGTTGTTCGGGATTCCCTTGTTGATGTTTGTTATCGATCTGGGATTTCAGCGAGAAAGGAGGTTGACATTGGGTTGTCTGGAGGGAACGACAGGGCCCTCAGACCTGCAGATGTGTTACTTTATTCCTGGGATTGTGGTCGCGATGTTTGTGTTGACTTGACTGGGTCTTCTCCTTTAACACAGTCTGGGCTTTCTGTCTTTGTCCCTGGACGTGCTGTGGTTGATGCGGCTCGTCGGAAGCGGGTCAAGTACGAATCTAGCTGTCAGGCGATTGGTTATGGTTTCATTCCTTTCTCATTTTCTTCCCTTGGTTAATTAGAAAAGGATGCTGTTTCTTTGCTAAAGCGGGTTCAGAAGAGTTCGATGGCGCAAGATATTAGTGCCGGTGCTGCTGCTCATATTTTTACTAGGATAGGTTTTGCTATTGCTAGAGGTGTGGGGCCCAGATTGTCTCTAGGCTTCCCACTAATTTTTTTGTAAGTTTTAATACTTTAAGTTTATTATTATTATTATTATTATTATTATTATAATAATAATAATAATAATAATAATAATAATAATAATAATAATAATAATAATAATAATAATAATAATAATAATATAATATTTCTTTTATTTTAATTTCACAATTCGCAGACAAATACAGAATACAGCCTTCTTTTTGGCGATAACATCACCGGCGTTAAATAAAAAATGGACGTGCTGTTCAATTCAATCGACGTTCGTGATTTGCTCTCATCACACGATCTCGACGACTCATCACCACTATCTGCCCCCGATCTCCGTCTCCTAATCGACCGTCTTCAAGTCCGTTCACTCGACATTAAGTCGAAAGTCCAAAACTACATACACTCTCACAACCACGACTTCAATGCCTTATTTTCTCACTGTTCAGACGCCGTCGTTAACTCCGAAACACTTTCCGATCAAGTATCTGACCTAATCAGTCTCTTATCATCAGATCAGAAACCGATTGATGTCGAGATTAAGGAAACGGTTAATGAAATTAGGGCAAAACGTATTCAATCGAAAGAGAAGAAAGACACATTACGATTAGTTAATGTAGTGCTGAAATTAAGTGAGATGTTGAGTGTTGTGGAGAGTGATTTGATCGCCGGAAATGTTGTTGAAGCTGCGGTGGCGGTTACCGAATTGAAAGTGGCGTTACGTGTGGACGATTGTAGCGATGATCGAGAGCCAATCGTGTTTGGTTTGTTACGAAAGCATTGGAGAGATTGTTTTGAGCAGGTAGAATTTGTATTATTATAACCGAAATTTTGAAATTTTAGTGTTATTTTATGAATTCTATAGATATAGATGATATTGTTGCGAGTAAATTGATCTGCATTTGTTGATGTTTTTGACTGTGTAGATACAAGAATTGTTAGTTAAGTTTATTGAGAATGCAGTGAGATTCGATCACCAGTCCAATGCGGTTTTTGTAAAGAATAAGGTGGCTCTGAATGATATGAAAGGTGTTGAGCTATGTACTGTGCTGAAAGCAATGGATGTAAGTTTATAGCTTGGTTTAATTAGTCTGTCTCTTATCATTTTAGTGGATCAGTTTGTTTAATTTTGTTATATTTGTGTTTAGGTGGTTGGTATTCTAGATTATGGACTTGCTAAAGTAGCAGACTTGATGACTAGAAACGTTATAGCTCCTGCAATACGATCCGGTTCTCATAGGTTTTCTGTAGTCGAACAAAAACTAGATTCAGGAGAAATTGCTGATGTGGCATTGAGGATAACTTCACCATCGAATCCTCAGGTAATTCACCGAGTGCCACTAGTTTCCTTTACATGTGTGTGTGTTATGCTTCGCATCCTACATTGCTTTCATCGGTTTATATTCTTACACTGCAAGGATCCAAGTTGTGTTGAAAGATAAACTTATGTTAGTTTCTTCTTACTTTATGTTTGTAGGTTGAGACCATGGATGCTGAGACTATTTATTCAGGGATTAGTGTTGTCGTTCAATTTATCTTCAATTATATTTGCTTTAAAAATCCTTCGTGGATGCAATTGTTTGGAAGATTGACATGGCCCCAGATGTCAGAATCGATTATTACCAACTTTCTCTCCAAGGTTTGTTTCTTTCTACGTCTTTACGTAATGAGCTTTTAGACATATCATGTTACAATATCTGCATGGAGCGTATTTAAAATAATCATATGTACAAGTATATGCATATCATGTATAGTCTCACCTTCAATGTTTTTGATGCCAGATTGTTCCTAACGATGCTTCCAAACTTGCTGAATTTCAAACGACTCGACAACTCACGTCTGAATTTGAAACATCACTAAAAGAAATTATGTTCATCTCTTCTGGCAAAGATGAAAGGTTGAGTAATTTTGCAGACAACGTTGAAGTTCATTTTGCAGCGAGGAAGAAGGTTGAGATACTTGCAACAGCCAGGGATCTTCTTCTACATTCAGATTTTAAACTTCCTAAGGTGAGGTTACTTCAATTATTTGTACATTATCAATGTCAATCCTTCATTTTTGTCTTTATATTTGTTCTTTTTGCTTAAACAAAATCTTGAGAACCATGCACACACAATGGATATCCATGTTAACTGCTGGCCCTGCCCAAAAGCTTGAGCATTCATGAGATATGACAGATATTTAACACTTGTTTCGTTCATTATTGTTGTATAAAAGTTGACTAAATGACAGTTTTTTCACAGGATTATTCAGGGAAAAGTTCAAAAGGTAATAATGGTAGTAGTGTGGACTTGCTTTTTTCATCTGAGAAGTGTGTCATATCTGAAGCAGCTTCTCAGCTAATGGAAGTTGTGCATCAAACACTCAAGGTGGGTAATATTATACAAATTTCTGAAAGATGCTAATTAATGTTTAAGCACCTTGTTGATATAATTATGCCTGGCAAAACAAACCCAAAACCTAAAAAAATAGGTCCATTGGGTCAAAACTTTAGGGTCCAGGTGGGTCTGAATATATAAAGAATAAGAAATCTAATGGGTCCAGAAGTGAACTATTTATATCACAAGAAAAAAGTGATGGGTCCAATGTTTTGGTCTGTTTGGGTCCATAAGTCCATAACACAAAATCACAGATCTTTTACTCCGTATTAAAAATCATCTCTATCGCTTTTCACTAGTCGCTACTCTAGGGTTTATGTTCAATATGTATAAACTTTAAATTTGTTAGTATTGTTCGCTGATCTTGAAATCAATAATTCAATAATAAAATTAATATAACAAAGACAATGGGATGGATCAAAGAGTTACAGGTCACATCAAAAACCACCTGCAGATATGCACACCACTCTCGAACATTGGAGTACAACACTCAACATAACTGACTTTTTGGTTGATCATGGAAAAACATAACTGACCCTTTGAGAGTCAAATTGAGACAGATTCGACCAAATATGCATGTAAACGCTGGAATACATAACCAAATATGAAACTAACTATGGTCTATGGGTGACAAGTGCTGAACATGTAAATTGAGCTATAACTTCGTGACATTTTCGAATTTAGAAAATGATTCTTGACTATCAAAATCAAAGCATTCGTCTGTTAAAAAACAGCACCATGTTGGATTCTGCATAGGTATGCCTTTTATTTTGTTTTGAATATTTCCGTTTTAGTTAAAAGAAGCCAAATTTGGAATGAAAAAACTTAGATGAGTTTTTTACGATATATGGATGTACATAACCACAATGTGACATCATATATTGCTGACCCTCTTCTAATATCTGAAACCAATATTTGCATTCATTTACTGTATATTTGCAGCCTCTATTATTTGTAGTTAAATATTTTTGTTTAAATAAATATTTATGTATCTATTATATGTAGTTAAATATAATTTTTTTTTTTAAATTGGGTCTCGACCCAACTCAAGCCGGAAAATGGGTCTCGACCTGACCCAACCCGCTTTAGACCCGTTTGACTCGTTACATTTTTCGACCCTTTTAGACCTGACCCGTTTGGACCTAAACCCATTCTGACCCGACCCCAATTGCCAGGCATAGATATAATATATAAGTATTTACGCTTTTCTTAAGCATATTTTTTTATAAAATGTGATTTTGCAGGACGTTTGCTTGTCATCTGCTACAGTGGCATTAGAGTTCTACCATGCTGCTAGGGATGCATTGCTTCTGTATGAAGCTGTTATTCCTGTCAAGGTTAGTGCCGAAGACAACAGTCTTTAGCATTGTATTCTTTGAAATGTGCAAATTAACCTTATATCTAACTTGATATTAGCAAGTACATTTGTCTTATAGTCTCTCATTTTGCCATATGAAGCTAGAAAGACAGCTGGATGGTATCAACCAGGTTGCTGTTTTAATTCATAACGATTGTCTATTCCTATCTCAGGAGATTCTCGGCCTTGCATTTGAGGTATGAATACATGGTTCTCACCCATTTCGTCTTTTGGCTAAGGTTATGTATTATGGGCTTCAGTTTAGTATACAAGTTACACACTAACTTCTTGCAGTTATGGGCTGAACACCTGAATCATGAACTTTGTTAACATTTTCTTGCTTGGTTGCTTCTTGAATAAGATGAAAATTGAGAAAACTGATGTATTATCAACATATATGGCTTATTTGTTGTTTTACGGGGTAGCTGTTTGTGCTGCACAATCAATTTAGAAGATTACTTAAGAAATTATGTTAACCTTCTTGTGCTTAGATACTTCTTGGATGTTCTCAGTCAATTACATTAAATCTTTGTTATGGAGGGCTACACATTGGGTGTTAAAGATAACTAAATAAAATAAGCTATGTAGATCTTGCATCTAGAAATATGATGTTCATCCTTTTATTAAGTGTATCACAACATGTACTTTTTTTTGCTTGACATTGCTTGGTTGACTTTTATGATTCTTTTTCCATTTTATAATTTCAGTACCAGTCAGACTTTCCAACTTCCATGAAGAAGGCGGTGTTTGTTGATTTGGGTATAAGATACAAGTTAATGGCAGAAGAGATATTACAAAGACAAATACAGCTTGTCAAGCATAATTTGATGGAGGTAATAATTTTTTAGTTATAATAACATCTCTCTTGTTTTAAAAGGTTTGAAGTAATGATTATTACTGTGAAAAACGTCACCAGGCCATCGATGGTGCAGATGGATTTCAGAATACCCATCAACCAAAGCGTAATGAATCTGCTAAATTCAGTATCGATCAGGTAAAAATCAGCGAATCCTTCCTTGTTCAAACGCGATGTTTTAAAATTGCTCTTCTCACATTTTAACAAAGTGTACAGGTAGCTTTTATCCTTGAGAAAGTGCACATAATATGGGAGCCATTGTTGCTACCCTTGACATACAAGAAAAGTATGTGCGCTGTGTTAGAGGCTGTATGTTCTAGAATGACCAAAGACATACTCCAGTTAGATGACATTGCAGCCGAAGAAACGTTACAGGTACATGTTGTAAAAGTTATCAAATTTATATGATTTTTGTGGGCGCAAGTTAAGTGTGTTTTTGCAAGATAGAATTTAGAAAGTTTTTGGTTAAGTATATGCTAGTAGCAGAAAAACCCATCCACAAACTTGTACTGATACATGATAGTTTTGTTCAGATTCAAAGGTTAATTCATATGCTCCTGGAAAATCTTTCGTCTTTATTGGAGTCGTTGGTTGCTATTAATCGAAATACAAAACCACAAGAGGCATCATCACACTCTATTGATGATCTCATACCGTCACTCCCTCGACTACGGATATTGGCAGGTAAGATAATAATTTGTATTGTAATCTAGACTGTCACATATTAAACAGTCTGTTTTTACCAACAACTAAGTGTATACGAAGTCATTGAAACATTCATTAAGTGTTATTGCATTGCATTTTGTTTTATAAAGCATTCTCTTAGTCAAAAATATATATATACAATTCTCAACAGATATGTTGGACATGCCTCTGAAGTCAATTACTGCATCTTGGGAAAGTGGTGAGTTGGCCAACTGTGGTTATACTTCATCTGAGGTACTTACTATAATATCTTTATTACTACTCAAAAGTTACTTTATCAAATGCATTTGTATTTGTATCTTATAGTTGTGTTGATGGTTGGTTTTGGTATCATTGCTGTTGAGTAAACTTTGCGCGCATAAATCTTGCAGGTGAAAGACTTTATCAGAGCAATATTTACAGATTCACCCCTACGGAAAGAATGCTTATGGAGAGTTGAAAATATTAGGTTTTAGGAGAATCATACTGAGTTTTTGACGCATAGTGTCGTAGTCTGCCTGGAAAATGGCCCGAATATAACTAACAAATAAAGAAATGTAGTTAGTCTCTAATGTGAATACTACATACCCCTCCTGTTGTATCATAATTAGACTTTTTTTTTGTTGTCATATCTAGTGTATCAATTTACCTTTTGTCGCAAGTTTATGATTCACTATATATTCGGTTGATTTAATTTTGTGCCATAAGCAGTTTTACAAGGTTCGGGTTCTTAGGCTTTCTAGGCAATGCGCGTTACAAAGACTGGTTTGGCAAATCCAGATTTGATATGGTTGTGAACTTTAGCTACTACCTGATGTAGCACTTAAATTAAGAATGAAAAGACACTGATTGAACTTTTTTCACATGCAAACTTAGAGACGTGTTAACATGTGACAAATACTATTTTGTTCCACAATATCTTGTGTTATGATATGAACCAACCCCCTGTTATTTTATAGGCAATGTTTTTTCTGTTCCTTCGAAAATTCTGCTAAAACACTTGAACATCTTCAAATGGCCATATGGGTGATAATCCACACACCAACGTATTTTAGCCATACACTGATACACACCAAAGTTAATTTAAAGTTGTGTTATATAGCACTTTAACGCACATTTAGTAGCATCAATATTTACACACCTACTAGGCTTTAGCCTTTAGGCTAATGAAAAGAAAGGAAAATCAAATAGACTTCAGTTCTACTCATTTCAACTTTTGTGGGGCAAGCAAGAGTTTTAGTAAGGGACATTACTTGTAATATTATTTTTCTAAATCTAGCAAAACTTTTATTAAACCTTAATTTCAAGGTTAAATAATAATGATAATGTTTAAGACTTCAAATAGATAGATGAACCCTATCCAAAACTCTGATCGAGCATATACAAGTACACTAATATCGTAATCATCTCAGAATTTCAAGCGGCCTTTGCCTCCGGGTGATTATGCGCCATCGGGGTCGGTCTTGCGACAGTTTCAGGTTCTTTGACCGTAGCATTAGAATTCTTTAATCGCGTTAAAATCGGGCGCTTCAGGAACCTCAAATGCCATCTTTTTGGTTTAACTTGCCCTAACAATTTCATCTGTTCCCTTTTGAACTTGCGATTTGCATACCATCGCCCACCTCTCCAACCAAATCCGTACCTGCATATTCCAACCATGTTTTGATAATGATGGAAATTAGAGGTGGCACTTTCAACCCAACAATATGTAACTAGACAAATCAGATTTTGTAACTAGATAACGAGTCAAACAGTGAGCTAAAAAAACAAAAGATTATACAATTTAAACAGCTCAATATTAGCATAGCATGTTCAAATACACACAACGATTGTTATTTCAATAGTACAGCTTTGTACAGCACACTTCTTACATTAACAAGCTCAAAAGGATAAAATCGTCAAATACATAATGGGCAAAACGACTCAACTTGACCAGTTTGACCGGCACATAAAAACAGACGTTTTGACATGAGCCCATTTTGACCTGTTACCCGACCCACTCGACAAACCATTTTTCAAGCCTCTACTGAACATGAGAAGGAAACCATCATTTACCAAAAGGAGGTGCATCATTCCTAATACAAAGAACAGGTGTTTAACTGACCCTATACAGCTATACACATGTGATTTCTTAAGCTATATGTCAGAGTTAAAAGGGTTTAGTGTTTAGACAAGTTTACTTCGATTTAATCATTGAAGAATCTGACATGATTTTAGTAGTTTAGATGTATAACTTATGTTATAAATTCGGAACATGCAAGTGTGCAACCTATAAAAAAGTATTATAGAAAAATTTACATACCCGACGACCAAAGAGACCCCGGCAGTAGCAATACAGGCTGCGGCATTAGAAGTTCCAGTGCCAACCAGCTTTTGAAATTCCTTACCTTCGAGATCATAATTCTTTTTCATCTGCAAGTAGAAATGCATAAATCAGATACTTATATCTGGAACAATTTAAGTAAACATAAGACTGATTCTAATTTTGATATTTCATGGTTCAAATAATCAGACATGATGGGTTACTACAAGAAAATCGTTTAAAGGTAGATGTTTAACTGCATTGCCATCGTTAACTTCAGTTTTGATTCTGATTCTTAAAGTTGCAACAATCACTTGTAAAATTCACAACCAAACACCCCGTGAGAGATTTGTAGAGAGTTATATATATATATATATATAGACACCTGAAAAGTCGAAGTTGACTTGCTGAAGCTGTGACAAAATTGACTACTTTGAAAGGAATCGTAAAATTGTCTTTGCTAATAAATGATAAAGAATTCGACGCGGGTACGTGTTAAACTACGACTTTGGTTTCGAGAGTTTTTCAGGTACAAGACTTTGGGTAATGCTAGATGTGAGATATATATGTAGAGAGTTATATATATATATATATATATATATATATATATATATATATATATATATATATATATATATATATATATATAGGGGCAGGATCAATGGGGAAGTAACCAATCGGGGGAAGCAAATTTTTTTTTTTTTTCGTTTTTTTTTTGAAAATTTTTTTTTCCGGCATCAAGATCACACGAAAATATGAACATTTAGAAGAGACACTTCGTGATGAATGTTATTATTTAGGCGGGAAAACGATCGACAAAAATAATATTCAAGATAATATTGTTCGTGAAGAATATGAACGTTTTTTTCCATGTTTTGTGAAGTAAAATTTAGCCCGATTTAGAGTTTAGGGTTTATTCCATAAACCCAAAACACCAAACCCTAAACCCTAAACTCTAAACCGTTCATGTTAAAAACTCAATCTAAATCCTAAATCTAAACCCTAAATTTCTAAACCCTAATATCTAAACCCTATAAACCCTAATATCTAAACCCCAATAGCTAAAACCTCAAAATACGCTCGAAAAACACGATAATTGTTATATATTACTTCTTCGAGCGTTTTCCCGCCAAAATAAAAACATTTATCACAAAGTGTCTCTACTAAATGTTCATATTTTCATCCCATCTATAATGTTCGTGAACAAAGTTTTTTCAAAAAACGAAAAAAAAAAAAGTTTTTGCTTCCCCCGAATGGTTACTTCCCTCTTGATCCTACCACTATATATATATATATATATATATATATATATATAGTGGTAGGATCAAGAGGGAAGTAACCAATCGGTCGGGGCAAAAATTTTTTTTTTTTTTTTCGTTTTTTGAAAAAACTTTGTTCACGAACATTATAGATGGGATGAAAATATGAACATTTAGTAGAGACACTTTGTGATAAATGTTTTTATTTTGACGGGAAAACGCTCGAAGAAGTAATATATAACAATTATCGTGTTTTTCGAGCGTATGTTGAGGTTTTAGCTATTGGGGTTTAGATATTAGGGTTTATAGGGTTTAGAAATTTAGGGTTTAGGGTTTAGATTTAGGATTTAGATTGAGTTTTTAACACGAACGGTTTAGGGTTTAGGGTTTGGTGTTTTGGGTTTATTCTTTTAGATTTAGGATTTAGATTGAGTTTTTTAACACGAACGGTTTAGAGTTTAGGGTTTGGTGTTTTGGGTTTATGGAATAAACCCAAAACACCAAACCCTAAACCTTAAACCCTAAACTCTAAATCGGGCTAAATTTTACATCACAAAACATGAAAAAAAAATGTTTATATTCTTCACGAACAATATTATCTTGAATGTTATTTGTGTCGATCGTTTTCCCGCCTAAATAATAACATTCATCACGAAGTGTCTCTTCTAAATGTTCATATTTTCGTGTGATCTTGATGCCGGAAAAAAAAATTCCAAAAAAAACGAAAAAAAAAAAAATTTGCTTCCCCCTGCTTCCCCCGATTGGTTACTTCCCCATTGATCCTATATATATATATATATATATATATATATATATATATATATATATATATATATATATATATAGTTCAAAGCATTGTTATGTGTACCTAAAAATGTATACCTAAATCCATGCCTAGTTCATCCATCGGTTGATATGCAAAATCCAATAATTATCCCATCATACATTCACCAATCACCTTTAAAAATCTACTAATCATGTTAATAGGCACACATAAAGACACATTTTAGGAATAAGTAACACTTCTCTGTATTAAAATGCATAGATTTTGTAGCAAGAGATATAAAAAGAAAACTAACAGCATTCTCGATAGAATCAAGCCTTCGTTCAACTTTTGTTTCATGAAGGTGGCGTAATGTATAACCTGCACCAATTGTCATACATCACTATTTTATTTAAGAAGTTCAATATCTTCATAAATCATCTAATTCAGAATCTTATTTATTTTAATACTCTTATGTTTCAATATTGTTTTCAATTTACAACGATCATAACCCAGAAAACACGACGCTCAACAGCACAATCAAAAAGCAAACGATCATAAACCGCCCGAATTTTTCAATAATTTCCCAACGCCAAGACCACATAGGTTAATATAATGTAAAATACACATTTTCCACACATTTTAATTATTTAGATGACTAATTAGAAACTAATTACATAGATAACTAATTAGAACACTTTTTAAAAAAATTAAAAAAGAGTAACGTAAAAATACCAGCCCAGGCAGTGCCAATAGATGCAACAGAAGTTAAAATTGTAAACACAATTTTATGTCTCTCAAATGTATCCTACAAAACAAAAGCATCAAACATGAAAGGGTAAATATACATGAAGACAATTAGATATACATATGAAACCCTAATTACTGCAAAATCACATATTATATTTAGATAAAAAAAAGGGTACCTTGGTTGATAAGAAAGTATCTTCAACCGCTGACCATGAATTTGAAATCTTTTTTCTGATCTGAGGAACTGAAAAACGCCTTATAACAGAGGAACCCCTCCTTAAACCCTGCATAATGATTAACCTAAATGAAAGGATTCAAACTATATTGGGTTTCAGTGGTTTTTAAAGTGAAATTATTATAGTGGTAAGATTTTAGGTTTTGGGTTTTGATCTCTATCCGTCTTTTGTTCTCCAGATAAAAGGTTTGCGTTGTATTTTTCAGCCATGTTATTTACTCCACAATTTTATTTCTTATTTTTAAGGAGTATTTTTGTTTTTATAAGTCAAAACAACTTTTTATGAATAAAAGAGAATGCTAGATATATTTAAGTCAACAATACCATATTTAAGCTTACAATCTTCTTTATTTAATTAATTATAAAATAAAATACAAATATTTCATTTTAATATTGATTTTCCTTGCATATGATTTTATAATATTAATATTTATTCATTTTAATATTGATTTTCCTTGGATAATTTTAATATTAAAGTATGGGACACTTTGACCAACATAGCCCAATCTGAGTATGTACCATCACCTAGGTAATATCATCTCTCGTAGTAACACTCGTTTACATTAAATGGTGAATGTAGAGCAGTGTCATCCTTTATAGTATTGAACAACGCTGAATAATTTAAAACATTAATGTCATTTCTTGCACATGCAATATCAAAGAATGCATGTCATATCCACAAATCTTGAAATGTGACTCCTTCAAGCATAATTTACTAGCCTTTTTATTTTATCACCCCTAGTATACTTTCCTTGTCACGCAACATGACAATTCATCCACTCCTAATGCGTACAGTCAATACTACCAAATATAACCATTAAACCATGTTTTTTTGCATGAAAATTATAAAGGCAAGCAATATCTTCAGCAGCTGGTATTCACAAATACTCTAGCAAATAAATGAAATACGCATTTGCATCTAGACAGTCAGCGGGCGTTTTCTCACCCAATTTGTAGGTATTCGTCAAACAAATCGGGAGTAGTTCCATGTGCCATTTGATGTATGACGGATGTGTACTTTTGTAGTGAAATGTCCCGTTCTTATTGATTAAAAACGTTCCATATTAATTGATTTCGTTGCGAGGTTTTGACCTCTATATGAGACGTTTTTCAAAGACTGCATTCATTTTTAAAACAACCCATAACCTTTATTTCATAAATAAAAGTTTAAAAAGCTTTACGTAGATTATCAAATAATGATAATCTAAAATATCCTGTTTACACACGACCATTACATAATGGTTTACAATACAAATATGTTACATCGAAATCAGTTTCTTGAATGCAGTTTTTACACAATATCATACAAACATGGACTCCAAATCTTGTCCTTATTTTAGTATGCAACAGCGGAAGCTCTTAGTATTCACCTGAGAATAAACATGCTTTAAACGTCAACAAAAATGTTGGTGAGTTATAGGTTTAACCTATATATATCAAATCGTAACAATAGATCACAAGATTTCATATTTCAATACACATCCCATACATAGAGAAAAAAATATTCATATGGTGAACACCTGGTAACCGACATTAACAAGATGCATATATATAAGAATATCCCCATCATTCCGGGACACCCTTCGGATATGATATAAATTTCGAAGTACTAAAGCATCCGGTACTTTGGATGGGGTTTGTTAGGCCCAATAGATCTATCTTTAGGATTCGCGTCAATTAGGGTGTCTGTTCCCTAATTCTTAGATTACCAGACTTAATAAAAAGGGGCATATTCGATTTCGATAATTTAACCATAGAATGTAGTTTCACGTACTTGTGTCTATTTTGTAAATCATTTATAAAACCTGCATGTATTCTCATCCCAAAAATATTAGATTTTAAAAGTGGGACTATAACTCACTTTCACAGATTTTTACTTCGTCGGGAAGTAAGACTTGGCCACTGGTTGATTCACGAACCTATAACAATATATACATATATATCAAAGTATGTTTAAAATATATTTACAACACTTTTAATATATTTTGATGTTTTAAGTTTATTAAGTCAGCTGTCCTCGTTAGTAACCTACAACTAGTTGTCCACAGTTAGATGTACAGAAATAAATCGATAAATATTATCTTGAATCAATCCACGACCCAGTGTATACGTATCTCAGTATTGATCACAACTCAAACTATATATATTTTGGAATCAACCTCAACCCTGTATAGCTAACTCCAACATTCACATATAGAGTGTCTATGGTTGTTCCGAAATATATATAGATGTGTCGACATGATAGGTCGAAACATTGTATACGTGTCTATGGTATCTCAAGATTACATAATATACAATACAAGTTGATTAAGTTATGGTTGGAATAGATTTGTTACCAATTTTCACGTAGCTAAAATGAGAAAAATTATCCAATCTTGTTTTACCCATAACTTCTTCATTTTAAATCCGTTTTGAGTGAATCAAATTGCTATGGTTTCATATTGAACTATATTTTATGAATCTAAACAGAAAAAGTATAGGTTTATAGTCGGAAAAATAAGTTACAAGTCGTTTTTGTAAAGGTAGTCATTTCAGTCGAAAGAACGACGTCTAGATGACCATTTTAGAAAACATACTTCCACTTTGAGTTTAACCATAATTTTTGGATATAGTTTCATGTTCATAATAAAAATCATTTTCTCAGAATAACAACTTTTAAATCAAAGTTTATCATAGTTTTTAATTAAATAACCCAAAACAGCCCGCGGTGTTACTACGACGGTGTAAATCCGGTTTTACGGTGTTTTTCGTATTTCCAGGTTTTAAATCATTAAGTTAGCATATCATATAGATATAGAACATGTGTGTAGTTAATTTTAAAAGTCAAGTTAGAAGGATTAACTTTTGTTTGCGAACAAGTTTAGAATTAACTAAACTATGTTCTAGTGATTACGAGTTTAAACCTTCGAATAAGATAGTTTTATATATATGAATCGAATGATGTTATGAACATCATTACTACCTCAAGTTTAGTAGGTAAACCTACTGGAAGTGACAAGAAATGATATAGCTTCAAAGGATCTTGGATGGTTTGAAAGTTCTTGAAGTAGGATCATGACACAAAAACAAGTTCAAGTAAGATTTTTACTCGAATTAAGATAGTTTATAGTTATAGAAATTGAATCAAAGTTTGAATATGAATATTACCTTGAATAATAAAGATAACCTACTGTATATAACAAAGGTTTCTTGATCTTAGATGATTACTTGGAATGGATTAGAAAGCTTGGAAGTAAATTAGTAAACATGAAGGGATTTTTGAAGTGTTCTTGAAGTGTTCTTCCTATGATGATTATAGCTTGATTCTTGAAGTGATTTTTGATAAAGATGATGATTAACTACTGGAAAAATACGTTCATAATAGTGTGTGTGTGTGTTGAGAGAGAATTAGAAAGAGAATTGGAAGTGAAATGGAGTGAATGATGAGTGGTAATTGGTGAGTGGTGAGTGGGGTTAAAAGGAGTTCTAGTTAGTTGACTAGCTCATGGTAGAAGTTAAAATTGATTAGTCATACATGACATAATCAAGAGTGGAATCCCATGCTAGGTCCTATTGGTATATACTCATAGTAAGTACGTTTTGAAGCTGTGTATAATACGGGTAAGAATACGACTAGAATTCTTGATGAAAGAAAAGAATGGAAAAGTAACTGTAACCATTTTCGTTAAGTATGAGTGTTTTGATATATGTCTTGAAGTCTTCCAAAAGTATTTTAATACATCTAAATACACTACATGTATATACATTTTAACTGAGTCGTTAAGTCATCGTTAGTCGTTACATGTAAGTGTTGTTTTGAAACCTTTAAGTTAACGATCTCAATTAATGTTGTTAACCCATTGTTTATTATATCTAATGAGATGTTAAATTATTATATTATCATGATATTATGATATATTAATATATCTTAATATGATATATATACATTTAAATGTCGTTACAACGATAATCGTTACATATATGTCTCGTTTCGAAATCCTTAAGTTAGTAGTCTTGTTTATATGTATATAACTCATTGTTAATATACTTACGGAGATACTTACTTATCATAATCTCATGTTAACCATATGTATATCCATATATATATATCGTCATGTCGTTTTTACAAGTTTTAACGTTCGTGAATCGCCGGTCAACTTGGGTGGTCAATTGTCTATATGAAACATATTTCAATTAATCAAGTCTTAACAAGTTTGATTGCTTAACATGTTGGAAACATTTAATCATGTAAATATCAATCTCAATTAATATATATAAACATGGAAAAGTTCGGGTCACTACAATACCTACCCGTTAAATAAATTTCGTCCCGAAATTTTAAGCTGTTGAAGGTGTTGACGAATCTTCTGGAAATAGATGCGGGTATTTCTTCTTCATCTGATCTTCACGCTCTCAGGTGAACTCGGGTCCTCTACGAGCATTCCATCGAACTTTAACAATTGGTATCTTGTTTTGCTTAAGTCTTTTAACCTCACGATCCATTATTTCGACGGGTTCTTCGATGAATTGGAGTTTTTCGTTGATTTGGATTTCATCTAATGGAATAGTGAGATCTTCTTTAGCAAAACATTTCTTCAAATTCGAGACGTGGAAAGTGTTATGTACAGCCGCGAGTTGTTGAGGTAACTCAAGTCGGTAAGCTACTAGTCCGACACGATCAATAATCTTGAATGGTCCAATATACCTTGGATTTAATTTCCCTCGTTTACCAAATCGAACAACGCCTTTCCAAGGTGCAACTTTAAGCATGACCATCTCTCCAATTTCAAATTCTATATCTTTTCTTTTAATGTCAGCGTAGCTCTTTTGTCGACTTTGGGCGGTTTTCAACCGTTGTTGAATTTGGATGATCTTCTCGGTAGTTTCTTGTATAATCTCCGGACCCGTAATCTGTCTATCCCCCACTTCACTCCAACAAATCGGAGACCTGCACTTTCTACCATAAAGTGCTTCAAACGGCGCCATCTCAATGCTTGAATGGTAGCTGTTGTTGTAGGAAAATTCTGCTAATGGTAGATGTCGATCCCAACTGTTTCCGAAATCAATAACACATGCTCGTAGCATGTCTTCAAGCGTTTGTATCGTCCTTTCGCTCTGCCCATCAGTTTGTGGATGATAGGTAGTACTCATGTCTAGACGAGTTCCTAATGCGTGCTGTAATGTCTGCCAGAATCTTGAAATAAATCTGCCATCCCTATCAGAGATAATAGAGATTGGTATTCCATGTCTAGAGACGACTTCCTTCAAATACAGTCGTGCTAACTTCTCCACCTTGTCATCTTCTCTTATTGGCAGGAAATGTGCTGATTTGGTGAGACGATCAACTATTACCCAAATAGTATCAAAACTACTTGCAGTCCTTGGCAATTTAGTGATGAAATCCATGGTAATGTTTTCCCATTTCCATTCCGGGATTTCGGGTTGTTGAAGTAGACCTGATGGTTTCTGATGCTCAGCTTTGACCTTAGAACACGTCAAACATTCTCCTACGTATTTAGCAACATCGGCTTTCATACCCGGCCACCAAAAATATTTCCTGAGATCCTTGTACATCTTCCCCGTTCCAGGATGTATTGAGTATCTGGTTTTATGAGCTTCTCTAAGTACCATTTCTCTCATATCTCCAAATTTTGGTACCCAAATCCTTTCAGCCCTATACCGGGTTCCGTCTTCCCGAATATTAAGATGTTTCTCCGATCCTTTGGGTATTTCATCCTTTAAATTTTCCTCTTTTAAAACTCCTTGTTGCGCCTCCTTTATTTGAGTAGTAAGGTTATTATGAATCATTATATTCATAGATTTTACTCGAATGGGTTCTCTGTCCTTCCTGCTCAAGGCATCGGCTACCATATTTGCCTTTCCCGGGTGGTAACGAATCTCAAAGTTGTAATCATTCAATAATTCAATCCACCTACGCTGCCTCATATTCAGTTGTTTCTGATTAAATATGTGTTGAAGACTTTTGTGGTCGGTATATATAATACTTTTGACCCCATATAAGTAGTGCCTCCAAGTCTTTAATGCAAAAACAACCGCGCCTAATTCTAAATCATGCGTCGTATAATTTTGTTCGTGAATCTTCAATTGTCTAGACGCATAAGCAATCACCTTCATTCGTTGCATTAATACACAACCGAGACCTTGCTTTGATGCGTCACAATAAATCAAAAAATCATCATTCCCTTCAGGCAATGACAATATAGGTGCTGTAGTTAGATTTTTCTTCAATAACTGAAACGCTTTCTCTTGTTCATCATTCCATTCAAATTTCTTCCCTTTATGCGTTAATGCAGTCAAGGGTTTTGCTATTCTGGAAAAGTCTTGGATGAACCTTCTGTAGTAACCAGCTAGTCCTAAAAACTGGCGTATGTGTTTCGGAGTTTTCGGGGTTTCCCACTTTTCAACAGTTTCTATCTTTGCCGGATCCACCTTAATACCTTCTTTGTTCACTATGTGACCGAGGAATTGAACTTCTTCCAACCAAAATGCACACTTTGAAAACTTAGCGTACAATTCTTCCTTCCTCAATACTTCTAACACCTTTCTCAAATGTTCACCGTGTTCTTGGTCATTCTTTGAGTAAATAAGTATGTCATCAATGAAAACAATGACAAACTTGTCAAGGTATGGTCCACACACTCGGTTCATAAGGTCCATGAACACAGCTGGTACATTAGTTAAACCAAACGGCATGACCATAAACTCGTAATGACCGTAACGTGTTCTGAAAGCAGTCTTTGGAATATCATCTTCTTTCACCCGCATTTGATGATACCCGAAACGTAAGTCAATCTTTGAATAAACAGACGAGCCTTGTAGTTGATCAAATAAGTCGTCGATTCTCGGTAGTGGGTACCGGTTCTTGATGGTAAGTTTGTTCAACTCTCGGTAGTCGATACACAACCTGAATGTACCATCTTTCTTCTTGACAAACAAAACAGGAGCTCCCCACGGTGATGTGCTTGGTCGAATGAAACCACGCTCTAAAAGTTCTTGTAATTGGCTTTGCAGTTCTTTCATCTCGCTGGGTGCGAGTCTGTAAGGAGCACGAGCTATTGGTGCAGCTCCTGGTACAAGATCTATTTGAAATTCAACGGATCGCTATGGGGGTAATCCCGGTAATTCTTTCGGAAATACATCGTGAAATTCTTTTGCAATGGGAACATCATTGATGCTCTTTTCTTCAGTTTGTACTTTCTCGACATGTGCTAGAACAGCATAGCAACCTTTTCTTATTAGTTTTTGTGCCTTCAAATTACTAATAATATGTAGCTTCGTGTTGCCCTTTTCTCCGTACACCATTAAGGGTTTTCCTTTTTCTCGTATAATGTGAATTGCATTTTTGTAACAAACGATCTCTGCTTTCACTTCTTTCAACCAGTCCATACTGATTATCACATCAAAACTCCCTAACTCTACTGGTATCAAATCAATCTTAAATGTTTCGCTAACAAGTTTAATTTCTCGATTCCGACATATATTATCTGCTGAAATTAATTTACCATTTGCTAATTCGAGTAAAAATTTACTATCCAAAGGCGTCAATGGACAACTTAATTTAGCACAAAAATCTCTACTCATATAGCTTCTATCCGCACACGAATCAAATAAAACGTAAGCAGATTTATTGTCAATAAGAAACGTACCCGTAACAAGCTCCGGGTCTTCCTGTGCCTCTGCCGCATTAATATTGAAAACTCTTCCGCGGCCTTATCCATTCGTGTTCTCCTGGTTCGGGCAATTTCTAATAATGTGGCCCGGTTTTCCACATTTATAACAAACTACATTGGCATAACTTGCTCCGACACTACTTGCTCCGCCATTACTCGTTCCGACACCATTTGTTCCTTTCGTTCTATTAACCCCTGGTCCGTAGACCTCACACTTCGCCGCGCTATGACCATTTCTTTTACACTTGTTGCAAAATTTGGTGCAGAATACCGAGTGATACTTTTCACACCTTTGGCATAGCTGCTTCTGATTGTTGTTGTTGTTGGGATGATTGTTGTAGTTGCTGTTGTTGTTGTTGTTGTTGTTGTTGTTGTTGTTGGGTCGTTTTTTGTAGTTGCTATTGATGTTGCGATTGTTGGGATAATTGTTGCGATTATTGTTGTAATTGCTGTTGTTGTTGTATTGGTGATTCTTATCACCGTTTTCCTCCCACTTTCTTTTGACTTGCTTCACATTGGCCTCTTCAGCAGTCTATTCTTTAATTCTTTCTTCAATCTGGTTCACTAGTTTGTGAGCCATTCTACATGCCTGTTGTATGGAGGCGGGCTCGTGTGAACTTATATCTTCTTGGATTCTTTCCGGTAATCCTTTCACAAACGCGTCGATCTTCTCTACCTCATCTTCGAATGCTCCCAGACACAATAGGCATAATTCTGTGAATCGTCTTTCGTACGTGGTAATATCAAATCCTTGGGTTCGTAACCCTCTAAGTTCTGTCTTGAGCTTATTGACCTCGGTTCTGGGACGGTACTTCTCGTTCATCAAGTGCTTGAATGCTGACCACGGTAGTGCGTACGCATCATCTTGTCCCACTTGCTCTAGATAGGTATTCCACCATGTTAACACAGAACCTGTGAAGGTATGCGTAGCGTACTTCACTTTGTCCTCTTCAGTACACTTACTTATGGCAAACACCGATTCGACCTTCTCGGTCCACCGTTTCAATCCGATCGGTCCTTCGGTTCCATCAAATTCCAAAGGTTTGCAGGCAGTGAATTCTTTGTAGGTGCATCCTACATGATTTCCTGTACTGCCAGATCCAAGGTTATTGTTGGTATGTAGCGCAGCCTGTACTGCGGCTATGTTTGAAGCTAGAAAAGTACGGAATTCCTCTTCATTCATATTCACGGTGTGTCTAGTAGTCGGTGCCATTTCCTTCAAAATAGTCAAATGGAACAAGTTAATCATACAGAATATTAAGAGTAGTTAATAGTATTTCGTAGCATAATATGAACTCATTTATAAAAGCTTTTTCTTCATATTAGCGTTTTATAAGTTTAAATTCGGGTAGTACCTACCCGTTAAGTTCATACTTAGTAGCTAATATACAATTCAACTACTACAATTCTATATGAAAAACTGATTGTAATAATATTTCGCGTTCAAACTTTTATACAATATTTTACAAACTTACAATACCGCTTATTTTACATAAAGCATGAAATATAGCACACAATAACTTTGATACAAGATAGTTGTGAAGATAATTCTAGCTAGTACACAAGTCGTTCAGCAAAGGCAATAAAGACACGTAATTCATACGTCCAGAAACAAGTCATGCATTCTGGTTTTACTAGGACTACTTCCCATCCTTGGTCTTGTGGAACATAACCGTTATGGCCGTTGATAAGACAACGTGTTGTAACGTCGTCAAAGGGACGAGGGTTACGTAATGACCAACAGTCTCGTAATAACCTAAAACCTCATTTCTTACCCCAATTACCGACTCCGTCACTTGTGGGAACGTTTTGTTTAATAGTTGTAGCCCGATGTTCTTGTTCTCACTTTGGTGAGAAGTGAACATTACTAACCCGTAAGCATAACATGCTTCTTTATGTTGCATGTTAGCCGCTTTTTTCTAAATCACGAAGTCCTATATTCGGATATACTGAGTCAAAATAATTTCTTAACCCGTTGCGTAAAATAGCATTTGGGTTCCCCGCAATATATGCGTCAAAGTAAACACATCGTAACTTATGGATTTTCCAATGTGATATCCACCATCTTTCGAACGAAAGCCTTTTATAAACCAAGGCATTCTTGGAACGTTCTTCGAATGTCTTACAAACTGATCTCGCCTTAAATAGTTGTGCCGAGGAATTCTGACCGACTCTAGACAAGATTTCATCAATCATGTCTCCGGGTAGGTCTCTTAAAATATTGGGTTGTCTATCCATTTTGTGTTTTTATACTGTAAAATAGACAAGAGTTAGATTCATAAAAAAAAATACTTATTAATACAAGCAATTTTTACATATATCATAAAGCATAAGCACACTATATTACATATATTACACCACACGAATACAACTATCTTATTCCGACTCGCTCGTTTCTTCTTGTTCGGTTTTGGTTCGTTTTGCCAAGTTTCTAGGGATATATGATGTTCCCCTAATACGAGCCGTCGTTGTCCATATTGGTTTAGAAAAACCTGGTGGTTTAGAGGTTCCCGGGTCATTGTTACAACTTAAGGACTTCGGGGGTTGACGATACATATAAAGTTCATCGGGGTTGGAATTAGATTTCTCTATTTTTATGCCCTTTCCCTTATTATTTTCTTTTGCCTTTTTAAATTCAGTTGGGGTAATTTCTATAACATCATCGGAATTCTCGTCGGAATCCGATTCATCGGAGAATTGGTAATCCTCCCAATATTTTGCTTCCTTGGCGGAAACACCATTGACCATAATTAACCTTGGTCGGTTGGTTGAGGATTCTCTTTTACTTAACCGTTTTATTATTTCCCCCACCAGTTCTATTTCTTCTTCCGGTTCCGATTCTTCTTCCGGTTCCGATTCTTCTTCCGGTTCCGACGCTTCTTCCGGTTCCTCTTCGGGAACTTGTGAATCAGTCCACGAATCATTCCAATTTACATTTGACTCTTCATTATTATTAGGTGAGTCAATGGGACTTGTTCTAGAGGTAGACATCTATCACATAATATCAAACACGTTAAGAGATTAATATATCACATAATATTCATATGTTAAAAATATATAGTTTCCAACAAAAATGTTAAGCAATCATTTTTAAAGAAAACACGGTCGAAGTCCAGACTCACTAATGTGTAGTGACCCGAACTTTTCTATGTTTATATATATTAATTGAGATTGATATTTACATGATTAAATGTTTCCAACATGTTAAGCAATCAAACTTGTTAAGACTTGATTAATTGAAATATGTTTCATATAGACAATTGACCACCCAAGTTGACCGGTGACTCACGAACGTTAAAACTTGTAAAAACTATATGATGACATATATATGGATATATATATAGTTAACATGATACTATGATAAGTAAACATATCATTAAGTATATTAACAATGAACTACATATGTAAAAACAAGACTACTAACTTAATGATTTTTAAACGAGACATATATGTAACGATTATCGTTGTAAAGACATTTAATGTATATATATCATATTAAGAGATATTCATACATGATAATATCATGATAATATAATAATTTAAAATCTCATTTGATATTATAAACATTGGGTTAACAACATTTAACAAGATCGTTAACCTAAAGGTTTCAAAACAACACTTACATGTAACGACTAACGATGACTTAACGACTCAGTTAAAATGTATATACATGTAGTGTTTTAATATGTATTTATACACTTTTTAAAGACTTCAATACACTTATCAAAATACTTCTACTTAACAAAAATGCTTACAATTACATCCTCGTTCAGTTTCATCAACAATTCTACTCGTATGCACCCGTATTCGTACTCGTACAATACACAGCTTTTAGATGTATGTACTATTGGTATATACACTCCAATGATTAGCTATTAGTAGCCCATGTGAGTCACCTAACACACGTGGGAACCATCATTTGGCAACTAGTATGAAATATCTCATAAAATTACAAAAATATGAGTAATCATTCATGACTTATTTACATGAAAACAAAATTACATATCCTTTATATCTAATCCATACACCAACGACCAAAAACACCTACAAACACTTTCATTCTTCAATTTTCTTCATCTAATTGATCTCTCTCAAGTTCTATCTTCAATTTCTAAGTGTTCTTCATATATTCTACAAGTTCTAGTTACATAAAATCAAGAATACTTTCAAGTTTGCTAGCTCACTTCCAATCTTGTAAGGTGATCATCCAACCTCAAGAAATCTTTGTTTCTTACAGTAGGTTATCATTCTAATACAAGGTAATAATCATATTCAAACTTTGATTCAATTTCTATAACTATAACAATCTTATTTCAAGTGATGATCTTACTTGAACTTGTTTTCGTGTCGTGATTCTGCTTCAAGAACTTCGAGCCATCCAAGGATCCGTTGAAGCTAGATCCATTTTTCTCTTTTCCATTAGGTTTATCCAAGGAACTTAAGGTAGTAATGATGTTCATAACATCATTCGATTCATACATATAAAGCTATCTTATTCGAAGGTTTAAACTTGTAATCACTAGAACATAGTTTAGTTAATTCTAAACTTGTTCGCAAACAAAAGTTAATCCTTCTAACTTGACTTTTAAAATCAACTAAACACATGTTCTATATCTATATGATATGCTAACTTAATGATTTAAAACCTGAAAACACGAAAAATACCGTAAAACCGGATTTACGCCGTCGTAGTAACACCGCGGGCTGTTTTGGGTTAGTTAATTAAAAACTATGATAAACTTTGATTTAAAAGTTGTTATTCTGAGAAAATGATTGTTATTATGAACATGAAACTATATCCAAAAATTATGGTTAAACTCATAGTGGAAGTATGTTTTCTAAAATGGTCATCTAGACGTCGTTCTTTCGACTGAAATGACTACCTTTACAAAAACGACTTGTAACTTATTTTTCTGACTATAAACCTATACTTTTTCTGTTTAGATTCATAAAATATAGTTCAATATGAAACCATAGCAATTTGATTCACTCAAAACGGATTTAAAATGAAGAAGTTATGGGTAAAACAAGATTGGATAATTTTTCTCATTTTAGCTACGTGAAAATTGGTAACAAATCTATTCCAACCATAACTTAATCAACTTGTATTGTATATTATGTAATCTTGAGATACCATAGACACGTATACAATGTTTCGACCTATCATGTTGACACATCTATATATATTTCGGAACAACCATAGACACTCTATATGTGAATGTTGGAGTTAGCTATACAGGGTTGAGGTTGATTCCAAAATATATATAGTTTGAGTTGTGATCAATACTGAGATACGTATACACTGGGTCGTGGATTGATTCAAGATAATATTTATCGATTTATTTCTGTACATCTAACTGTGGACAACTAGTTGTAGGTTACTAACGAGGACAGCTGACTTAATAAACTTAAAACATCAAAATGTATTAAAAGTGTTGTAAATATATTTTGAACATACTTTGATATATATGTATATATTGTTATAGGTTCGTGAATCAACCAGTGGCCAAGTCTTACTTCCCGACGAAGTAAAAATCTGTGAAAGTGAGTTATAGTCCCACTTTTAAAATCTAATATTTTTGGGATGAGAATACATGCAGGTTTTATAAATGATTTACAAAATAGACACAAGTACGTGAAACTACATTCTATGGTTGAATTATCGAAATCGAATATGCCCCTTTTTATTAAGTCTGGTAATCTAAGAATTAGGGAACAGACACCCTAATTGACGCGAATCCTAAAGATAGATCTATTGGGCCTAACAAACCCCATCCAAAGTACCGGATGCTTTAGTACTTCGAAATTTATATCATATCCGAAGGGTGTCCCGGAATGATGGGGATATTCTTATATATGCATCTTGTTAATGTCGGTTACCAGGTGTTCACCATATGAATGATTTTTATCTCTATGTATGGGATGTGTATTGAAATATGAAATCTTGTGGTCTATTATTATGATTTGATATATATAGGTTAAACCTATAACTCACCAACATTTTTGTTGACGTTTTAAGCATGTTTATTCTCAGGTGATTATTATGAGCTTCTGCTGTCGCATACTTAAATAAGGACGAGATTTGGAGTCCATGCTTGTATGATATTGTGTAAAAACTGCATTCAAGAAACTTATTTTGTTGTAACATATTTGTATTGTAAACCATTATGTAATGGTCGTGTGTAAACAGGATATTTTAGATTATCATTATTTGATAATCTACATAAAGCTTTTTAAACCTTTATTGATGAAATAAAGGTTATGGTTTGTTTTAAAATGAATGCAGTCTTTGAAAAACGTCTCATATAGAGGTCAAAACCTCGCAACGAAATCAATTAATATGGAACGTTTTTAATCAATAAGAAAGGGACATTTCAGTTGGTATCCGAGCGTTGGTCTTAGAGAACCAGAATTTTGCATTAGTGTGTCTTATCGAGTTTGTTAGGATGCATTAGTGAGTCTGGACTTCGACCGTGTTTACTTGAAAAATGATTGCTTAACAAATTTTGTTGGAAACTATATATTTTTAACATGTGAATATTATGTGATATATTAATCTCTTAACGCGTTTGATATTATGTGATAGATGTCTACCTCTAGAACAAGTCCCATTGACTCACCTAATAATAATGAAGAGTCAAATGTAAATTGGAATGATTCGTGGACTGATTCACAAGTTCCCGAAGAGGAACCGGAAGAAGAGTCGGAACCGGAAGAATAATCGAAACCGGAAGAAGAATCGGAACCGGATGAAGAAATAGAACCGGTGGGGGAAATAATAAAACGGTTAAGTAAAAGAAAATCCTCAACTAACCGATCAAGGTTAATTATGGTCAATGGTGTTTCCGCCAAGGAAGCAAAATATTGGGAGGATTACCAATTCTCCGATGAATCGGATTCCGACGAGAATTCCGATGATGTTATAGAAATTACCCCAACTGAATTTAAAAAGGCAAAAGAAAATAATAAGGGAAAGGGCATAAAAATAGAGAAATCTAATTCCAACCCCGATGAACTTTATATGTATCGTCAACCCCCGAAGTCCTTAAGTTGTAACAATGACCCGGGAACCTCTAAACCACCAGGTTTTTCTAAACCAATATGGAAAACGACGACTCGTATTAGGGGAACATCATATATCCCTAGAAACTTGGCAAAACGAACCAAAACTGAAGAAGAAGAAACAAGCGAGTCAGAATAAGATAGTTGTATTCGTGTGGTGTAATATATGTAACATAGTGTGCTTATGCTTTAAGATATATGTAAAAATTGCTTGTATTAATAAGTATTTTTTTTATGAATCTAACTCTTGTCTATTTTACAGTATAAAAACACAAAATGGATAGACAACCCAATATTTTAAGAGACCTACCCGGAGACATGATTGATGAAATCTTGTCTAGAGTCGGTCAGAATTCTTCGGCACAACTATTTAAGGCGAGATCAGTTTGTAAGACATTCGAAGAACGTTCCAAGAATGCCTTGGTTTATAAAAGGCTTTCGTTCGAAAGATGGGGGATATCACATTGGTAAATCCATAAGTTACGATGTGCTTACTTTGACGCATATATTGCGGGGAACCCAAATGCTATTTTACGCAATGGGTTAAGAAATTATTTTGAATCAATATATCCGAATATTGGACTTCGTGATTTAGAAAAAGCGGCTAACATGCAACATAAAGAAACATGTTATGCTTACGGATTAGTAATGTTCGCTTCTCACCAAAGTGAGAACAAGAACATCGGGCTACAACTATTAAACAAAACGTTCCCACAAGTGACGGAGTCGGTAATTGGGGTAAGAAATGAGGTTTTTAGATTGTTACGGGACTGTTGGACATTACGTAACCCTCGTCCCTTTGATGACGTTACAACACGCTGTCTTATCAACGGCCATAACGGTTATGTTCCACAAGACCAAGGATGGGAAGTAATCCTAGTAAAACCAGAATGCATGACTTGTTTCTGGACGTATGAATTACGTGTCTTTATTGCCTTTGCTGAACGACTTGTGTACTAGCTAGAATTATCTTCACAACCATCTTGTATCAAATTTATTGTGTGCTATATTTCATGCTATATGTTAAATAAGCGGTATTGTAAGTTTGTAAAATATTGTGTAAAAGTTTGAACGCGAAATATTATTATAATCAGTTTTTCATATAGAATTGTAGTAGTTGAATTGTATATTAGCTACTAAGTATGAACTTAACGGGTAGGTACTACCCGAATTTAAACTTATAAAACGCTAATATGAAGAAAAAGCTTTTATAAATGAGTTCATATTATGCTACGAAATACTATTAACTACTCTTAATATTCTGTATGATTAACTTGTTCCATTTAACTATTTTGAAGGAAATGGCACCGACTACTAGACACACCGTGAATATGAATGAAGAGGAATTCCGTACTTTTCTAGCTTCAAACATAGCCGCAGTACATGCTGCGCTACATACCAACAATAACCTTGGATCTAGCAGTACAGGAAATCGTGTAGGATGCACCTACAAAGAATTCACTGCCTGCAAACCTTTGGAATTTGATGGAACCGAAGGACCGATCGGATTGAAACGGTGGACCGAGAAGGTCGAATCGGTGTTTGCCATAAGTAAGTGTACTGAAGAGGACAAAGTGAAGTACGCTACGCATACCTTCACAGGTTCTGCGTTAACATGGTGGAATACCTATCTAGAGCAAGTGGGACAAGACGATGCGTACGCACTACCGTGGTCAGCATTCAAGCACTTGATGAACGAGAAGTACCGTCCCAGAACCGAGGTCAATAAGCTCAAGACAGAACTTAGAGGGTTACGAACCCAAGGATTTGATATTACCACGTACGAAAGACGATTCACAGAATTGTGCCTATTGTGTCCGGGAGCATTCGAAGATGAGGAAGAGAAGATCGACGCGTTTGTGAAAGGATTACCGGAAAGAATCCAAGAAGATATAAGTTCACACGAGCCCGCCTCCATACAACAGGCATGTAGAATGGCTCACAAACTAGTGAACCAGATTGAAGAAAGAATTAAAGAACAGACTGCTGAAGAGGCCAATGTAAAGCAAGTCAAAAGAAAGTGGGAGGAAAACGGTGATAAGAATCACCAATACAACAACAACAACAATTACAACAATAATCGCAACAATTATCCCAACAATCGCAACATCAATCGCAACTACAACAAACGGCCCAACAACAACAACAACAACAACAACAATAACAACAACAACAGCAACTACAACAATCATCCCAACAACAATAATAACCGCAACAACAACAACAACAATCAGAAGCAGCTATGCCAAAGGTGTGAAAAGTATCACTCGGGGTTCTGCACCAAATTTTGCAACAAGTGTAAAAGAAATGGTCATAGCGCGGCGAAGTGTGAGGTCTACGGACCAGGGGTTAATAGAACGAAAGGAACAAATGGTGTCGGAACCAGTAATGGCGGAGCAAGTAGTGTCGGAGCAAGTTATGCCAATGTAGTTTGTTATAAATGTGGAAAACTGGGCCACATTATTAGAAATTGCCCGAACCAGGAGAACACGAATGGACAAGGCCGCGGAAGAGTTTTCAATATTAATGTGGCAGAGGCACAGGAAGACCCGGAGCTTGTTACAGGTACGTTTCTTATTGACAATAAATCTGCTTACGTTTTATTTGATTCGGGTGCGGATAGAAGCTATATGAGTAGAGATTTTTGTGCTAAATTAAGTTGTCCATTGACGCCTTTGGATAGTAAATTTTTACTCGAATTTGCAAATGGTAAATTAATTTCAGCAGATAATATATGTCAGAATCGAGAAATTAAACTGGTTAGCGAAACATTTAAGATTGATTTGATACCAGTAGAGTTAGGGAGTTTTGATGTGATAATCGGTATGGACTGGTTGAAAGAAGTGAAAGCAGAGATCTTTTGTTACAAAAATACAATTCGCATTGTACGAGAAAAAGGAAAACCCTTAATGGTGTACGGAAAAAAGGGCAACACGAAGCTACATCTTATTAGTAATTTGAAGGCACAAAAACTAATAAGAAAAGGTTGCTATGCTGTTCTAGCACACGTCGAGAAAGTACAAACTGAAGAAAAGAGCATCAATGATGTTCCCATTGCAAAAGAATTTCCCGATGTATTTCCGAAAGAATTACTGGGATTACCCCCACATAGATCCGTTGAATTTCAAATAGATCTTGTACCAGGAGCTGCACCAATAGCTCGTGCTCCTTACAGACTCGCACCCAGCGAGATGAAAGAACTGCAAAGCCAATTACAAGAACTTTTAGAGCGTGGTTTCATTCGACCAAGCACATCACCGTGGGGAGCTCCTGTTTTGTTTGTCAAGAAGAAAGATGGTACATTCAGGTTGTGTATCGACTACCGAGAGTTGAACAAACTTACCATCAAGAACCGCTACCCACTACCGAGAATCGACGACTTATTTGATCAACTACAAGGCTCGTCTGTTTATTCAAAGATTGACTTACGTTCCGGGTATCATCAAATGCGGGTGAAAGAAGATGATATTCCAAAGACTGCTTTCAGAACACGTTACGGTCATTACGAGTTTATGGTCATGCCGTTTGGTTTAACTAATGCACCAGCTGTGTTCATGGACCTTATGAACCGAGTGTGTGGACCATACCTTGACAAGTTTGTCATTGTTTTCATTGATGACATACTTATTTACTCAAAGAATGACCAAGAACACGGTGAACATTTGAGAAAGGTGTTAGAAGTATTGAGGAAGGAAGAATTGTACGCTAAGTTTTCAAAGTGTGCATTTTAGTTGGAAGAAGTTCAATTCCTCGGTCACATAGTGAACAAAGAAGGTATTAAGGTGGATCCGGCAAAGATAGAAACTGTTGAAAAGTGGAAAACCCCGAAAACTCCGAAACACATACGCCAGTTTTTAGGACTAGCTGGTTACTACAGAAGGTTCATCCAAGACTTTTCCAGAATAGCAAAACCCTTGACTGCATTAACGCATAAAGGGAAGAAATTTGAATGGAATGATGAATAAGAGAAAGCGTTTCAGTTATTGAAGAAAAAGCTAACTACGGCACCTATATTGTCATTGCCTGAAGGGAATGATGATTTTTTGATTTATTGTGACGCATCAAAGCAAGGTCTCGGTTGTGTATTAATACAACGAACGAAGGTGATTGCTTATGCGTCTAGACAATTGAAGATTCACGAACAAAATTATACGATGCATGATTTAGAATTAGGCGCGATTGTTTTTGCATTAAAGACTTGGAGGCACTACTTATATGGGGTCAAAAGTATTATATATACCGACCACAAAAGTCTTCAACACATATTTAATCAGAAACAACTGAATATGAGGCAGCGTAGGTGTATTGAATTATTGAATGATTACGACTTTGAGATTCGTTACCACCCGGGAAAGGCAAATGTGGTAGCCGATGCCTTGAGCAGGAAGGACAGAGAACCTATTCGAGTAAAATCTATGAATATAATGATTCATAATAACCTTACTACTCAAATAAAAGAGGCGCAACAAGGAGTTTTAAAAGAGGGAAATTTAAAGGATGAAATACCCAAAGGATCGGAGAAGCATCTTAATATTCGGGAAGACGGAACCCGGTATAGGGCTGAAAGGATTTGGGTACCAAAATTTGGAGATATGAGAGAAATGGTACTTAGAGAAGCTCATAAAACCAGATACTCAATACAACCTGGAACGGGGAAGATGTACAAGGATCTCAAGAAATATTTTTGGTGGCCGGGTATGAAAGCCGATGTTGCTAAATACGTAGGAGAATGTTTGACGTGTTCTAAGGTCAAAGCTGAGCATCAGAAACCATCAGGTCTACTTCAACAACCCGAAATCCCGGAATGGAAATGGGAAAACATTACCATGGATTTCATCACTAAATTGCCAAGGACTGCAAGTGGTTTTGATACTATTTGGGTAATAGTTGATCGTCTCACCAAATCAGCACATTTCCTGCCAATAAGAGAAGATGACAAGATGGAGAAGTTAGCACGACTGTATTTGAAGGAAGTCGTCTCCAGACATGGAATACCAATCTCTATTATCTCTGATAGGGATGGCAGATTTATTTCAAGATTCTGGCAGACATTACAGCAAGCATTAGGAACTCGTCTAGACATGAGTACTACCTATCATCCACAAACTGATGGGCAGAGTGAAAGGACGATACAAACGCTTGAAGACATGCTACGAGCATGTGTTATTGATTTCGAAAACAGTTGGGATCGACATCTACCATTAGCAGAATTTTCCTACAACAACAGCTACCATTCAAGCATTGAGATGGCGCCGTTTGAAGCACTTTATGGTAGAAAGTGCAGGTCTCCGATTTGTTGGAGTGAAGTGGGGGATAGACAGATTACGGGTCCGGAGATTATACAAGAAACTACCGAGAAGATCATCCAAATTCAACAACGGTTGAAAACCGCCCAAAGTCGACAAAAGAGCTACGCTGACATTAAAAGAAAAGATATAGAATTTGAAATTGGAGAGATGGTCATGCTTAAAGTTGCACCTTGGAAAGGCGTTGTTCGATTTGGTAAACGAGGGAAATTAAATCCAAGGTATATTGGACCATTCAAGATTATTGATCGTGTCGGACCAGTAGCTTACCGACTTGAGTTACCACAACAACTCGCGGCTGTACATAACACTTTCCACGTCTCGAATTTGAAGAAATGTTTTGCTAAAGAAGATCTCACTATTCCGTTAGATGAAATCCAAATCAACGAAAAACTTCAATTCATCGAAGAACCCGTCGAAATAATGGATCGTGAGGTTAAAAGACTTAAGCAAAACAAGATACCAATTGTTAAGGTTCGATGGAATGCTCGTAGAAGACCCGAGTTCACCTGGGAGCGTGAAGATCAGATGAAGAAGAAATACCCGCATCTATTTCCAGAAGATTCGTCAACACCTTCAGCAGCTTAAAATTTCGGGACGAAATTTATTTAACGGGTAGGTACTGTAGTGACCAGAACTTTTCCATGTTTATATATATTAATTGAGATTGATATTTACATGATTAAATGTTTCCAACATGTTAAGCAATCAAACTTGTTAAGACTTGATTAATTGAAATATGTTTCATATAGACAATTGACCACCCAAGTTGACCGGTGATTCACGAACGTTAAAACTTGTAAAAACTATATGATGACATATATATGGATATATATATAGTTAACATGATACTATGATAAGTAAACATATCATTAAGTATATTAACAATGAACTACATATGTAAAAACAAGACTACTAACTTAATGATTTTTAAACGAGACATATATGTAACGATTATCGTTGGAAAAAGACATTTAATGTATATATATCATATTAAGAGATATTCATACATGATAATATCATGATAATATAATAATTTAAAATCTCATTTGATATTATAAACATTGGGTTAACAACATTTAACAAGATCGTTAACCTAAAGGTTTCAAAACAACACTTACATGTAACGACTAACGATGACTTAACGACTCAGTTAAAATGTATATACATGTAGTGTTTTAATATGTATTTATACACTTTTTAAAGACTTCAATACACTTATCAAAATACTTCTACTTAACAAAAATGCTTACAATTACATCCTCGTTCAGTTTCATCAACAATTCTACTCGTATGCACCTGTATTCGTACTCGTACAATACACAGCTTTTAGATGTATGTACTATTGGTATATACACTCCAATGATCAGCTCTTAGTAGCCCATGTGAGTCACCTAACACATGTGGGAACCATCATTTGGCAACTAGCATGAAATATCTCATAAAATTACAAAAATATGAGTAATCATTCATGACTTATTTACATGAAAACAAAATTACATATCCTTTATATCTAATCCATACACCAACGACTAAAAACACCTACAAATACTTTCATTATTCAATTTTCTTCATCTAATTGATCTCTCTCAAGTTCTATCTTCAAGTTCTAAGTGTTCTTCATATATTCTACAAGTTCTAGTTACATAAAATCAAGAATACTTTCAAGTTTGCTAGCTCACTTCCAATCTTGTAAGGTGATCATCCAACCTCAAGAAATCTTTGTTTCTTACAGTAGGTTATCATTCTAATACAAGGTAATAATCATATTCAAACTTTGGTTCAATTTCTATAACTATAACAATCTTATTTCAAGTGATGATCTTACTTGAACTTGTTTTCGTGTCATGATTCTGCTTCAAGAACTTCGAGCCATCCAAGGATCCGTTGAAGCTAGATCTATTTTTCTCTTTTCCAGTAGGTTTATCCAAGGAACTTAAGGTAGTAATGATGTTCATAACATCATTCGATTCATACATATAAAGCTATCTTATTCGAAGGTTTAAACTTGTAATCACTAGAACATAGTTTAGTTAATTCTAAACTTGTTCGCAAACAAAATTTAATCCTTCTAACTTGACTTTTAAAATTAACTAAACACATGTTCTATATCTATATGATATGCTAACTTAATGATTTAAAACCTGAAAACACGAAAAACACCGTAAAACCGGATTTACGCCGTCGTAGTAACACCGCGGGCTGTTTTGGGTTAGTTAATTAAAAACTATGATAAACTTTGATTTAAAAGTTGTTATTCTGAGAAAATGATTGTTATTATGAACATGAAACTATATCCAAAAATTATGGTTAAACTCAAAGTGGAATTATGTTTTCTAAAATGGTCATCTAGACGTCGTTCTTTCGACTGAAATGACTACCTTTACAAAAACGACTTGTAACTTATTTTTCCGACTATAAACCTATACTTTTTCTGTTTAGATTCATAAAATAGAGTTCAATATGAAACCATAGCAATTTGATTCACTCAAAACGGATTTAAAATGAAGAAGTTATGGGTAAAACAAGATTGGATAATTTTTCTCATTTTAGCTACGTGAAAATTGGTAACAAATCTATTCCAACCATAACTTAATCAACTTGTATTGTATATTATGTAATCTTGAGATGCTATAGACACGTATACAATGTTTCGACCTATCATGTCGACACATCTATATATATTTCGGAACAACCATAGACACTCTATATGTGAATGTTGGAGTTAGCTATACAGGGTTGAAGTTGATTCCAAAATATATATAGTTTGAGTTGTGATCAATACTGAGATACGTATACACTGGGTCGTGGATTGATTCAAGATAATATTTATCGATTTATTTCTGTACATCTAACTCTGGACAACTAGTTGTAGGTTACTAACGAGGACAGCTGACTTAATAAACTTAAAACATCAAAATGTATTAAAAGTGTTGTAAATATATTTTGAACATACTTTGATATATATGTATATATTGTTATAGGTTCGTGAATCAACCAGTGGCCAAGTCTTACTTCCCGACGAAGTAAAAATCTGTGAAAGTGAGTTATAGTCCCACTTTTAAAATCTAATATTTTTAGGATGAGAATACATGCAGGTTTTATAAATGATTTACAAAATAGACACAAGTACGTGAAAATACATTCTATGGTTGAATTATCGAAATCGAATATGCCCCTTTTTATTAAGTCTGGTAATCTAAGAATTAGGGAACAGACACCCTAATTGACGCGAATCCTAAAGATAGATCTATTGGGCCTAACAAACCCCATCCAAAGTACCGGATGCTTTAGTACTTCGAAATTTATATCATATCCGAAGGGTGTCCCGGAATGATGGGGATATTCTTATATATGCATCTTGTTAATGTCGGTTACCAGGTGTTCACCATATGAATGATTTTTATCTCTATGTATGGGATGTGTATTGAAATATGAAATCTCGTGGTCTATTATTATGATTTGATATATATAGGTTAAACCTATAACTCACCAACATTTTTGTTGACGTTTTAAGCATGTTTATTCTCAGGTGATTATTAAGAGCTTCCGCTATTGTATACTTAAATAAGGACGAGATTTGGAGTCCATGCTTGTATGATATTATGTAAAAACTGCATTCAAGAAACTTATTTTGTTGTAACATATTTGTATTGTAAACCATTATGTATTGGTCGTGTGTAAACAGGATATTTTAGATTATCATTATTTGATAATCTACGTAAAGCTTTTTAAACCTTTATTGATGAAATAAAGGTTATGGTTTGTTTTAAAATGAATGCAGTCTTTGAAAAACGTCTCATATAGAGGTCAAAACCTCGCAACGAAATCAATTAATGTAACACCCCAGCTTAACATGACCACAATATTGTCCGCTTTGCCCGCAATCGGCAATATCACTACCAGACTACTAACCCGTAGTCGGCATCCAGGGTGGCCACAACAAGTCACATAATAAAGCACAATATATCATATACTAATTATTCAGGTGAGTAAGACAAGGTAACAGTAGCATAACCCGCTACTAAATACTTATAAACATTAGGATAGTTCCACTCACTGTCTCCCTCGCATAGTATCCAGATGCAGGGGGTGCATCATTCAACTATACTACGCGAATAGTAATTTCTGAACCAGAAAGACTCATTTCTGCCTCTTGCACAACTTACAAATTTGGCATAACTACAAAACCATAGCTGCCCCACATGTAAGCCAGTTGCCGCTACAAAATCATACTACGGGCTGATGGTGATGTTACTTATGGTATCAGAGCTGGGGCTCGCATCGATGTGCACTGCGGGGACGCAGTGTCCCGAAGGGGGGGAGAGTTGTAACAGACTCGTCCCACATCGGTGGAAGAGGAAAACAAAGCACTCCTTATAAGGGTGTGGATACCTCTTCTGGTAAGACGCGTTTAAAGCCGTGCGGGTAGGTGCGATCCGGGGCAAGTTGGCCTGTCGGTGATCGGCCTGTGGCCCAGAGCGGACAGTATCATACCAGTTGTGCTGCGCACTCTGTGATGACAACGCGTTTTGGGATCACAGGCTGAGTAGAAGTGCGAGTAC
Organism: Rutidosis leptorrhynchoides; assembly: GCF_046630445.1. Taxonomy (NCBI): domain Eukaryota; kingdom Viridiplantae; phylum Streptophyta; class Magnoliopsida; order Asterales; family Asteraceae; genus Rutidosis; species Rutidosis leptorrhynchoides. The sequence goes on from NC_092333.1 coordinate 706,951,213, forward strand.
GTTGTGGTTAAGCGTGCTCGGGCGAGAGCACTACCAGGATGGGTGACCTCCTGGGAAAGTGCTTCTCGTGTGTGGTCGCCAAGAAAAAGCCGTGCGCTTGCGGGCAAAGCGGACAATATTGTGGTCATGTTAAGCTGGGGTGTTACAATTAATATGGAACGTTTTTAATCAATAAGAACGGGACATTTCATAATGCATCCTAACAAACTCGATAAGACACACTAATGCAAATTTTCTGGTTCTCTAAAACCAACGCTCCGATACCAACTGAAATGTCCCGTTCTTATTGATTAAAAACGTTCCATATTAATTGATTTCGTTGCGAGGTTTTGACCTCTATATGAGACGTTTTTTAAAGACTGCATTCATTTTTAAAACAAACCATAACCTTTATTTCATAAATAAAGGTTTAAAAAGCTTTACGTAGATTATCAAATAATGATAATCTAAAATATCCTGTTTACACACGACCATTACATAATGGTTTACAATACAAATATGTTACATCGAAATCAGTTTCTTGAATGCAGTTTTTACACAATATCATACAAACATGGACTCCAAATCTTGTCCTTATTTTAGTATGCAACAGCGGAAGCTCTTAGTATTCACCTGAGAATAAACATGCTTTAAACGTCAACAAAAATGTTGGTGAGTTATAGGTTTAACCTATATATATCAAATCGTAACAATAGACCACAAGATTTCATATTTCAATACACATCCCATACATAGAGATAAAAATCATTCATATGGTGAACACCTGGTAACCGACATTAACAAGATGCATATATATATAAGAATATCCCCATCATTCCGGGACACCCTTCGGATATGATATCAATTTCGAAGTACTAAAGCATCCGGTACTTTGGATAGGGTTTGTTAGGCCCAATAGATCTACCTTTAGGATTCGCGTCAATTAGGGTGTCTGTTCCCTAATTCTTAGATTACCAGACTTAATAAAAAGGGGCATATTCGATTTCGATAATTCAACCATAGAATGCAGTTTCACGTACTTGTGTCTATTTTGTAAATCATTTATAAAACCTGCATGTATTCTCATCCCAAAAATATTAGATTTTAAAAGTGGGACTATAACTCACTTTCACAGATTTTTACTTCGTCGGGAAGTAAGACTTGGCCACTGGTTGATTCACGAACCTATAACAATATATACATATATATCAAAGTATGTTCAAAATATATTTACAACACTTTTAATATATTTTGATGTTTTAAGTTTATTAAGTCAGCTGTCCTCGTTAGTAACCTAAAACTAGTTGTCCACAGTTAGATGTACAGAAATAAATCGATAAATATTATCTTGAATCAATCCACGACCCAGTGTATACGTATCTCAGTATTGATCACAACTCAAACTATATATATTTTGGAATCAACCTCAACCCTGTATAGCTAACTCCAACATTCACATATAGAGTGTCTATGGTTGTTCCGAAATATATATACATGTGTCGACATGATAGGTCGAAACATTGTATACGTGTCTATGGTATCTCAATATTACATAATATACAATACAAGTTGATTAAGTTATGGTTGGAATAGATTTGTTACCAATTTTAACGTAGCTAAAATGAGAAAAATTATCCAATCTTGTTTTACCCATAACTTCTTCATTTTAAATCCGTTTTGAGTGAATCAAATTGCTATGGTTTCATATTGAACTCTATTTTATGAATCTAAACAGAAAAAGTATAGGTTTATATTCGGAAAAATAAGTTACAAGTCGTTTTTGTAAAGGTAGTCATTTCAGTCGAAAGAACGACGTCTAGATGACCATTTTAGAAAACATACTTCCACTTTGAGTTTAACCATAATTTTTGGATATAGTTTCATGTTCATAATAAAAATCATTTTCTCAGAATAACAACTTTTAAATCAAAGTTTATCATAGTTTTTAATTAACTAACCCAAAACAGCCCGCGGTGTTACTACGACGGTGTAAATCCGGTTTTACGGTGTTTTTCGTGTTTCCAGGTTTTAAATCATTAAGTTAGCATATCATATAGATATAGAACATGTGTGTAGTTAATTTTAAAAGTCAAGTTAGAAGGATTAACTTTTGTTTGCGAACAAGTTTAGAATTAACTAAACTATGTTCTAGTGATTACGAGTTTAAACTTTCGAATAAGATACTTTTATATATATGAATCGAATGATGTTATGAACATCATTACTACCTCAAGTTTAGTAGGTAAACCTACTGGAAGTGACAAGAAATGATCTAGCTTCAAAGGATCTTGGATGGCTTGAAAGTTCTTGAAGTAGGATCATGACACAAAAACAAGTTCAAGTAAGATTTTTACTCGAATTAAGATAGTTTATAGTTATAGAAATTGAATCAAAGTTTGAATATGAATATTACCTTGAATAAGAAAGATAACCTACTATATATAACAAAGGTTTCTTGATCTTAGATGATTACTTGGAATGGATTAGAAAGCTTGGAAGTAAATTAGTAAACTTGAAGGGATTTTTGAAGTGTTCTTGAAGTGTTATTCCTATGATGATTATAGCTTGATTCTTGAAGTGATTTTTGATGAAGATGATGATTAACTACTGGAAAAATACGTTCATAATAGTGTGTGTGTGTGTTGAGAGAGAATTAGAAAGAGAATTGGAAGTGAAATGGAGTGAATGATGAGTGGTAATTGGTGAGTGGTGAGTGGGGTTAAAAGGAGTTCTAGTTAGTTGACTAGCTCATGGTAGAAGTTAAAATTGATTAGTCATATATGACATAATCATGAGTGGAATCCCATGCTAGTTCCTATTGGTATATACTCATAGTAAGTACGTTTTGAAGCTGTGTATAATACGGGTAAGAATACGACTAGAATTCTTGATGAAAGAAAAGAATGGAAAAGTAACTGTAACCATTTTCGTTAAGTATGAGTGTTTTGATATATGTCTTGAAGTCTTCCAAAAGTATTTTAATACATCTAAATACACTACATGTATATACATTTTAACTGAGTCGTTAAGTCATCGTTAGTCGTTACATGTAAGTGTTGTTTTGAAACCTTTAAGTTAACGATCTCAATTAATGTTGTTAACCCATTGTTTATTATATCTAATGAGATGTTAAATTATTATATTATCATGATATTATGATATATTAATATATCTTAATATGATATATATACATTTAAATGTCGTTACAACGATAATCGTTACATATATGTCTCGTTTCGAAATCCTTAAGTTAGTAGTCTTGTTTATATGTATATAACTCATTGTTAATATACTTATGGAGATACTTACTTATCATAATCTCATGTTAACCATATGTATATCCATATATATATATCGTCATGTCGTTTTTACAAGTTTGTGAATCGCCGGTCAACTTGGGTGGTCAATTGTCTATATGAAACATATTTCAATTAATCAAGTTTTAACAAGTTTGATTGCTTAACATGTTGGAAACATTTAATCATGTAAATATCAATCTCAATTAATATATATAAACATGGAAAAGTTCGGGTCACTACATGTAGTATTGTCAATCTTTGACGACCAAGTGCATCGAGACGTTCTCTAAAAAAAAAATATATATATACGAGAATAGAACTACTATTAAAGTTGAATATACCTTTGATGATTCGGAGAAATAGTTGACGACTCATTCGATAACGTCGTTTAAATTTGTTAGGCGGATACTTTGGTGTTTCCGAAAAATAATCCTTGTACGTATAGCCTTTCTGCCGCTTCTTTACGCTCTCTTTGAATATAAAGATGGGTTCGAGGGATCCGTGAACTACTAGTCTCTCCATCCGCAACAATTTTTACATCATCGGAATCATATTCAAAAAGGAACTCGAGCATTTTGTATGTTTATCCATTGCAAAAATTTAATATGTTTTAGATGTAAATGAAGAACATGAATTGCTTGTGTAGAAAATGGTAATATATGAAGGTATATATAGTATTGGATTTAAATTTTTATTATTATTTTTATTATTTTTAATAAAATAAATTTGCAACGATATAAAAACTAGCGACCAATGAGAAATGAGAAATGAGAAATGGCAGTTAAGACAAGTTATATTGATGAATAAAACACATTATGAATTACTGCATGATTTATTGAAACAATGCTTCTACATAAATAAAATGGCCTAAACAAGTAAGTAAAGCTTTCGATGTGGCAAACGTAAGTCCATTTGCACATAAAAAGGAGTGAATGTTCAATTTTGATAATTACACACCAGGTCAAGCTTGGTAGCATAGACAAATTTAATGTAGAATCATCTAGTTATACCGTCCAGGCAGCAGAACCTTTTAGCGAGTCTGGAAAGATATTAAGATACAGATTGGTCACCTAAAATTATTTAAAATACATTAAACATAGACAATTTTAGGTAGATTCATCTTGCTACACCGTCCAAGCGGTATGTATTGGGTCAAGCTCGAATAGCAGAATCATTTAGCGTGTCTGGTAAGAAATTAAGATACGATTTAAGTTGTGATCAAATCGATGATAAATTTAGATACACACAGGGGCGGATGTAGTATATTTCCAGTGATGGTACTGGACACGGTGGCACGAGACACCACTGAAATACACAATGTAGTGAATTTTTTTTTGGGTTTTTAAGTAGTTACACCCGGCAGTGGCGACTCTATAAAGTGACCCGTGAGGTCACGGACACTGTTAGTTTAAAAATTATTATTAAAAACTACCATGTAATTTGTATAGGGCACCACTAAATTAAACTGGAGGACCTCATATCTTTTTTTTTTATTTATTTATAGTTTTTCCTTTAAAATGTATAGGACACCACTATATTTAAATACTTGGACCCAATATATTTTCTGAACTTGTAGTTTTTTGAAATTAAATAACCACTATAATAGTATTTAAATATAATTGATACTGAAAATTTTTTTAAGGACCTCATTAAGTTTACATTCTGGAATCGCAACTGCACCCGTGGATAGTGTACATTTTTTAGTGATAGCATTGAAATAAGCCATCTAGTATAAGTTTTGGGGTTAAACTAGTGATTACCATTCCTAGATAATGTGAATGATTAACCAAATCTCTAAAAACTTGATAGTGCTTGACCAAAATTCAGAGCAGATGAACTTCTGAAGGCAACATGGAAAAGGGAAGAGGAGATCCCCGAAGCAAAGCAGATCTAAAGAGAAACAATACAACCCAAATGAGAATAGTGTAGAACAAGCATTTATGTAGTACACAATAAGGCGGCAGATAGTGATGATAACCTTTGAATGCAGTATCAAGAATGATTAAATTGATGCAAAATATACCTGCACAATATGAAAACTTTGACCTATGTTCAAATGACATCACGCCTACCTGTTTACAAGTTTTTTCATCTTATTTCACTCTCAGGATGCGCTTGGTCTACAAACTACATACACGTAGAACTATACAAAATGCAGTATACACCAGTTACTAATAGAATATTGAAATCAGACATAGTAAACTTACACGCGCAACATCGTGTTCGAGGCATAACCACACATCTTTTCCTTGATGTGAACCTGAATTTTGTGGCATTTGCGCTCTTGATCACTTGTACGACGGACCTGTAAACATCATAGCTCCAGATATTGTACAAAATCTCTCATGTTATAAGCAGTTTTGGGGCAAATTTGATATACTATGCCATATTTCATTTGTTTCTCTCCACCTTGATCAAAATCTCTTTCATCCCTCTTTTTTTCACGGCATATTCAATGACCATCAATTTCAATCATCAAAATCAATTAACAATAAAAACACCCCCAACTTTATTCATAATACAAAAACTCACCGTGGAACTTTTTCAGCTGAATTAACCATTTCTAAATTCCTGTAACCAAAAAAAAAAAAAAAAAAAAAAAAAAAAAAAAAAAAACAACTTATAATCAAATATCCATATGCCCAGTTGATATAATTTGATTTAATATTCAAGAAATTAAAATGTTAACAAAATTACCTAGTTGGAAGACTAAAAGAAACGGTGGCAGCGATGGGTCGGTTCTTGAGTAAACATGGCAAGGATAAGGTATCGGAGTAAACAGCTCGTCAAAAATTGTAACTTACCCAGTTATATCAGGTCCCACCAAACATACAGCTTCCCCTTATAAAAAAGGGAATAAGAGTAAATTAGATGAATTGTATCTATAAGTGCTTATATTACCTCATCAACGAACGTACAGAAATTGTTACCAATTACCTTAACTACTTCCTCTAAGATCGAAGAGTCATTTTTGTGGAGCTAAAGCAGCCAGCCTAATACCCAAAGGCATCGGTATCATATCTAATACAGGATTTACAATTTGTGACAAAAGAAAGATACTTTAGTACACGTACCAACAGTGTGATACACGATATTGAATAGTGTGTCTTGCATCTTGCTCGTCATGTGCATGCTACTTTTCTGTAGACAATTAAAAAAGTGAGTTCTGTGTCCTTTACTCTATTTATGTTACATGCATCTACGTCGAGTGTACCGTTTAAAGCTTTCAAGAATAAAAGATGGAGCGAAATGCCAGAGCCAGTAAAGCATCTTTAAGTATCATAGTTACAACAGCTAGAGAAATCATCATGCACTTATTTCCAAACAAACACGACCCTCCCTTGACACACATCTCACCCTCAGCACGTGCAAAAATTTAAGTGAGCCAACTCTGACCTATTATCTATGTATGTATTAGTATGCAACATCCATTTCAATGACAACTATATGGTTCACAAAACATACCCAATTACGACCCAAGTATAAGGAATAATAACCCTAAAACCCCAAAAGCATCTACCTTTTACTAATGTTCAAAAGATGATTAGCACAACAATCGTTCTTGATTAATATTTATACACCACTTACTAGATGTTTTTAAGGCTTACACAATTATTGACTGCATTACCACACATGATTCGCATGACCAGATTGAAACATGCGATTATTGACTGCATCAACATTGGACTGCAAGATTAGCCTAGGTTAGGTGTTAACATTCGATGTAAACCAATCACTCATAAAAAAACATACATGAAAATACAGACCATCATACCAACCGTCATTTGCAGAAAACAAATTACTTTAACCTAGGTACATATGACATAACACCCGTTTAACATTCCCTTTCAGTCTTTTAAATCTGATGACGGGCTTCAAACAGTACTTCAAAATTGAAAATGAAATGCTTACATGGGCAAATAGATTACCTCAATAGCTCTATATGTATCGCGCACGCGGAAGAAACTTCATGCTAACAGAGACTATATTGTGTCTGCATAGTTTAAAGGATAATATAAATCAACCAAAACAACTTATGTATAAGCGAAAACATAAACTAGTATGACAGTGGATATTCATTACCTTAACCGCAGTATCTGTAAGTGTTACTTCCTCATGAACTTTTTAAGAATTCAAAGCAGCCGAACTATTACTAAAAGACACGGTCACATAAATCGTGTGTATAGTATTGGTTGTATGTCTATTCAAAATGATTTAATAGATTAGATTCGGTCATGGTTGCAAACCTAAACCGTCAAAAGATGAAATGCCATCCGGTTGTTGCCAAGCCAAAATAAGGCTCGAATCTTCAATGTGCAAACATAAACATCGAAACCAACAAAGGACTTGTTTGACAAGCGACAATATTAACCCTGGTCGAAAGTTCGAAACTAGCAACAGGCATTTTTCACAAGCCACGGCATATATACACACACATTGAAACAACCCGACCTAACCCAGCCCGTTTGCCACGTATACCTAATATAAAAACAAGACCAAAGTTGGTTACAATTGTATGCAATTAAAACCTTTTTTATGAACAAATAAGATTAAGATTACTTTTCAAAGGCAATAGACCTGCAAAAGCGAAGAACCATCACTGCCCTGTTCTGCTATGTGTGCTAACATGGAACGGGTCAGTGAAATGAACAGCTACAGTCCTATAAACAACAATGGCATTAATGAAGTTTAACAGCCTCCATAAAGATACTGAAGAGGATTATGAAACCTTTTAAACATGTTATTGAGTGACACTCATCAAGTTTAAGAGCTAATGTCCTTATGCCGTCAACAATGCTTGTTCTTTGGGAAGATATTTCCCCTGAAAAGAAATGTTCAAATAGTTTAAGAGTAGTTAACAAGAGGAAGATGTGGCACTTTTGACTTATACATATGAATGGGTTGATCTGGGTTGAGTTTTAAACCTCCCAACCCACTCAACCCGCCCATATTGCCACCTCTAAGATACAGAGAGAAACTAATGTCATGATAACCTGTGGATGTTCCTTTTGCTAGCACATCCTTGATGGCACACACGTGAATCTATAAAACGCTATCGATATTGCTTGCCCAACTGGTAATTATATATTACCGTTCTTAAGCATAAGCTGAGCAAATTCTTTGGAAACAGCAGCAGTGTTACTATCACCATCTGTATATTTCTCCATTTCGATGGCACACGATTCCTCAATCCTCAAGCCTGGGCCAGCGTCAATGTACAAAACAGCCCCTTCGAGACTGTGTTTAACTGGCTTTACAATTATCTCGACCCACTGAGGCTCATTCATCAGTATTGCAGATGAAACTGCTGCAGTAAGATCTACAAGAGGCCTTGGTTTTAACAACCAAGATTGTAACACAACATTAACTTTGAAATATCACTAATCACTAATATAGTTATATACTACTAAGAAACATGTTCAGGATAGATTAGATGGGTAATGTTGACCCAAAACACTTCTTGTCCAGAAAAAATTCATAATTATTAAAATTTAATTTAAGTGTCAATCATGAAGACAAAAGTTACAGTAAATAATGAGATAATACAAAACTCCTTTGAGCCATTAGACCCAATGTCTTTTAAGGTGAATTTATTTCTATTGACCCCTTAGAAATAGAACATAACCCAAATCAACCCATTTGGGTTGAAATCACCACCCTAGAAGTCGCATTTGAGACTTGTATGTATAGAGTGCAATGATTTCCTTTGGCAGTTTAACATACAAAAAAGCTATTACTACCTTCAAAATGGGCTTAGTTGGCTTATCGTAACTCATGAGATCGTCACTGTCTGCAGGCCCACCTCTAGAATATCCATGAGACCTGAATAGTAAATGACCAATCTGCCCTGTAAGAACACCCAAGACATACGAAAGAGTTATTATATTTCTACCAGGGTTCAATATTGTAGCACCACAGCTCCTGATTGCATATAAAATTATAAGATGTCCATAAAAATTTTACATTTGCATATTCACAGTAATTAAATCATGTGTGCATGCAAAATACCTTAACACGAGTGGTGTCGAATTGAACAATTTTGTCCCAAGCTCAAGTATTCCAGTGACTAATGATCTGTTCATGGGTCTGTTCGTATTCCAACTTCTGAGGGTGGTTATTCGACTCCTGTAAATTCGAATCGGGTAAAGCTCTCGTCATTTGATTGTATGCTTCCGGTTTTCGACTCCGTAAACGAGCTTGAGGATGATTCTGTTGGCTTGGTTCATGCGTCAAAGTTGAAAGAATCGAGATTGGGAATTGCGGTTAAATGCTCTGGTTCTGGTAAGGTTTTTGAAGATGGAACTGGATCAAAGCTTGTGGTAATGGACCCTCATTCTGTTGGTTGGTGTATTGACACACTGTCATACCAACCGTCATTTGCAGAAAACAAATTACTTTAACCTAGGTACAGATGACATAACAGCCGTTTAACATTCCCTTTCAGTCTTTTAAATCGGATGACGGGCTTCATCATCTGCAAAACTCAAACACTTTATTACTAAAATTATACATATAAATATTTACTAGTTACTACAGGACTTCAAAATTGAAAATGAAATGCTTACACAGCAAATAAATTACCTCAACAGCTTTATGTGTCTGCGTAGTTTAATAGATTAGATTCCGGCATGGTTGCAAACATAAACTGTCACATGATGAAAATGACATCCGGTTGGTGCCAAGCCAAAATAAGGCTCGAATCTTCAATGTGCAAACATAAACATCGAAACCAACAAGGGACTTCTTGAGAAGAGACAATATTAACCCTGGTCGAAAGTTTGAAACTAGCAACAGGCATTTTTCACAAGCCACGACATATATACACGCATTGAAACCGTCAATTGTATTCAAACTTACGAAAACCAACAACATCAAAACCCAGTTTTTTTACAAGCCACAATATACGGACCTTGAACATATAGCATAACAGTCTTCTTTAAACAAATTTTGGGAAACCAACATAGAAACCCAATGACGACGTCTTGTACAAGCCATGACATAAATCCATATTGAAACCGTCAATTTAAAAATAGATTCTGGCAAAACTAACATCGAAGCCCACAAGAGACTTTTTTTTCAAAGTCATGATATAAACCGTCATCGAAAGTTTAAAACCCACTAGAAAGGTTCTTTTACAATCCATGGTATAATAAACCCACATATCGTAACCGTCAATTCTTTTAAAATTTTGGGAACCAACATCAAAATTATAAACAAACAAGTTCCAAGTCAAAGGAGCCCGAGATAAGAGGTTATTTTAACCCACTATCCAACCCGCCCATTTTTCCACCTCTATCAAATGCCTATGTGGCTTCAACGCAAGCACACCAGCCCATATCTGCAGCATAGAGGGTAACATAGTGGTGATAAGAGTTAGTCACCTTTATTATTATTATTTCTATTAGAACCGAACTAATACTCACAAACATAACGTACCTTCTTGTATCACTGATCAATTACAGCTCTTCATTTTCCACCAATTCAACTAGAGGATTTCATTTTTCAGCCTATGAATCATACAATCAGAAATACATAAATCCATGTTTTACCACAACTCAATGAGAAAAAAGTTACAGTATGATTCTAAGAGCAAAGATACTTACAGGAGTGATAACAGGCTGGACATAGCCGTGAATACGGAATATATATGAAATAACGAAAACCATCAACCAAACATGACCAAAACATCCAGATATCATTATACCCAACAAATTAAGCCAAAGTCTTTTTGGTCAGTTTCGCATTTATACATCTTCAACTGAACACTGACTCAATTTTGCAACTGATTTCAGCTCAATTACCCAAAGGGACGGAACTGTACACCAGCATATTTAGAAGAGCCATCTAAAAGAGCCAAAGGGACGGACTTGTACACCAGCATATTGTTTGCATGCTTTGTAGGCTTGTAGTTAGTAAATATCTTACAATAGTTTAATACTGCGAGTTCATAATATCGTAAGATGAAAGCATAGTTACCCAATACTCTTATTTAAGATTTAGAACACGGATTCTTGGCTCTATGTCAAGAATAATGTATTTGGATAATAAATCAGCAATAGATAAATTATTTTTACTAGAAGTTGATACACACGCTTCTTCCTTTTGGCCTATGTTGGCTCAAAAATCCGAATACACAACATCTGGAATGAAGCATATGTCAATGCAAAGGTTAACGACTGATTATTGCAGCACATCTGCAATAGTAGATTACTACTTGAAAACTCAAATCTTAAGCTATAGATAGGAATCTGTATCATTTGATCAATGTGTTTGATCATTGTAAGAGCATCGGCCATGATATGACGACAGGGATGATTATAATCCGTCAGGCCATTGATTACGGGTACGCTTGCGTAATTAGACAGATCCAAGAGGTCCTACAATATATATGAGCATTGATTCGTTCTTTCCTATAATTACCTAAATATATAGTTGGTTACGGAAGTAAAATTGTCATCTATGATAAGTTTGGCGGCTAAATAGTATTAACAACGATTAAAATAAAAAAACTATGCAGATAAACCAGTTCTACCTGATGGTGAGACTGCATCAAAACATAATATCCTCCTGCAAACATACCACCAGTCTACTTTGCTGATGCAACCTATAACCCAAAACATGTACATAAATCATATTTAAAATTAAATAAATAAATACATATATGATATTGTTAGAGTATGGAGTCGTTAAACAAACAAGAAAACTGAACCTGGGCATCGATGCGGCGCATCCAAGGGTGGATGCGGCGCATTCATAGAGCAAAATTGTCCGAAGGTTTTAGATGCGGAGCATTGAGCTGATATGGCGCATCAAAGGGCAGAGATGCGGCGCATCTCCTTCAAATGCGGCGCATCTGGTGCTGGTTCTTGAATCTGAAACGTGGAAAGCAAGTGATGCGGTGCATCACTCATCAGATGCGGCGCATCTGGTGCCTGTCAACAAGTTGTCAACTTGCACACTTACATCCGAGCATGCTTAGCCTACCTTTCACTTTTGGTGCAAAGTTTGATACTTTACACCTAAAATTAGGGCTGTGATCATGCCATTACAAGGTGGAAAGCATGGCTAGTTGGTAAACAAGATGATTACTTGACATGATGAAGATTCCTAGCTAGTTGTCATGGTGTTCTTGTTTTCTCCTATATATAGAACTCATTGTATGCAATTGTAACACACCACTCTCAAATATTCAGTAAATAAATGATATCTAGTTGGTCCGTGGACTAAAGCAATCACAACGATTGCATATAACCACGTTATATCTCGTGTCGATTTATTTTTCGCATTTATTATCTTTCGTTCATTAAGTGGGTTTGAGTGATCTTGATAGAATCACTACTCGGCTAGTAATCTTGTAGAATTACTAGCGTTGTTTGGGTCCTAATATCCTAACAACTGGTATCTAGAGCACAAGGTTTCGTTAAGGGAACGATGGCGGAAGATGGGAAGTTTAGAATCGACCGATTCGATGGGAGAGACTTTGGCTTTTGGAAGATGCAATTTCACTTGCTAAGAACGTTGCATACAACGTTGTGAATGAAAAGACGACGTTTGCTTGCTTGAAAGCACTCTCTAACATGTATGAGAAACCTACCGCTGCAAATAAGGTATTTCTCATGCGTCAATTGTTCAATACTAAGATGAAGGAAGGTATGAGTGCAACAGATCATATCAATGAATTTAATAATATCGTTTCAAGGCTTGAATCGGTAGAGATTAAGTTTGATGATGAACTAAAAGCACTTATCTTGCTTTCATCATTACCGGAAAGTTGGTCGGGTACGGTTACCGCGGTTAGTAGCTCTACGGGAACTACTAAGCTAGCGTTTGAAGCTATAAGGGATTTGATTCTTGGTGAAGATACTCGTAGGAGAAACTCAGGAGAATCAACGTCCGGTTCTTTGTTAAGTACCGACAACCGGGGTAGGAAATTTGAACGCGGTGAGAAGAAGGGTAGGAAGAAGTCTAAGAAGAGGAATTCATCGAAAGATAGAAGTGAAGTTACTTGTTGGGGTTGCAATCAAAAAGGGCACTTTCAAAGGAATTGCAAAAATGGTTCCGCGAAAGGTGTAAACTTGACCGAAGGGGAAAGTGATGATGCACTTTTGTGTAGTGTTGAAAATTCTATGGAGTCTTGGATTTTGGATTCGGGAGCTTCGTTTCATGCTACTCATGTCAAAAGCATGATGAAGAATTTTCATTCATATCAAGGCAAGGTGAGATTGGCGGACAACAAGCAACTCAACATAGAGGGCATTGAAGATGTTGTTTTGAAGACTACTCTTGGTTCTAATTGGACTTTGAAGAACATAAGGTACATTCCTAAATTAAAAAGGAAACTTATTTCGGTTGGTCAATTAGATGATGAAGGTAACGCGGTTACTTTTGAAAACCGCCAATGGAAGGTGGTTAAGGGTAGTTGTGTAGTGGCTCGTGGACATAAAAGAGGAACTCTTTATATGGTTGAAGCGTTAGATGAAGATACGGTGGTTGCTACGGTTAATGTTGAGTTCGAATCAACTCTATGGCACCGAAGACTCGGGCATATGAGTGAGAAGGGTATGAAGATGCTTGTTTCGAGTGGGAGAATTCCGGATTTGAAGAAGGTAGAACTTGGGTTTTGCGAACCATGTGTTTATGGGAAGCAAAAAAAGGTGACTTTTGGAAAATCAGGGAATACACCTAAGTTAGAGAAATTGGAGCTCGTTCATACGGATGTGTTTGGTCCAACCAATGTAGAATCACATGGAGGTTCTCGCTATTATGTCACCTTCTGTGATGACCCGGAAATTTCGACTAAATTTAAACTTAATCTTAAATGATTAATGACTTCGACACGATAAGCAAAGCCTATGAAGTTGAATCTCAAAATTTTGAACTATTCAATTAACCTTCGGTTGTTCTCAACGATTCGCGAACCATTATATGTAAACAGATACATATATATACTATAACTTGAAAACGTAACAAAGTTTTAATTGCATGATACCGTACATTAAACTTATTGGTTTATATAGCTATTTGAATATATATGATTTCAAGTTATTTAGTAAACGACAGTAACATTTGATTATTGATTCGATTGATATTTAGATAAGTTAACTAAAACGTTTAAGATGAACAAGTAAAATACTAATTTGCTACAGTATTTTCAAATTGCTACAGTACCCAAAATGCTACAGTGTTTTCAAAAATCACTATTTGCTACAGTGAATTGCTACAGTAAAAAATGTCTTTGCTACAGTAACTTTGCTACAGTAACACTATTTCAAAATGAAAATGTATATATTATATATATATTAACAAATAGCGAGACGATGATTTATAGAAGTAAATGACCAAAACATTTGAAAGTTTAAGATATACTATGAGTGGTATAGTTTATGGATAATTTAAGACTATATTTTGACAAAGGTACGTGACACGAAACGTAAAATGCAAGTTTTCTAAAGGTACGAAAGGACATTCGAAAAACTGGAACCGGGACATAAGTCGAGTGATGACGTACGACTTATCGGAACAAAAATTACAAGTCAACTATGCACGTGAATTTAATATAATATATAATTAATTATTTAAATTATATATATTATATTAATATTTTATCATGTCGACAAACAAATGGACAAATGATTCTGAGCTGGAAATTGAGGCCATGCGATCGCATGGCCATCATGCCCAAAATCCATGCGATCGCATGAGGCAAAATTTCAGGCCAAGTGCTATAAATTCTCGAGTTTTGGCCAGATAAATCACACACACATATATATTATTTTTACTCCGTATTTATTTATTTTATTATTATTATTATTATTACTATTATTATTAATAATAAGATTATTATTAATCTTATTATTTTTATTATTAGTGTTATTATTTTTGCGATACAAAAATAATAATGTACATAAAATATTACGACGGAGTGCTGTCCAAGTAATTTTTCAAAACGAGTTTCCGAGAAAGCTAGAGCTAAGGAAAATATGGGTTATTGCCAAGGAGGTTATGGGTAATATTCGGGGGTATTTTTGTGAATCAAACCTCGTGCTTATTATCTCCAATGCGTCTACGTGCTTTCCTGCAATATTGTATATCAATATTAAACTGTGAGTTTCATAAGATCCCTTTTACTCTCTACATTTTTGGGCTGAGAATACATGCAAATGCTTTATTAACCGATATATAATATTTATATGTGTGAGTTTCATATGATCCCTTTTTCAAATTATATTTTTTGGCTGAGAATACATGCGCAGTTTTATAAACTGTTTTACTAAATGGATACAAATACTAAAACTGATTTTGTGTGAGTTTCATATGATCCCTTTTTCAAATTATATTTTTGGGCTGAGAATACATGCGCAGTTTTATAAACTGTTTTACTAAATGGATACAAATACTAAAACTGATTTTGTGTGAGTTTCATTTGCTCCCTTTTAATTGCTTTTGCAATCTATATTTTTGGGCTGAGAATACATGCACTTTATTTTAAACGCAATGGATACAAGTACATACTAAATTCTACACTGAGTTTGAACCGAAAATCCCTTAGCTTTGGTAACTGTTAACTGCCAGTTATAAGAACTGGTGGGCGCGAGTAGTAGTATATGGATCCATAGGGCTTGACATCCCCGTCCGAGCTAGAGCGCTAGCCTTTTAACGGACGTATGCTATTTGATAAGCGTACACGTTGGTTTGCGTGTATTATTAAGATGATTATACAAAGGGTACAAATTATATATACGTTAAAGTTTAGTTACCAGGGTGCTCAACTTTGTAGAACCGATTGATAAACGTTTCGGATGAAACAACTGAAATCTTGTGATCCCCCTTTGTTGTAAAACCTATTGATAAACGTTTTGAATAAAACAACTGAACTTTTGTAATCCACATTGATATACGGATTATGTGTAATATTAAAACTATGAACTCACCAACCTTTGTGTTGACACTTGAAGCATGTTTATTCTCAGGTTTCCTAGAAGTCTTCCGCTGTTTGCTTATATGTTAGACAAGCTATGTGCATGGAGTCATACATGGCATATTTTTCAAGGAAACGTTGCATTCACCAAATCATCACCATGTATCTTATTTTGACTGTACTGTCAACGGAAGTACTATTGTAAACTATTATTTACAGTGATTGTCTATATGTAGAAATCATCAGATGTTGAAAACCTTTGATTTAAATATTCATTTATGGTGTGCCTTTTCAAAAGAATGCAATGTTTACAAAACGTATCATATAGAGGTCAAATACCTCGCAATGAAATCAATGAATGACGTATTGTCCATATGGATTTGGAGCGATCGTCACACCTTCATTGACGACTCCACTCGAAAGGTATGGGTTTATTTTCTTAAAGCTAAATCCGATGTGTTTAATACTTTTGTGAAGTGGAAAGCTATGGTAGAAAATGAAACTAACTTGAAAGTCAAGTGCTTGAAGTCGGATAATGGAGGGGAATATGGTAGTCTTGAATTTAAAGACCATTGTGCAAAGCTCGGTATTAGAATGTTGAAAACGGTACCGGAAACACCGCAACACAATGGGGTCGCCGAACGTATGAATCGTACGTTAAATGAAAGGGCTAAGAGTATGAGACTACATGCCGGTTTGCCTAAGATGTTTTGGGCGGATGCGGTTAATACGGCGGCTTATTTGATAAATAGGGGACCCTCAACACCGTTGGGTTTCCAAATTCCCGAGGAAGAATGGCAAGGTAAGAAGGTGAGTTATGGTCACCTTAGGATCTTTGGGTGTAATGCATATGTGAAGACCAAAGATGCGGATAAAGACAAGCTTGAAGCTAAGTCAAAGAAGTGTATTTTCATAGGCTACGGGTCGGATGAAATGGGTTATCGTTGTTGGGACAACGAAGCTAGAAAAGTAATTCGTTCGCGAGATGTTACTTTTGATGAAGATTCGGTCTATGGCAAACCGGAAACGGGGAGTCCTAAACCGAGTCAAGTTACTTTTGACGATGTTTCTATTGATGATCTTGCAGGTTCTAGTGGGAGTTTGAGAAACAATGAATTGCCGAATGACGGTGAGGCGTCGGAAAATGCTAATGATGGGGATGATTCGGAAAGCGGTGATGATTCCGAACATAGTGTGAGTACTAGTGATGAGGAGGACACATATGAAACCGGTCCAACCATTCCGGTTACTCCTATACCAAGACGCTCGACTAGAGTGCCCAAACCTAATCCTAGGTATTCTCCATCAGCAAACTACTTGCTCTATACCGAGAATGGTGAACCCGAAAGTTACTTTGAGGCAAGAAAAATAAAAGAATCCATACAATGGGAGCTTGCCATGAAAGAAAAGATGGGATCACTTGAGAAGAACAAGACTTGGTCACTAGTGAAGTTACCTCGTGATAAAATGGCATTGCAAAGCAAATGGGTGTATAGAATCAAGAATGAGTTAGATGGCAAGAGAAGGTACAAGGCTCGTTTGGTAGTCAAAGGCTTTCAACAAAAGGAAGGGGTTGACTACAAAGAGATATTTTCACCAGTAGTTAAAATGACTACTATCCGTTTGGTACTTTCTATGGTTGCATCCGAAGACTTACATCTTGAGCAACTAGATGTAAAAACTGCATTCTTACATGGTGATCTTGTTGAAGAGATCTACATGAGGCAACCCGAGGGCTTTGAGGTAAAGGGTAAAGAGAAGTGGGTTTGTAAGCTAAAGAAAAGTTTGTATGGATTGAAACAAGCACCTCGGCAATGGTACTTGAAGTTTGACGAGTTTATGAAGAAGATTGGTTTCTTAAGATGTGAAGCGGATCACTGTTGCTACTTGAAGAAATTCAAATCTTCTTACATAATCTTATTGTTGTATGTTGATGACATGTTGCTTGCAGGTTCTAACATGTCCGAAATTAACAAGTTGAAGGGATTACTTTCCCGAGAATTCGAGATGAAGGATCTTGGTGGTGCTAGGCAAATACTTGGCATGAGTATTGTGCGTGATCGTGTGAAGGGTACTCTATACTTGTCTCAATCTAAATATATTGAGAAAGTAGTAGAGAGATTCAACATGAAAGATTCAAAGGCTCGTTCTATGCCTTTGGGAAGCACCTTAAAATTATCGAAAAGTCAATCACCAAAGACGGTAAAAGACAAAATGGATATGGAAAAGGTTCCATATGCATCGGCCGTGGGTAGTATTATGTATGCCATGGTTTGTACAAGACCCGATATTGCTCAAGCAGTGGGAGTTGTAAGTCGTTATATGTCTAATCCGGGGAAAGAGCATTGGGAAGCGATCAAATGGTTGCTTCGTTATTTGAAAGGTACTTCTAATATGGGATTGTGTTTCTCCAAAAACAATCTCATACTTAGAGGTTATGCGGATGCTAATTTGGGTGGATGTAATGATTCGGGGAAAAGCACTACGGGTTATGTTTTCACAATGGGGAAGACGACGATTAGTTGGTTATCTCGATTGCAAAAGAGTGTTGCTTTGTCAACCACCGAAGCCGAATACATGGCTATTGCGGAAGCTTCTAAAGAGCTAGTGTGGTTGAAGAACTTCTTAGGCGAGTTGGGTAAAAGACAAGACTATTGCGTCTTGTATTGTGATAATCAAAGTGCGGTTCATCTTGGGAAGAATCCGGTGTTTCATAGTCGAACGAAACACATCAAGATAAGGTATCATTTTATTCGACAACATATAAATGATGGCACTTTATTCTTGGAGAAAATCCTTGGTACGAAGAATCCTGCCGATATGCTTACTAAGGTGGTCACGACGGAAAAATTGAGGTTTAGCATTACCTCAATTGGTCTTCTCACGAATTGATGAGAGAAGACCTCAGCTAGAGATGTGAATGGTGTTACAAGTTTAACAAGTAGTATTGAAGACCTTTTATCGAAAGTCTACTCATCCGAAGAATGTGTTGAGCATGCGTGTCCAAAATGGAATTTGGCGGTAATCAAAGGTAGTTTAATGTTCTTGGTTAATTCATTGATATGATTGGAGTTTGTTCAAAGCCTCCAAGTGGGAGATTTGTTAGAGTATGGAGTCGTTAAACAAACAAGAAAACAGAACCTGGGCATCGATGCGGCGCATCCAAGGGTGGATGCGGCGCATTCATAGAGCAAAATTGTCCGAAGGTTTTAGATGAGGAGCATTGAGCTGATATGGCGCATCAAAGGGCAGAGATGCGGCGCATCTGGTGCTGGTTCTTGAATCTGAAACGTGGAAAGCAAGTGATGCGGCGCATCATTCATCAGATGCGGCGCATCTGGTGCCTGTCAACAAGTTGTCAACTTGCACACTTGACATCCGAGCATGCTTAGCCTACCTTTCACTTTTGGTGCAAAGTTTGATACTTTACACCTAAAATTAGGGCTGTGATCATGCCATTACAAGGTGGAAAGCATGACTAGTTGGTAAACAAGATGATTACTTGACATGATGAAGATTCCTAGCTAGTTGTCATGGTGTTCTTGTTTTCTCCTATATATAGAACTCATTGTATGCAATTGTAACACACCACTCTCAAATATTCAGTAAATAAACGATCTCTAGTTGGTCTGTGGACTAAAGCAATCACAACGATTGCATATAACCACGTTATATCTTGTGTCGATTTATTTTTCGCATTTATTATCTTTCGTTCATTAAGTGGGTTTGAGTGATCTTGATAGAATCACTACTCGGCTAGTAATCTTGTAGAATTACTAGCGTTGTTTGGGTCCTAATATCCTAACAGATATTTACATATTAATTTATCATTACATACCTCAATGAACCCCCAATTTTCAAAAGACAAAATTTCATTCCTCGTCCCTGAACTTTACATCGACTTTGATTCCATGTCCTTTTTCTTTTTTTTGTGCATTCCTCATCCCTAAACTATGAAAAGAGTACATCCCTCGTCCTCCCGTCTAGTTTCTGTCAAAACCTGCCGTTAAGTTAAGCATGTGCAAAGCATGTGAGGGTACTTTAGTCTTTTTATTTTATTTCTTTTTTTTATTATTTAATTTATTTTTTCATACTCATCCTCATCCAAGTTAATCATCACCAAATTAAAAACCCTAATTTTATACTTCTATAAAATCATACAATCCTAAAAATTTGTAATAATTAAAAAAACCCGATGCTCCGAATTCTTAGCGGTGAAAACGGTGATTCAAAACCCAAAAAAAAAAAAAATTCGTTCGTTTTCTTTTTCTGCTTCGATTCTTTCCAGGGGATTGGTGGAATATGGTAAAAATTCGGATGGGAAAAAGAAGAAGAAGGATGCGGCATCGAAGGGTACAATTAGGAACAGTACGATTGCAACTGAATCCTAAAGTAGCGATTAGCACTTCTTTTGAAGAATCATACACCAAAAACATCAACAAATTGATTGAAAAGCAAAGAACAGTGACCGATGAACATGATGAACGTGAGAATTCGAAATCGATTTCTAGAGCATTTCAGGTAATGAATCCAACATGAAACTTGCTCAAAAACATCTAGTGAATACTCGTATAGCATCTGCATAACCAGAAACATCAAAGAGATCTCGAATTGAAACGTTGACCAAATGAGTACGAGCTTTGACTTGACGAATTCGAGCATGAAACTTGAAGTTTGGATATGAGATTGTTCATAGTGCATCACGAGATGAAATAGAGCAATCCTACACTTTTACTTTTTCTCAAATCGTTTCAGATTCGTCCGGAGGCCAAATCGGTTAGAGATGAACATAAACGAGGAAATCGATTGAATTCACCACTGATTTGATATTATTTATTGAATCTGAAGGATCACGAATGTTGGATTGATGTTGTTGATCACTATTCTGTACTCAATTCAAGTTAATAAACATCATTTGTGAATGTTAAATTTTGAGATGATGATGAATAAGAACAAGTACTGTAGGTTTATATAAAACATGAATCTGAATTAAACTTGTTTTTGTAATCTGAGATCTGTAAAGGATAAGATATGAGAAACGAAATCAGAATGAGATGAAGTGAGATCTATAAAGGATTAATGGCTGAAATCAGAAAGTTAGAGAGAGTTAGGGTGAATTAGGGAGAAAGATTGATGATGAAGGGTAAAGGGATGAAAGAGGGTGAAAGACTAAAATACCCTCACATACTTTGCACATGCTTGATTTAACGCTGAAATTGACAGAAACTAGACGGGAGGACGAGAGATGTACTCTTTTCATAGTTTAGGGATGAGGAATGCACAAAAAAAAGAAAAAGGACATGGAGTCAAAGTCGATGTAAAGTTCAGGGACGAGGAATGAAATTTTGTCTTTTCAAAAGCATCATTAAGCATCTACATGGTAGCATCTCCCTGTCCTGCACATATAATAATCGAATAAAAAATAAATTAACCTGAACATACGACGTGCCGCTGCACCTTTTGCTAGTGACAGCCCTTTCTTCTTATGGGTTTTTAAGAATTGGGATAAGCACTGGGACTAGGGTTTATACTAGCATGCATCATAACGCTCTCCTGAATTATCAACCAAACATATTAGAGCACCGTTTCCGCCACCTCCACTACTATGAGCAAATCAATTCACTTAGGGGCAAGAATATATCAACATACTTGAAAGATAATACATTATATAAGACACCTGTAAGTTTGTAGATTCAGATGAAGTCCCCTTAGTGTTCGATCGTACTAATTAAAAGGTCAATATATGTCCAGCCATTTTAGCTTCACATGAGACCGAACCCTTCTACTTCTACTTCTAATAATCAATCAAATGTAACTATAATTTTTGGACCTCTTCTTTTGGAAGTTATGAATTTGATTCAGCAGAAGGCAAACAATTAATGGCTCTCCAACAAACGGAGTTAACTTCTTTCTTCATTCATGGATTCACGCATCTATCTATTCAGAAATTGTCATGTCATTTGCAAAAATTTGAACTGCATACACTAGGCCACATCAAAGTAGAGAACGAGTTAATCCGTTTGTACACAAGACAGACAAAGAATTGCCCTGCCAAATAACAGTATATCTTAGATTCTCTCAATCAACTTAGATATTAAAAATAAAAAATTATGTACAAGTGAAACATAAACCTGTCAACAATCTTACATAGAATACGTTAGCATGGGCCATCCCAAAAGGCAGCCCTACAACACAATGCTTAATAGGATCTTCAACCCTAAGACAGGAAAAGTCATATAAAGTTCAGGACTGCATTTTCGACCTGTATGTTTGGGTGAAGACTCATCTCTAACGGGTAATGTTCATAATCTCTCATATTTTTGTATTCAAAAACTTAACATGAATAAGATTCTATTTTTGCAATGCAATTTGGACAAGAAAACATTATAGGCTAACCCGGTTGGCCCATACCATAAATACGTGTGCTGCCCGCATTTATGCAACCAACCTGATCCCCCATCATGAAATATGTTGCAATTTTACATAAATACATATCCAAGTTTCGTTTTTAAGAATAATGTGTACTAATAGAGGCTATAGTTGTGAAAAATAGTGCAACCCTGCAACGAACCGTAATCTGTACAATTGTACTAGTTGACCTTGCTTTATGACAAAAGGTCAACATTTTGCTATGTTCCAAGCATCCAACAAGTCGTATAAAAATTAGTCTCAAAAGATTACTCAGGGCAAACGGACAAGTATGCCTCTGCATTATTTTATCCTTGTTTTAACCCATTATCCAACCCGCCCATTATTCCACCTCTATCAAATGGCTATGGGCTTCATCACAGGCACAACAGCCCATATCTACAGCGTAGAAGGTAGGAAGTAATAAAAAATACACAAGAATTGATTTAGACCACCAAATTTTAAAAATTTTACACGGAACCTTTGAGAACACCTAGGAATCTATTTAAAAAATCAGTACCTTTATTTTCACATGATTAAAATATAGAGTTTACTATATGTTTTATTCTCGCTTCATTAAGAATGAGTTCGACAGTAATGTCCCTTCCTTTCTGAAATCGAAAAACGAAAACAGCCCACAAACTGTAAGATATTAGAAATCAATATCAGTATCCACATGATTATATATAATATTCAGTTAGCCATCTGTTTTCCTCTTGATAGAACAAAACAACTGAAAATTTTTTATAAAAATAATTAGCATTGGACATAATATATAAAAAAGATTTTAAAAAATATTGGTTTCTCTTGCCTAAGATATGAATTTTAAGAGTTAACAAAAAGTACAAGAATTAACATTAAGAGTTATGGTAGTCAAATATATGAACATCAAGAATTAACATAAAACTTACTGTAATTACTATTATGACAAGAGAAACGAATTTTGACATAATTAAAAAAAAGAAAGATGAAACTTATTACCAGAAACAATAACAATGCCATTCATTGTGGATAAAGTTCTTCAGGACCTCATGCTTCTGTATCTTCTTTTCATAACCCTAATTTCCAAAACGTTAACAAATAGTCAAAGATATAAACGGAACAAAACAAGATATAAATCATCATTAATAATTCAAGAAAACCTCTAAATTTGTGGAGCATTCACAAAACATAAACAGACAACCCAAACGTCGAAGGATTAGATCAAATTTTCAAAAAAACCCTAACTTTGAAATATTCAAACATTGATTGAAAAGAGGAAAAAAAAGGAGTGACTATAATCAAAAACCCTAATTTTTTGTTGAAAAGAATTTGATGATGATGATACGGAGTGAGAACGTCTGTGGCGTATTTATAGGTATAGATAGATGGCGTTAATTCAACGCTGATTAGGGTAACGGTCAAATATAATTGTACAAAACGCGGTATCCTTCTGTTCAATATTTAATTATTTAAATTTAAATTTAATTAAAACGTAGCCGTATTACATTATATTACAACTATATACTAGGAGGGTGTTTGAGAATGCGATTTGAAAGTGATTTTTTGCTTATCGCGTTTTAAAGATGTAAATAATCACTTTAGAGTGTTTGGTAAAACAAAATAAAAAATTAATTATGTACGTTTTGAGACCTTGTAAATGTGGATTTGAAGAAGTGTAGTACCACTTACTGCACGAAAAACGTGATTTTGGATTTGTTACTTTTTACGTAAGTGCCCTTCATTTGAGTGAACACAATCTATGCTCTACGCTTACTAAAGATTTATTCACATGAGTGTATATCGATATCGATATCTAATTATATTTGCATTCCTTTTAAATGCATATATTGTAAGTGTGAATATTATATATACGCATATAATATATAATATATATATATATCGGCATGATCAATGAGGAAGTAACCAATCGAGGGAAAGCGGGGGGAAGCAATTTTTTTTTTTCGTTTTTTGAAAAAACTTTGTTCACGAACATTATAGATTGGATGAAAATAAGAACATTTAGAAAAGACACTTCTTGATGAATGTTATTATTTTGGCGGGAAAACGATCGACAAAAATAACATTCAAGATAATATTGTTCGTGAAGAATGTTAACGTTTTTTTTCCATGTTTTGTGAAGTAAAATTTAGCCCGATTTAGAGTTTAGGGTTTAGGGTTTGGTGTTTTGGGTTTATGCCCTAAACTCTAAACCGTTCGTGTTAAAAACTCAATCTAAATCCTAAATCTAAACCCTAAATCTAAACCTTAAACCCTAAATTTCTAAACCCTAATATCTAAACCCTATAAACCCTAATATCTAAACCCTAATATATAAACCCTAATGTCTAAAACCTCAACATACGCTCGAAAAACACGATAATTGTTATATATTACTTCTTCGAGCGTTCTCCCGCCAAAATAATAACATTCATCACGAAGTGTCTTTTCTAAATGTTCTTATTTTCATCCAATCTATAATGTTCGTGAACAAAGTTTTTTCAAAAAACGAAAAAAAAAATTGCTTCCCCCCGCTTCCCCCCGATTGGTTACTTCCCTCTTGATCCTACCAATATATATATATATATATATATATATATATATATATATATATATATATATATATATATATATATATATATATATATAATAACTATATATTATTATTATATTAGGGAGTATTAATTTATTGTTATCATTATAATTATTTATTTATTTATTATATTATATGTCAAATAAAATATAAGTGATGAAAAATAATTTTTTACAATCTAACTTAATTTTAACAATAAGATGTCTATTTTGGTCATTTTATCAAATAATTTGATTTTACCAAGCACTTAAAATACTGATTATCTAATTATTGCGATATGAAACTGCATAATCTAATACAAACACTATTTATCCGCACCACGTTTTGCTACCACTGATTATTTGATTATGATTATTCAAAACGCATAATTAATTTTCAAAACGCCAACCCAAACACCCCCTAATACACAAACTTGAGTAATAGTAAGTGAATAGCCCTCACTTTTATGCTTTATTGACTTGTACATTGCGCAAAAACTGTTGTACTCATAAAAATTGCTTTATTGACTTGTACATTGCGCAAAAAATCGTTACGCTTAATTCTTATTTTGTTATTTTTCCCCTTCTTTTTCCCTACAATTTTTCCCTAAACTTTCACCAACAACGTTTTGTATGCTAATACATATATTTGGGCTACTAACTTTGACACATATAAAAATTTATAAGATGTAATTATGTGTTTCTCAAACATAATTGTTCTTTAGATCAAACACACACTATAATATTTTGTTAATATAAGCTTCGCAAGCAAATGTTGAAGGCTCCATGACATTGTCAAAAAAATATCTACACGATGGCGCGCAGCAACGCGCGTCCCCTATCACTAGTTTATTACTAAACATACTAATTCACGTAAGCCGGTGACCAACCACAAACTGCCACACCATCAAAAGTACTTTCACACCGTAGCCAGAGTACTGTTCTACTGTAGTTAATACTGTAGCAATTTTTTTTCTTACTGTACGTAGTACAATTCTTCCCTACCTTCTTCCCGAAATCTCCAATCTTTCTCCACCTTTCTTTCTTAAAAATCCAAAACACCCCAAACAAGTTTGAAGATCGATTATGGTGGTTTTCAGCAGAACCAGGCGGCGCAACCACCACCAATAAAATCGTGATGACTTACCGAACACGGGCGTACAAATTTCAACAGATGTTACATAATAACGCGTCCTTATGCGCCACCGCCGTCCATCTTGCCGGAAAACTACAATGTCGGACTCGATCTAAATCGTTTCGTTATCTTAACCGGTATTTTTTATTTATTTTACTTTCTTTACGATGTCTATGGTGATTGATATCTAATTTGCCCGATTAATTAATTATTTTATCAATTTCTTATCATTTTATTTTACCCCACGCCGATGATAAAATCAGTTTAGGCACAACTTAAAGCTTTAACTTTGTAATAGAGGCTCAATTTTTTTGTTTAATGTCGATTTGGTTTTTATGTTGTGCTCCAATTTTTTTATGATATACGATTTTCCAGTTTTGGATTTATGTTCTACAGAATTCCAGTTTTTATGATATACAATTTTCCAATTTTTTTTATGATATACGATTTTCCAGTTTTGGATTTTCCAGTTTTGGATTTATGTTCTACAAAGTTGATATGAAAAGTATGCAAGTAGTAAGTCGGTCCGAAAGGTCGTCAACCTAAGTCAAAGTCACTAAGTCAGTATATTGTCCCCAAAAGTTTAAAAGTGAATAAATTAAGTCTTAAGTATCATCATCATCATTCGTAAAAGCTAAAGTAAGTTTTCAACAAGAATAGAGATCAAAACAAAAGGCTGACTTCGGGCAGCTGCTACGACCTCTATACAAACCGAAAAGATGCGTGGTCAGTGGCCAAGGCTCCGTATGTGAGTCCTCTAACCGCTATCCAATTTTCAAATCCTAACTCGATGTCGTTTGACCGTGGCGATGGTTCAAGCGCGAGTATGTCAGAATTTTCAGCACGTTGTTACAAAGGCGTAGTTATTTTCGGAAGGCTATAAATCCTAAACCGTATATCGGATTTAGGCGAGTCCTAAACGAAAAATCATCTACTCGAAACGAACTATCTGAAAATCAATTTGAAACTTACAATTTTTAGAGTAAGAAAGACTAGAGAGAAAATAAGAGAGTAAGTGTGTGTAAAATGAGAATGAGATCAAGTGTAAAATGGATGAAATGAGTATGATATATATAGTGGTGAGGGGTGAGGGTGGCCGTGGGGTTTTGGGGGGGGGATAAGGGGGACACCTTTTTGCTTTTTGGTTAGTGGTGGTCTAAAGGTGGTGCTTATTGTTAGGATCCCATGCAACATTTGTGATAATGGTGAACAAAAATGCTAGTTTGTTGGCTTAACTTAGTGGGTTTTTGTCTTACATTTATATGGGTCATAAACTTATTAAAATTGGGCTAATTAAATAGTCCATTAGCTAGAGTAGGGTGGGCTTGAGTCCAACAAAGTAGAAAGTCCAACAAGACTAACTAGTGAGCATAAGTAAATTACTAAACGTAATTAAGCAACCAAAAACCCAAGTAATTGTTATTAGGAAATAACAATTAGTATTACGTAATCGTAATATTTCAATTACGACAAAGGTTAAACGTGTACCAAAACATATAGCTCGTTCTAAACGTCAAGTGACACTGACGGTCATAAAAGCATTCGAGGATTAAGTTAAGTAACTAAGTACTTAATGGCACGTTGTATGGTATTAACGAAAGTAATTAACATGAAATAAGATCCCAGAATATAAACCAACACAGTACGCACAAATACGCAGTTTCGCAGAAAGTAACAAGCACAAAAGTAAGTCGAAAAAGTCGGGTCGTTACATTACCCACCTGTTAATGAAAATTTCGTCCCGAAATTTTAAGCTGAGGTAGATGGTAGAGTTGTGAAGAGTTGAGGATACTTCTGCTTCATTTGATCCTCTCGCTCCCAAGTGAACTCGGGTCCTCGTTTAGCATTCCAACGGACTCGGACAATTGGAATCTTGTTGCATTTTTAGGTTTTGACCTCACGGTCCATAATTTCAACAGATTCTTCCACGAAGTGGAGTTTGTCATCAATCATAAGTTCTTCAAGAGGTATGACAAGTTCTGGTTCAGCAAGACATTTCTTCAGATTCGACACGTGGAAAGTGGGATGAACTGTGCTCAACTGAGTCGGAAGATCCAAACGGTAAGCAACTGGTCCAACACGCTCCAAGACTTCAAAAGGACCAATATATCGCGGATTTAGCTGAAATGCCCCGTCCTAATCTATCCGGACGAAGTCCATCTTAATTATAAACGATTCACAACAGTTGATTTTATCGCGAGGTACTTGACCTCTATATGATACATTTTACAAACATTGCATTCGTTTTGAAAAGACAATCTTTCATTTCATCTAAAGTTGACGACATGCATACCATTTCATAACATATCTTACTATAATTGATTTAATAATAATCTTGATGAACTCAACGACTCGAATGCAACGTCTTTTGAAATATGTCATGAATGACTCCAATTAATATCTCTAAGATGAGCAAAAGCACAGCGGAAGATTTCTTTCGTACCTGAGAATAAACATGCTTTAAAGTATCAACCAAAAGGTTGGTGAGTTCATTAGTTTATCATAAATAATCATTTCATAATTTTAATAGACCACAAGATTTCATATTTCCATTTCTCATAATCATACGTCCCATGCATAGAGACAAAAATATCATTCATATGGATTGAACACCTAGTAACCGACATTCACAATATGCATATAAGAATATCCCCATCATTCCGGGATCCTCCTTCGAACATGATATAAATTTCGAAGTACTAAAGCATCCGGTACTTTGGATGGGGCTTGTTGGGCCCGATAGATCAATCTTTAGGTTTCGCGTCAATTAGGGTGTCTGTTCCCTAATTCTTAGATTACCAGACTTAATAAAAAGGGGCATATTCGATTTCAATAATTCAACCATATAATGTAGTTTCGATTACTTGTGTCTATTCCGTAAAACATTTATAAAAGCGCATGTATTCTCAGTCCCAAAAATATATATTGCAAAAGCATTTAAAAAGGGAGCAAATGAAACTCACGCATATAAATATTGTAAAACAGTTAATAAAGCATTTGCATGTATTCTCAGCCCAAAAACGTAAAGAGTAAAAAGGGTAAATGAAACTCACCATACTGTATTTTGTAGTAAAAATACATATAACAACATTGAACAAAATGTAGGGTTGGCCTCGGATTCACGAACCTATATTATTCATATATATATTAAAACACATACTCGTAACCGAACCATTTCATATATTATAACTTTATATATTATATATTTAATTTACATATATACTTGAAAATGATTATCATTTGTATAGTTATATATACATATATTGTAACATTACTTAATTGGTTATATATATGAATATTTATATAAAAATTGTTAATATAATCAATTCATATTTAGTATTACTAATAAGAATATTTTTTTTATACATAATAATATATAATATTATTAATAGTAAACAAAAGTTGTATTTGATTATAATGATAATATTGTTAATATCATTACTTATAATAATAGTAGTTATAGTAAGAATCATAATATCAATGATATTTGTAATAAAAATGATCATAGTAATAATAATAATAAATATTATATAATTGTAATGATTTCAAAAAATGATTTTTGGTAAAAGTGGTAATAATTTCTAATAATATCATAACAATAATAAAAAATGATAATCATAATAATAATAATAATAATAATAATAATAATAATAATAATAATAAGGAAGACTACATTTCAAAGCCTTAATTAAAAGAATTGCACCAAGTGAGGATCGAACTTGAGACCTCTCGTTCACATTAAAGACCCTTAACCACTCGATCGGTTTCATTTTTCTGAAATTATCCCAAACTATAACAATATAACCCGTATTTTTATTTTCTACCTTCTTCTTCCTCTTAACTATCATCATTCTAGTTGCTGTAATCAGGAATGGGATAATAAAAAAAAAATATCAGCCGGTCCAGTTTTACTTCAACCCACTAACACAAATTACCCACGGCCCAACTATCTCCCAAGCCCAAATAACAATTAATGGCCCAATATATGTTTTATAAGTTGCTCGATGGATTTTTGTGAGGGTAGGCTCGTCTGGTAACAGCAACACACTCGCATCATCCTTTCCAAGTCGCCATATCATCATCATGATCCATCATATTACCATCATCATCATTCTTCGCTTATGCTAAACGTTACCCATCAACATCATAAGCGTAATATTATATTTATCATTATAATCCTATTCGCCCCACACGTAACTAGCTCGACCCCTTGATGGTTTTAAATTTTATCACGGCCCAGCAATCAACAATAAAGCTTTCGACCCTACCTAAAGTAAAGAAGCCGGTGGCCCCAAAATAAAACAAATTCTTGACCCACGGTTTGGTTTACGAATGTATGTGATTCTAACATCTATCCAACACACCGAATTATACATAGTGGGTGGGGTTGTTTGGAATTAAAATAACAACACAATCAACCATCTTGTCTGCCATGCTCAATTTACCTTCATTTGTTTATTGAAAATGCATTACATAATACCACTATATATCCATGTTGAACAACCTTTACATAGTGGCATGTTCTTTCCTTTTTTTTTTTTTTTTGCCTCGTTAACTAGTCTTTCTCGAAGCAAAAACAGAAACAGAAATAGCATTGCTAGCTGCTATATACAACAATTATAAAATTTGTTTTGATGGCGTTGTTTAGTGGTAAAATAACATGTGAAGGTGACGGTTATATTGGTGGTCGAAAAGAAAACAAATGGGTCATAACCGAATATGATCAAGTGAGTCTTGACGTTTGGTTACAGCAGCAATACACGATTATGATGATGAATGTGAAGTATAAACATAAAGAAATATAGTAACGTAGAGAAGTAGTAAGTGGTGATTTATTGTGGTGTTCGTGGTTAGGGTGGTGGCGATTCGATTTAAACAGAAAAAGGGAAGTGGGTTTGTAGTGAAAAGTGATGGTTTCGGTTGATGCCTCTGGTTGACAGAAAAACACAAGTTATTCAGGTTTACAATTGTCATTTTGTTTAGATACAATATACTAATGTGCTAGTGGTTGTCGTTCGAAGTAAAATAGAAAGAAAAGTCGAGCATGGAGTTTTTTTTTTTTTTTTTTTTTTTTTTTTTAAAGGTGATGAACTTGGTTTCTTGGAATTTGATTTCTTTTTATGTTTCCAATTTGCAGCAGAGATATTGATAGAATGTGAATGAATGATTGAAGAAGTAGTGAGAATTGCTCACTATTGTTTTGTAGTGATAAATGAAGTCGACCTATTAACATATTCAGATAGGAAGGACGATTGAAAGAAAAAGTAGATGTTGAAGTTCAACTGATTGTGTTTCTATATTGATAATGGAATCCATTTTGTTGGATTTTGCAGACAGGAAACAAGAATTGATACAGGATCGATGGGACATGAAACTGACTACGTATTTAGTTGTATATTATCTGTAATTGAATTCAGTTTTTAGAGAATGTGGTTCAGTTTTTCTCAATCAGACAAGTAAATAAAAATAATAATAATAAAAGTACAATAAAAATCGAATATAATCGCTAGTGATTTGTACTACATATATTGAGATGCATCCAATTGAAGAAAGTTAGTATCAATCTTATACAGTTGATGTTAACATGTAACTAATTCAGAATTCTATAATTGTACACAAGAGTTATATATTTATTGTTAATATTCATAATTATATTACTAATAAACTAAATACAGTTAATAATAATATCTAATAATGTTTATAATAATAATAAGAGTAATAATAATAATATGTCATATTAGTACTAATGAAATTAATAATACTAAAAGATATTAATTCCTAATAATAATTTATAATAATACTAATGACTCCTAACGATAATAATATCTAATATTACAAGTGACATAAAAGATATTCCAAGTTACATGTATTCTATTTTCATATTAGAATATTGATATTAATCATATTGATATTGATTCTGTAACGACCCGGATTTTTCCGATCGTTTTATACTTATGAGATTAATATTTACATAAAATAAACCTTACCAACATGATAAGCAATCCAAACTGTTGAGACTTATGTTTTTGAAAAGAGTTTCACACAACGTTTGACCGTCCAATTTGACCGATGATATCACGAACTATATAACACACGATAATTATACGATTATGTATATGTACATATCTATACATATTTAACATGATTTAAGGATGATTTAACATTTCATTGTGAACTAACAACAATGAGTTATAAGTATACTTTGAGACCACTAACTTAAGTTTTCAAAACGATAACTATATGTAACGTTCTTTGACATATATACTTACGATTATGTGGAGTGCACACTTGTTTGAACTTATCTTGATTATGACGGGGGTTCAGGGGCAGCGCCCCCGATAAGCGGGGTCCAAGGGGTGGCAACCCCTGGCGGGGTCCAAGGGGCAGAGCCCCTGGCTTTTATAGTTATAAACCCGTCCATATTTGAATTCTCGTTCCGATTCCTCAAAATTTCTACAAGTATATCTAGGGTATATGTAACCGTATCATACCCAGCTTCTATACGTATTTACTATTGGTATATACCAACAATAAACTTCAATGATCAGCCACTAGACATGATATTACATGTGAGAACCAGCCATTTAACCTCATGTGTGACTTTTGTGCAAGAAAACAAACTAAATCTCCTATATATCCATCCCATAATCATGCTATTTTGCACACACACACACATACAATTTCATTTCCAATTTTCTTTCAAGTTAATTCACTCCCTAATCTCTCTTCATATACCTACTCAAGAACGTATCAATATAGTCATCCGATTTCAAGGAGATTACTTCCAATCTTTCAATCCCACTCCACCACTCTTTTGATTCCAAGATTTTTCTTACCTTTTCCAGTAGCTTTGTCCAAGTAACTTGAGGTAGTAACCTTATTCATAACCTTATTCAATTCATATTTATATAGCTATCTTATTTTGTGTTGTAAAATTTTAACAACAAGAACATAGTTTGAGTGATTTCAAACTTGTTCACAAACTAAATAGATCCTTCTAATTTGATTTTTAAAAACACTTCAAGACCTGTAATATATCATATTATGACAAAATCGGATTAATCATATCTTGGCTAATTAACATAATATTTAATATATATTTACTTATGATTTGATTTTATATATTTCAGGACCACCCGTAAACAACACGAGAAGATTAATCATAAGACCTCATGATTGTACGCAACACGTCATTTGACAACACAGTACTTTATGTACGCAACACGTCATTTGACAACATGGTACCATGGGTCAAGATTAATTCTGATCAATACGAATACGATGGGGTCTTTATTTATTTTATTTAAGCAACTAATTGTGGACCACTAACATCGGACTGCTAACTACGGACTAAGAAAATATTAAAAGTATTAAAAGTGTGTATATATATATATATATATATATATATATATATATATATATATATATATATATATATATATGTAACGATTACTTGAAAAGAAAATATGTTGATATATTATATATATGGTTAGGTTTGTGATATCAATCGGAGACCAAGTCGTGATAAATACCTTCAAGGCAAAAGTGAGTATATAGTCCCACTTTTAAACTCTAAATATTTCGGGATGAGAATACATGCATTTTATGATTTACGTTATGGACACAAGTGATTAAAAATATATATTCTACGTTGAGTTGTACCACTGGCATACTTCCCTGTAACTTGGTAACTATTATTTACATGAGGTATTGTAAACGCGAATCCTGTTGATAGATCTATCGGGCCTGACAACCCCAACCGGACTGGACGACCAGTATTCAACGGTTGCACAGTACTTCGTTTCGGTGACTACACTTGGTACGGTGTAGTAAGATTTCATAATAAAGGGAATATGCGACGTTGATTAAATGTTAAGTATGGTTATCAAGTGCTCAACAACTTAGAATATTTTTATTAAAACGTTTATATATGAAATCTTGTGGTCTATATTTATAACGATGCCGGCATTAAACCTATATCTCACCAACTTTATGTTGACGTTTTAAGCATGTTTATTCTCAGGTGATAACTAAAAGCTTCCGCTGCAACATGTTGAATTTAAGCAAGATCTTGAGTATGCATATTTGTGTCAAAAATAAAAGTGCATATCGGAGGATTTGTAATGTAAAATATGTAGGAGGTCGTATTGTTATTATCACATGTAAAGTTTGTAAGTCTAAGATTATCGCTAAACGATAATCATTATTAAGTTGTTTAAACCTTGTATTTGTAATAAAAGCTATGGTTTGTATTGTAAAAACGAATGCAGTTTTTGAAAAATGTCGCATATTGAAATGTCCCGTTCTTATTGATTAAAAACGTTCCATATTAATTGATTTCGTTGCGAGGTTTTGACCTCTATATGAGACGTTTTTCAAAGACTGCATTCATTTTAAAACAAACCATAACCTTTATTTCATCAATAAAGGTTTAAAAAGCTTTACGTAGATTATCAAATAATGATAATCTAAAATATCCTGTTTACACACGACCATTACATAATGGTTTACAATACAAATATGTTACAACAAAATAAGTTTCTTGAATGCAGTTTTTACACAATATCATATAAGCATGGACTCCAAATCTCGTCCTTATTTAAGTATGCGACAGCGGAAGCTCTTAGTAATCACCTGAGAATAAACATGCTTAAAACGTCAACAAAAAATGTTGGTGAGTTATAGGTTTAACCTATATATATCAAATCATAATAATAGACCACAAGATTTCATATTTCAATACACATCCCATACATAGAGATAAAAATCATTCATATGGTGAACACCTGGTAACCGACATTAACAAGATGCATATATAAGAATATCCCCATCATTCCGGGACACCCTTCGGATATGATATAAATTTCGAAGTACTAAAGCATCCGGTACTTTGGATGGGGCTTGTTGGGCCCGATAGATCAATCTTTAGGATTCGCGTCAATTAGGGTGTCAGTTCCCTAATTCTTAGATTACCAGACTTAATAAAAAGGGGCATATTCGATTTCGATAATTCAACCATAGAATGTAGTTTTACGTACTTGTGTCTATTTTGTAAATCATTTATAAAACCTGCATGTATTCTCATCCCAAAAATATTAGATTTTAAAAGTGGGACTATAACTCACTTTCACAGATTTTTACTTCGTCGGAAAGTAAGACTTGGCCACTGGTTGATTCACGAACCTATAACAATATATACATATATATCAAAGTATGTTCAAAATATATTTACAACACTTTTAATATATTTTGATGTTTTAAGTTTATTAAGTCAGCTGTCCTCGTTAGTAACCTACAACTAGTTGTCCACAGTTAGATGTACAGAAATAAATCAATAAATATTATCTTGAATCAATCCACAACCCAGTGTATAAGTATCTCAGTATTGATCACAACTCAAACTATATATATTTTGGAATCAACCTCAACCCTGTATAGCTAACTCCAACATTCACATATAGAGTGTCTATGGTTGTTCCGAAATATATATAGATGTGTCGACATGATAGGTCGAAACATTGTATACGTGTCTATGGTATCTCAAGATTACATAATATACAATACAAGTTGATTAAGTTATGGTTGGAATAGATTTGTTACCAATTTTCACGTAGCTAAAATGAGAAAAATTATCCAATCTTGTTTTACCCATAACTTCTTCATTTTAAATCCGTTTTGGGTGAATCAAATTGCTATGGTTTCATATTTAACTCTATTTTATGAATCTAAACAGAAAAAGTATAGGTTTATAGTCGGAAAAATAAGTTACAAGTCATTTTTGTAAAGGTAGTCATTTCAGTCGAAAGAACGACGTCTAGATGACCATTTTATAAAACATACTTCCACTTTGAGTTAAACCATAATTTTTGGATATAGTTTCATGTTCATAATAAAAATCATTTTCTCAGAATAACAACTTTTAAATCAAAGTTTATCATAGTTTTTAATTAACTAACCCAAAACAGCCCGCGGTGTTACTACGACGGCGTAAATCCGGTTTTACGGTGTTTTTCGTGTTTCCAGGTTTTAAATCATTAAGTTAGCATATCATATAGATATAGAACATGTGTTTAGTTGATTTTAAAAGTCAAGTTAGAAGGATTAACTTTTGTTTGCGAACAAGTTTAGAATTAACTAAACTATGTTCTAGTGATTACAAGTTTAAACCTTCGAATAAGATATCTTTATATGTATGAATCGAATGATGTTATGAACATCATTACTACCTTAAGTTCCTTGGATAAACCTACTGGAAAAGAGAAAAATGGATCTAGCTTCAACGGATCCTTGGATGGCTCGAAGTTCTTGAAGCAGAATCATGACACGAAAACAAGTTCAAGTAAGATCATCACTTGAAATAAGATTGTTATAGTTATAGAAATTGAACCAAAGTTTGAATATGATTATTACCTTGTATTAGAATGATAACCTACTGTAAGAAACAAAGATTTCTTGAGGTTGTATGATCACCTTACAAGATTGGAAGTGAGCTAGCAAACTTGAAAGTATTCTTGATCTTATGTAACTAGAACTTGTAGAATTTATGAAGAACACTTAGAACTTGAAGATAGAACTTGAGAGAGATCAATTATATGAAGAAAATTGAAGAATGAAAGTGTTTGTAGGTGTTTTTGGTCGTTGGTGTATGGATTAGATATAAAGGATATGTAATTTTATTTTCATGTAAATAAGTCATGAATGATTACTCATATTTTTGTAATTTTATGAGATATTTCATGCTAGTTGCCAAATGATGGTTCCCACATGTATTAGGTGACTCACATGGGCTGCTAAGAGCTGATAATTGGAGTGTATATACCAATAGTACATACATCTAAAAGCTGTGTATTGTACGAGTACGAATACGGGTGCATACGAGTAGAATTGTTGATGAAACTGAACGAGGATGTAATTGTAAGCATTTTTGTTAAGTAGAAGTATTTTGATAAGTGTATTTAAGTCTTTCAAAAGTGTATAAATACATATTAAAACACTACATGTATATACATTTTAACTGAGTCGTTAAGTCATCGTTAGTCGTTACATGTAAATGTTGTTTTGAAACCTTTAGGTTAACGATCTTGTTAAATGTTGTTAACCCAATGTTTATAATATCAAAAGAGATTTTAAATTATTATATTATCATGATATTATGATGTACGAATATCTCTTAATATGATATATATATATTAAATGTCGTTACAACGATAATCGTTACATATATGTCTCGTTTCAAAATCATTAAGTTAGTAGTATTGTTTTTACATATGTAGTTCATTGTTAATATACTTAATGATATGTTTACTTATCATAATATCATGTTAACTATATATATAACCATATATATGTCATCATATAGTTTTTACAAGTTTTAACGTTCGTGAATCACCGGTCAACTTGGGTGGTCAATTGTCTATATGAAACCTATTTCAATTAATCAAGTCTTAACAAGTTTGATTTCTTAACATGTTGGAAACATTTAATCATGTAAATATCAATCTCAATTAATATATATAAACATGGAAAAGTTCGGGTCACTACAGTACCTACCCGTTAAATAAATTTCGTCCCGAAATTTTAAGCTGTTGAAGGTGTTGACGAATCTTCTGGAAATAGATGCGGGTATTTCTTCTTCATCTGATCTTCACGCTCCCAGGTGAACTCGGGTCCTCTACGAGCATTCCATCGAACCTTAACAATTGGTATCTTGTTTTGCTTAAGTCTTTTAACCTCACGATCCATTATTTTGACGGGTTCTTCGATGAATTGAAGTTTTTCGTTGATTTGGATTTCATCTAACGGAATAGTGAGATCTTCTTTAGCAAAACATTTCTTCAAATTCGAGACGTGGAAAGTGTTATGTACAGCCGCGAGTTGTTGAGGTAACTCAAGTCGGTAAGCTACTGGTCCGACACGATCAATAATCTTGAATGGTCCAATAAACCTTGGATTTAATTTCCCTCGTTTACCAAATCGAACAACGCCTTTCCAAGGTGCAACTTTAAGCATGACCATCTCTCCAATTTCAAATTCTATATCTTTTCTTTTAATGTCAGCGTAGCTCTTTTGTCGACTTTGGGCGGTTTTCAACCGTTGTTGAATTTGGATGATCTTCTCGGTAGTTTCTTGTATAATCTCCGGACCCGTAATCTGTCTATCCCCCACTTCACTCCAACAAATCGGAGACCTGCACTTTCTACCATAAAGTGCTTCAAATGGCGCCATCTCAATGCTTGAATGGTAGCTGTTGTTGTAGGAAAATTCTGCTAACGGTAGATGTCGATCCCAACTGTTTCCGAAATCAATAACACATGCTCGTAGCATGTCTTCAAGCGTTTGTATCGTCCTTTCGCTCTGCCCATCAGTTTGTGGATGATAGGCAGTACTCATGTCTAGACGAGTTCCTAATGCTTGCTGTAATGTCTGCCAGAATCTTGAAATAAATCTGCCATCCCTATCAGAGATAATAGAGATTGGTATTCCATGTCTGGAGATGACTTCCTTCAAATACAGTCGTGCTAACTTCTCCATCTTGTCATCTTCTCTTATTGGCAGGAAGTGTGCTGATTTGGTGAGACGATCAACTATTACCCAAATAGTATCAAAACCACTTGCAGTCCTTGGCAATTTAGTGATGAAATCCATGGTAATGTTTTCCCATTTCCATTCCGGGATTTCGGGTTGTTGAAGTAGACCTGATGGTTTCTTATGCTCAGCTTTGACCTTAGAACACGTCAAACATTCTCCTACGTATTTAGCAACATCGGCTTTCATACCCGGCCACCAAAAATGTTTCTTGAGATCCTTGTACATCTTCCCCGTTCCAGGATGTATTGAGTATCTGGTTTTATGAGCTTCTCTAAGTACCATTTCTCTCATATCTCCAAATTTTGGTACCCAAATCCTTTCAGCCCTATACCGAGTTTCGTCTTCCCGAATATTAAGATGCTTCTCCGATCCTTTGGGTATTTCATCCTTTAAATTTCCCTCTTTTAAAACTCCTTGTTGCGCCTCCTTTATTTGAGTAGTAAGGTTATTATGAATCATTATATTCATAGATTTTACTCGAATGGGTTCTCTGTCCTTCCTGCTCAAGGCATCGGCTACCACATTTGCCTTCCCCGGGTGGTAACGAATCTCAAAGTCGTAATCATTCAACAATTCAATCCACCTACGCTGCCTCATATTTAGTTGTTTCTGATTAAATATGTGTTGAAGACTTTTGTGGTCGGTATATATAATACTTTTGACCCCATATAAGTAGTGCCTCTAAGTCTTTAATGCAAAAACAACCGCGCCTAATTCCAAATCATGCGTCGTATAATTTTGTTCGTGAATCTTCAATTGTCTAGACGCATAAGCAATCACCTTTGTTCGTTGCATTAATACACAACCGAGACCTTGCTTTGATGCGTCACAATAAATCACAAAATCATCATTCCCTTCAGGCAATGACAATATAGGTGCCGTAGTTAGCTTTTTCTTCAATAACCGGAACGCTTTCTCTTGTTCATCCTTCCATTCAAATTTCTTCCCTTTATGCGTTAATGCAGTCAAGGGTTTTGCTATTCTGGAAAAGTCTTGGATGAACCTTCTGTAGTAACCAGCTAGTCCTAAAAACTGGCGTATGTGTTTCGGAGTTTTTGGGGTTTCCCACTTTTCAACAGTTTCTATCTTTGCCGGATCCACCTTAATACCTTCTTTGTTCACTATGTGACCGAGGAATTGAACTTCTTCCAACCAAAATGCACACTTTGAAAACTTAGCGTACAATTCTTCCTTCCTCAATACTTCTAACACCTTTCTCAAATGTTCACCGTGTTCTTGGTCATTCTTTGAATAAATAAGTATGTCATCAATGAAAACAATGACAAACTTGTCAAGGTACGGTCCACACACTCGGTTCATAAGGTCCATGAACACAGCTGGTGCATTAGTTAAACCAAACGGCATGACCATAAACTCGTAATGACCGTAACGTGTTCTGAAAGCAGTCTTTGGAATATCATCTTCTTTCACCCGCATTTGATGATACCCGGAACGTAAGTCAATCTTTGAATAAACAGACGAGCCTTGTAGTTGATCAAATAAGTCGTCGATTCTCGGTAGTGGGTAGCGGTTCTTGATGGTAAGTTTGTTTAACTCTCGGTAGTCGATACACAACCTGAATGTACCATCTTTCTTCTTGACAAACAAAACAGGAGCTCCCCACGGTGATGTGCTTGGTCGAATGAAACCACGCTCTAAAAGTTCTTGTAATTGGCTTTGCAGTTCTTTCATCTCGCTGGGTGCGAGTCTGTAAGGAGCACGAGCTATTGGTGCAGCTCCTGGTACAAGATCTATTTGAAATTCAACGGATCGATGTGGGGGTAATCCCGGTAATTCTTTCGGAAATACATCGGGAAATTCTTTTGCAATGGGAACATCATTGATGCTCTTTTCTTCAGTTTGTACTTTCTCGACGTGTGCTAGAACAGCATAGCAACCTTTTCTTATTAGTTTTTGTGCCTTCAAATTACTAATAAGATGTAACTTCGTGTTGCCCTTTTCTCTGTACACCATTAAGGGTTTTCCTTTTTCTCGTATAATGCGAATTGCATTTTTGTAACAAACGATCTCTGCTTTCACTTCTTTCAACCAGTCCATACCGATTATCACATCAAAACTCCCTAACTCTACTGGTATCAAATCAATCTTAAATGTTTCGCTAACCAGTTTAATTTCTCGATTCCGACATATATTATCTGCTGAAATTAATTTACCATTTGCTAATTCGAGTAAAAATTTACTATCCAAAGGCGTCAATGGACAACTTAATTTAGCACAAAAATCTCTACTCATATAGCTTCTATCCGCACCCGAATCAAATAAAACGTAAGCAGATTTATTGTCAATAAGAAATGTACCCGTAACAAGCTCTGGGTCTTCCTGTGCCTCTGCCGCATTAATATTGAAAACTCTTCCGCGGCCTTGTCCATTCGTGTTCTCCTGGTTCGGGCAATTTCTAATAATGTGGCCCGGTTTTCCACATTTATAACAAACTACATTGGCATAACTTGCTCCGACACTACTTGCTCCGCCATTACTCGTTCCGACACCATTTGTTCCTTTCGTTCTATTAACCCCTGGTCCGTAGACCTCACACTTCGCCGCGCTATGACCATTTCTTTTACACTTGTTGCAAAATTTGGTGCAGAACCCCGAGTGATACTTTTCACACCTTTGGCATAGCTGCTTCTGATTGTTGTTGTTGTTGCGGTTATTATTGTTGTTGGGATGATTGTTGTAGTTGCTGTTGTTGTTGTTGTTGTTGTTGGGCCATTTGTTGTAGTTGCGATTGATGTTGCGATTGTTGGGATAATTGTTGCGATTATTGTTGTAATTGCTGTTGTTGTTGTATTGGTGATTCTTATCACCGTTTTCCTCCCACTTTCTTTTGACTTGCTTCACATTGGCCTCTTCAGCAGTCTGTTCTTTAATTCTTTCTTCAATCTGGTTCACTAGTTTGTGAGCCATTCTACATGCCTGTTGTATGGAGGCGGGCTCGTGTGAACTTATATCTTCTTGGATTCGTTCCGGTAATCCTTTCACAAACGCGTCGATCTTCTATTCCTCATCTTCGAATGCTCCCGGACACAATAGGCACAATTCTGTGAATCGTCTTTCGTACGTGGTAATATCAAATCCTTGGGTTCGTAACCCTCTAAGTTCTGTTTTGAGCTTATTGACCTCGGTTCTGGGACGGTACTTCTCGTTCATCAAGTGCTTGAATGCTGACCACGGTAGTGCGTACGCATCGTGTTGTCCCACTTGCTCTAGATAGGTATTCCACCATGTTAACGTAGAACCTGTGAAGGTATGCGTAGCGTACTTCACTTTGTCCTCTTCAGTACACTTACTTATGGCAAACACCGATTCGACCTTCTCGGTCCACCGTTTCAATCCGATCGGTCCTTCGGTTCCATCAAATTCCAAAGGTTTGCAGGCAGTGAATTCTTTGTAGGTGCATCCTACACGATTTCCTGTACTGCTAGATCCAAGGTTATTGTTGGTATGTAGCGCAGCCTGTACTGCGGCTATGTTTGAAGCTAGAAAAGTACGGAATTCCTCTTCATTCATATTCACGGTGTGTCGAGTAGTCGGTGCCATTTCCTTCAAAATTATCAAATGGAACAAGTTAATCATACAGAATATTAAGAGTAGTTAATAGTATTTCGTAGCATAATATGAACTCATTTATAAAAGCTTTTTTTTCATATTAGCGTTTTATAAGTTTAAATTCGGGTAGTACCTACCCGTTAAGTTCATACTTAGTAGCTAATATACAATTCAACTACTACAATTCTATATGAAAAACTGATTATAATAATATTTCGCGTTCAAACTTTTATACAATATTTTACAAACTTACAATACCGCTTATTTTACATAAAGCATGAAATATAGCACACAATAACTTTGATACAAGATAGTTGTGAAGA
This sequence comes from Rutidosis leptorrhynchoides, assembly GCF_046630445.1. Classification (NCBI taxonomy): domain Eukaryota; kingdom Viridiplantae; phylum Streptophyta; class Magnoliopsida; order Asterales; family Asteraceae; genus Rutidosis; species Rutidosis leptorrhynchoides. Next base: position 706,993,984 of record NC_092333.1, read on the forward strand.
TAATTCTAGCTAGTACACAAGTCGTTCAGCAAAGGCAATAAAGACACGTAATTCATACGTCCAGAAACAAGTCATGCATTCTGGTTTTACTAGGACTACTTCCCATCCTTGGTCTTGTGGAACATAACCATTATGGCCGTTGATAAGACAGCGTGTTGTAATGTCATCAAAGGGACGAGGGTTACGTAATGTCCAACAGTCCCGTAACAATCTAAAAACCTCATTTCTTACCCCAATTACCGACTCCGTCACTTGTGGGAACGTTTTGTTTAATAGTTGTAGCCCGATGTTCTTGTTCTCACTTTGGTGAGAAGCGAACATTACTAATCCGTAAGCATAACATGCTTCTTTATGCTGCATGTTAGCTGCTTTTTCTAAATCACGAAGTCCAATATTCGGATATATTGAGTCAAAATAATTTCTTAATGAAGGATTTTCTTGTGCCCGAGAGACATAATAAATTAATGTGGCTTACATGTTGTGATCCAAGTCGGGTCATACCCAATAACAAGCTATCAACACTTTATGTATTTGTTTTGACAATCGGATCATTAAAGCAAATACACGACACTTGAATTTTAGAAATTGGTTTTCTAAAATAAATGCTAGATATAATTATTTGGATAATTATAAGTTACTACATGTTGTATATTATTTATATAGGTTATAAATAATATAAAGTGTATGTAACATATGTGTGTTGCATTTTATTTTATAAAAGGCTTATAAAATAAAATACTTACAACTAAATGCATGTATGTTTTATAAATATGTAATAAAATATAAAATAAATGGAAGGGGTGGGGGGCCATTTTTTTGAAGGCTCCTAGGTGCCAACCACCCTTCCTTGATTACTCCATATAATTATGACTAATACACATGCATTGGTGCAACTTTTAACACACTCTTTGACTCTAGCATTTTGAAAATAATACTTGCAATTTCCTCTCCTTTTCTTCAAGGGATTCTTGGTTGATTTTTGCAAGTAATTAAGTGTCTAAAATCCTAACCAAGTCTTGGGTGTTGATTATTGCTTGTGGGTATCAAAGATTTGAGGCTTCAAGTTAGAAGTTTTCTTCATCTACATCATCTTCTTCATCCTAGTTCTTCACCTCCATTTTGGAGTAGGTATAAACATCTAACTAGCTCTATTTACATTTAAGTGTATTTTCAAGACTAGATCTTTAATGGATTTCAAATTTAAAAGGGTTAAACTTTACATGCATAAACTTGAAATTGCTTCCGCTTTATATATACATATACACACGAATTTATATGTAACAAAATGGGTTTGTGACTTTGTTTATGTATTGAAATCCATCAATGGTATCTAGAGCCAAAGTCTTGTTAATATGCTTCTTGTTTTTGGCTAGTAAACTCACTTTCTTTACAATCTACCAACATGCATGAAAGTAGAATGTAAAAATATTGAGTTTTGGTGGGTGTATGGTGATGGCCGAAATATTTGGTCCCAAAAATGGGTTTGGGATTTCAAGTTTTGGCCATGTTTGATGTTATGTTGTTGTTCACAATCGAGCCTAGGCCATGTGTTTGTTTGGTTGATTGATTTGGTGATTATTCATGGGTGTAATATTCATTCATATGGCTTGTAATTATTTTGTAATTTTGGTTTGTAAAAGTTGTAATTAATCTTGTATTTTGTATGTAATTTGTTCTATTTTGGTTTGTAAAATAGAATAGGTTGTTATTTCATTTTCTAGAAAAATTGTATTAGGATATGATTTTGTAAAATGAAAGTGAAGATTCATGAAGAAGATTACAAGATGAAGTTTTGAAGATTACAAGATTAAGTGGGAGATTTTGGTAAAATCTCTTACTTTGGTTTAACCCCTTAGGTGACATTTGTTTATTGGCTAAACAAATGTCTACCAAAATGGCTCTTGATTGTGAACACTTTGCTATGCATGTTTGTGTATGTTTGTATGTTTGGTTGCTACAAGATCATCACATGATTACACTTGCATAATACATTATAAAATGGTTATAATAAAACATAACAAAATGACACTAATAATTGGTTATTAGACTTGAATAAAATGGTTTATTTAAAAGGTAATGAAATGGTTAAAACTAGTAATTGGTTACTAAAAGGCACATGAAAATGGGTTTTTCATAAACATACTACACACCAAATGCATGTTGGTGTATAGCACTTTGTTTTCTAAACTAGAATATAGAAAACCTAAAATCCCTTTACTAATACAAGATAAACAAGTTAAACGCCATCCTTTTGTGGAAACACTTAGACATATTAGGAATCTCATGATGGGATAAAGGTCACCTAACCGTCATGAGTGAACTAATATGAATAAAGTACACTTTGCATGCTTGTGGGATAAAGGTCACCTAACCACTTGTATGTTAAGTCTACATGTCTACACAAGTAGGACGACTTGATTTGGGAATCATGAACTTAGGGTCACCGAAGCATGAGGAACAAATAGGCGTTGATGGGATTAATATGCCATGCAAAAGGATTGCATGATCCCATAACTTAGAAGTTGCAAAAGGATTGCAATTGTCATTATGACTACCTAGCTAAATCAAATGACGGGATAAAGGTCACCTAACCGAAATTTGATTTACCGTTGGATTCTAATATTTAATAAAACAAATTAAAAGGGTATTGTTTATTAAATCCAAATCGATACTTAAAAGAACTTTGTTGAATTTTGTAGATGGCCGCTAATAACAACAACAACATGAACAACGCACCACTTAACTTTAACAACCTATCGTTACGGTCTCTCCTCGAGAAAGACAAACTCAACCATACAAATTTTATGGATTGGCTCCGCAATCTTCGGATTGTCCTCAAACAAGAGGATAAAATGTATGTGCTTGAGGACCCCATTCCCGACCAACCGGATGAGAGTGATGTGGAGGCAATGGCCTCTTACGATAAGTATTGCCACGACTCCCTTCAAGTCTCATGCTTAATGCTTGGGACTATGATACCCGAACTCCAAAAGGATTTCGAGCATCATAGCGCTTACGACATGATAACACAATTGAAGGAGATGTTTCTCCAACAAGCACGTGTTGAGCGTTTCGAAACGGTTCGGGCGCTTCATGCTTGTCGTATGGACGAATCCCAATCGGTTTCATCTTATGTACTTAAGATGAAAAGCCTTATCGATCGTGCTAACCGTCTCAACCTTAACATATCTAATGAGTTAGCCACCGATCTTATCCTTAACTCCCTATCAAAGAGGTTTGATCAATTTGTAATTAATTACAACATGAATGGGATGGATAAGAGCATAGGTGAGCTTCATGGTATGCTTAGGACGGCGGAAACAAGCATGGGTAAAAGAGCTTTACCCGTGTTAGCAATCGATCAAGGTGGGTCTAAAGGTAACACCTCTAAGCCAAAGGTGGCTAAGAGAAAAGGACCCGTCCATCAAGGCAAAGGGAAGGGGAAGATGGTTACCCCAACCATCAACAAGGCCAAGAAGCAAAAGGTAGCCGAGAAGGCAAACCCCAAGGAAGACCCATGTTTCGGTTGCGGTGAGATGGGTCATTGGAAACGAAACTGTCCGGTCTATCTTAAAGAGTTGAAGGACAAGAGGGATGCAGGGCAAACCTCAGGTAATATATATATGGTATATATAGAGCTTAGTATTACTTCTTCTAATACATGGGTATTAGACACGGGATGTGGAACTCATATTTGCAATTCTTTGCAGGGGTTCAAAAGAAGTGATCATAAAGCGGGAACATCAAGTCTCTATATGGGCAATGGTGCAAAGGTGCATGTTAAAGCTCAAGGAGAATTTGTTTTGAAGCTTCCAAGTGGATTGGAGCTTATTTTAGAAAATGTTTTGTATGCACCGGATTTATGTCGAAACATTATTTCTATTTCTCGCTTAAGACAATGTGGTTTCAATGTTAATTTTATTGATAATGATATCCATTTTTCTAAAGATGATATATTCTATTTCAAGGCTACGCCTTCAAATGGAATTTATGAATTGGTTCATGATGATGCATCATCTAATAGCTCAATATACCATACTAGCACCAAGAAACTCAAAAGGGATTTGAGTGATTCCTATTTATGGCATTGTCGCCTTGGACATATAAACAAGAACCGAATGCATACACTTCAAAGGAATGGACTTTTGAAATCAAATGAAATGGATTCGTTTGATGTATGTGAATCTTGTTTACAAGGCAAGATGACTAAAGCACCTTTCAAAGGCACTCATGAAAGGGCTAAAGATTTATTGGGTTTAATACATTCGGATGTATGTGGACCCTTTAAACCCATAACTAGGAATGGTGAAAGATACTTTGTTACTTTCATTGATGACTTTAGTCGTTTCGGATATGTCTATTTACTAAGACACAAGGACGAAACGTTTAAAGCATTCAAAGAATATCAAAACGAAGTACAAAATCAACTCAATAGGACAATCAAGGTACTTCGTACCGATAGAGGAGGTGAATACCTAAGCGATGCCTTCCAAGATCATCTTAGGAGTTGTGGGATCATCTCACAACTTACTCCACCCGGAACACCCCAACTTAATGGAGTATCCGAAAGGAGGAACCGAACCCTAATGGATATGGTTCGATCTATGATGGCTAGAAGCTCGTTACCTCTATCATTTTGGGGTTATTGTCTAAGCTCCGCGGCTCGTATTTTAAATATGGCCCCAACCAAGAAAGTGGAACGAACTCCTCATGAGATGTGGTTTGGAAAACCTCCTTCTCTTTCATACTTGAAAGTATGGGGATGTGAAGCTTATCCTAAGCGTTATGTAGCAAATAAGCTACATGCTCGATCCACAAAGTGTATCTTCATAGGATATCCCAAAGATGACATGGGATATTACTTCTATGATCCATCCGAGCAAACGGTATTTGTAGCTCGGAAAGCGGAATTCCTTGAAACCAAGTTCCTTATGGAAGGTGATGGTGAAAGAAAAATAGATCTTGTAGAGGTACAAGATCAAGCCGATGATACACAATTGGTTGACACTAGCACTCAACATGAGGATGCTGAAAATGATCAAGTGGATGATCAAGGTACACAAGACGTTCGAAGATCTAGTAGGATTAGTAATCCTCCCGAGAGATATGGGTTTCTCGTGGATGGTTGCTATACGGTTGATTTGGATGAACCGACAAACTACAAAGATGCTTTATCAAGGATAGATAAAGATAAATGGCAGGAAGCCATGAACGCCGAGATGCAATCCATGTATGAAAACCAAGTTTGGGAACTTGTTGAGCAACCTCCTAGCTCTAAGCTAGTTGATTGCAAGTGGATTTTCAAGATGAAAACCGACATACATGGAAACTTGGATACATACAAAGCTAGACTTGTAGCAAAGGGTTTCACTCAAACTCAAGGGGTTGACTATGATGAGACCTTCTCGCCTGTGGCAATGCTAAAGTCTATTAGGATATTATTTGCCATCGCTGCTCATTATGATTACGAAATTTGGCAAATGGATGTCAAAACCGCTTTCCTAAATGGATATCTTGAGGAAGATGTCTATATGGCACAGCCCGAAGGTTTTGTCGATCCGAAAAATCCTAAAAAAGTATGCAAGTTAAAGAAATCAATCTATGGGTTGAAACAAGCATCGAGAATGTGGAATCATCGTTTTAATGAAGAGGCAAAGAAATTTGGCTTTATTAAAAATGGTGATGAAGCTTGTGTATACAAGAAGGCTAGTGGGAGCTCCATAATGTTCCTTGTGCTATATGTGGATGACGTATTATTATTTGGGAATGATATAACCACAATGCAAGAGGTCAAAACTTGGTTAAAAAGTTGCTTCTCCATTAAGGATCTTGGAGAAGCACAATATATATTGGGGATTGGAATCTATAGGAATAGATCCAAGAGATTGATAGGCTTAAGTCAAAGTACATACATTGATAAGGTCTTGAAAAGGTTCAAGATGGAAAACTCTAAGAAAGGTTTGGTACCTATTCAAAGAGGAACCGTTCTCAGTTCATCTCAGTGTCCTACCACGAAAGATGAACAAGAGAGAATGAAGAAAGTCCCATACGCATCTGCTATTGGGTCTATCATGTATGCAATGATATGTACTAGACCGGATGTGTCATGCGCTCTAAGCTTGACAAGTAGATACCAGAATAACCCAGGAAATAGTCATTGGACTGCGGTTAAATGTATATTGAAATACCTTAGAAGGACTAAGGATATGTTTCTAATATATGGGTCTGGTGAGGAGGAACTCGTTGTAAAAGGTTACGTGGACGCGAGTTTCCAAACTGATCGAGATGACTCTCGGTCACAATCCGGTTATGTATTCATGTTAAATGGTGGTGCGGTCTCTTGGAAGAGTGCGAAACAGGAAGTTGTTGCGTTATCCACTACAGAGTCGGAGTACATTGCCGCCTCATTGGCAGCTCAGGAAGCTGCATGGATGAAGAAATTCATCGACGACTTAGGAGTGGTCCCTTCCATTCAGGACCCTCTTGAGATCTTTTGTGACAACGAGGGTGCGATTGCTCAAATCAAGGAACCTCGTGCTCATCAAAAGACTCGTCACATTGAGCGGAGATTCAACTACATTAGGGATGAGGTTGAAAAGGGAAAGATATGTATTCACAAAGTTCACACAGATCAAAATGTTGCGGATCCACTCACGAAGCTTTTACATGGGCCAAAACATGAGGGACATGTTTGTGCATTAGGGCTTCGACATTCTAGTGATTGGAATTGATCTACTTTATGTATTGTAACGGAACGAATTAGTTCAAACTCATTAATATAATTATGGTATTAATTTAAATTATGAGTCATGTTCCAATTTAGCATATTTTATCCATGAATAAATTATTATTCTAAATTCCGTAGTTGATCACATTTGTGGGAACAAGTGTGAGGTCTAGACTATTATGAACTTGGATTGGTTAACATTCAAATGGTGAATGTAGGGCAAGGTTGCAACCAAGGTTCATAGATATTTGTGGGACACAAATATTGGAAGACCCGCTCTCAAGATTACTATATGGAACCTTTGTGGTTGATCACATGTAATCTTGAGTAAAGGAGAATATCATTATATCCTCTGACCTGAGACACATATTGGGTTCAGATATTCACCGAATATTGTGCCTTGATTCTTTCCTTCGCTATTCTGAAACATGGTAGTACATAAGGGAGGTTTCAGGTATGGTACGAAGTGTAATGTCTAGGACGTATGTAGTCAAGATGGAATTTGTCCCTCTTATTCGTTGAGAGTCAGATGTCTAAGGCCTGACAAAGTTAAATCTATAAGAGAGTGATCATTCTATGTCTCTTGGATTTAACATGACATCTAGGGCAAAAGGATATATTGAAAGATTCACCTAAATCATATTCGAAATGGAAACTCGAAAGGGATGATGTTATTGAATGGCACTAAGTCATAACATGTTGGGGGTGATGGACGGTCGTTAGGTGGTATCTGTCACTTGCATTAATTCCTTATGTTTCTCGTGCAAGTGGGAGATTGAAGGATTTTCTTGTGCCCGAGAGACATAATAAATTAATGTGGCTTACATGTTGTGATCCAAGTCGGGTCATACCCAATAACAAGCTATCAACACTTTATGTATTTGTTTTGACAATCGGATCATTAAAGCAAATACACGACACTTGAATTTTAGAAATTGGTTTTCTAAAATAAATGCTAGATATAATTATTTGGATAATTATAAGTTACTACATGTTGTATATTATTTATATAGGTTATAAATAATATAAAGTGTATGTAACATATGTGTGTTGCATTTTATTTTATAAAAGGCTTATAAAATAAAATACTTACAACTAAATGCATGTATGTTTTATAAATATGTAATAAAATATAAAATAAATGGAAGGGGTGGGGGGCCATTTTTTTTGAAGGCTCCTAGGTGCCAACCACCCTTCCTTGATTACTCCATATAATTATGACTAATACACATGCATTGGTGCAACTTTTAACACACTCTTTGACTCTAGCATTTTGAAAATAATACTTGCAATTTCCTCTCCTTTTCTTCAAGGGATTCTTGGTTGATTTTTGCAAGTAATTAAGTGTCTAAAATCCTAACCAAGTCTTGGGTGTTGATTATTGCTTGTGGGTATCAAAGATTTGAGGCTTCAAGTTAGAAGTTTTCTTCATCTACATCATCTTCTTCATCCTAGTTCTTCACCTCCATTTTGGAGTAGGTATAAACATCTAACTAGCTCTATTTACATTTAAGTGTATTTTCAAGACTAGATCTTTAATGGATTTCAAATTTAAAAGGGTTAAACTTTACATGCATAAACTTGAAATTGCTTCCGCTTTATATATACATATACACACGAATTTATATGTAACAAAATGGGTTTGTGACTTTGTTTATGTATTGAAATCCATCACTTAACCCATTGCGTAAAATAGCATTTGAGTTCCCCGCAATATATGCATCAAAGTAAACACATCGTAACTTATGGATTTCCCAATGTGATATCCCCCATCTTTCGAACGAAAGCCTTTTATAAACCAAGGCATTCTTGGAACGTTCTTCGAATGTCTTACAAACTGATCTCGCCTTAAATAGTTGTGTCGAAGAATTGTGACCGACTCTAGACAAGATTTCATCAATCATGTCTCCGGGTAGGTCTCTTAAAATATTGGGTTGTCTATCCATTTTGTGTTTTTATACTGTAAAATAGACAAGAGTTAGATTCATAAAAAAAAATACTTATTAATACAAGCAATTTTTACATATATCATAAAGCATAAGCACACTATATTACATATATTACACCACACGAATACAACTATCTTATTCCGACTCGCTTGTTTCTTCTTCTTCGGTTTTGGTTCGTTTTGCCAAGTTTCTAGGGATATATGATGTTCCCCTAATACGAGCCGTAATTTTCCACATTGGTTTAGAAAAACCTGGTGGTTTAGAGGTTCCCGGGTCATTGTTACAACTTAAGGACTTCGGGGGTTGACGATACATATAAAGTTCATCGGGGTTGGAATTAGATTTCTCTATTTTTATGCCCTTTCCCTTATTATTTTCTTTTGCCTTTTTAAATTCAGTTGGGGTAATTTCTATAACATCATCGGAATTCTCGTCGGAATCCGATTCATCGGAGAATTGGTAATCCTCCCAATATATTGCTTCCTTGGCGGAAACACCATTGACCATAATTAACCTTGGTCGGTTGGTTGAGGATTTTCTTTTACTTAACCGTTTTATTATTTCCCCCACCGGTTCTATTTCTTCATCCGGTTCCGATTCTTCTTCCGGTTCCGATTCTTCTTCCGGTTCCGACTCTTCTTCCGGTTCCTCTTCGGGAACTTGTGAATCAGTCCACGAATCATTCCAATTTACATTTGACACTTCATTATTATTAGGTGAGTCAATGGGACTTGTTCTAGAGGTAGACATCTATCACATAATATCAAACGCGTTAAGAGATTAATATATCACATAATATTCACATGTTAAAAATATATAGTTTCCAACAAAATTTGTTAAGCAATCATTTTTTCAAGTAAACACGGTCGAAGTCCAGACTCACTAATGCATCCTAACAAACTCGATAAGACACACTAATGCAAAATTCTGGTTCTCTAAGACCAACGCTCGGATACCAACTGAAATGTCCCGTTCTTATTGATTAAAAACGTTCCATATTAATTGATTTCGTTGCGAGGTTTTGACCTCTATATGAGACGTTTTTCAAAGACTGCATTCATTTTAAAACAAACCATAACCTTTATTTCATCAATAAAGGTTTAAAAAGCTTTACGTAGATTATCAAATAATGATAATCTAAAATATCCTGTTTACACACGACCATTACATAATGGTTTACAATACAAATATGTTACAACAAAATAAGTTTCTTGAATGCAGTTTTTACACAATATCATACAAGCATGGACTCCAAATCTCGTCCTTATTTAAGTATGCGACAGCGGAAGCTCTTAGTAATCACCTGAGAATAAACATGCTTAAAACGTCAACAAAAAATGTTGGTGAGTTATAGGTTTAACCTATATATATCAAATCATAATAATAGACCACAAGATTTCATATTTCAATACACATCCCATACATAGAGATAAAAATCATTCATATGGTGAAAACCTGGTAACCGACATTAACAAGATGCATATATAAGAATATCCCCATCATTCCGGGACACCCTTCGGATATGATATAAATTTCGAAGTACTAAAGCATCCGGTACTTTGGATGGGGCTTGTTGGGCCCGATAGATCTATCTTTAGGATTCGCGTCAATTAGGGTGTCTGTTCCCTAATTCTTAGATTACCAGACTTAATAAAAAGGGGCATATTCGATTTCGATAATTCAACCATAGAATGTAGTTTTACGTACTTGTGTCTATTTTGTAAATCATTTATAAAACCTGCATGTATTCTCATCCCAAAAATATTAGATTTTAAAAGTGGGACTATAACTCACTTTCACAGATTTTTACTTCGTCGGGAAGTAAGACTTGGCCACTGGTTGATTCACGAACCTATAACAATATATACATATATATCAAAGTATGTTCAAAATATATTTACAACACTTTTAATATATTTTGATGTTTTAAGTTTATTAAGTCAGCTGTCCTCGTTAGTAACCTACAACTAGTTGTCCACAGTTAGATGTACAGAATTAAATCGATAAATATTATCTTGAATCAATCCACGACCCAGTGTATACGTATCTCAGTATTGATCACAACTCAAACTATATATATTTTGGAATCAACCTCAACCCTGTATAGCTAACTCCAACATTCACATATAGAGTGTCTATGGTTGTTCCGAAATATATATAGATGTGTCGACATGATAGGTCGAAACATTGTATACGTGTCTATGGTATCTCAAGATTACATAATATATAATACAAGTTGATTAAGTTATGGTTGGAATAGATTTGTTACCAATTTTCACGTAGCTAAAATGAGAAAAATTATCCAATCTTGTTTTACCCATAACTTCTTCATTTTAAATCCGTTTTGGGTGAATCAAATTGCTATGGTTTCATATTGAACTCTATTTTATGAATCTAAACAGAAAAAGTATAGGTTTATAGTCGGAAAAATAAGTTACAAGTCGTTTTTGTAAAGGTAGTCATTTCAGTCGAAAGAACGACGTCTAGATGACCATTTTATAAAACATACTTCCACTTTGAGTTTAACCATAATTTTTGGATATAGTTTCATGTTCATAATAAAAATCATTTTCTCAGAATAACAACTTTTAAATCAAAGTTTATCATAGTTTTTAATTAACTAACCCAAAACAGCCCGCGGTGTTACTACGACGTAAATCCGGTTTTACGGTGTTTTTCGTGTTTCCAGGTTTTAAATCATTAAGTTAGCATATCATATAGATATAGAACATGTGTTTAGTTGATTTTAAAAGTCAAGTTAGAAGGATTAACTTTTGTTTGCGAACAAGTTTAGAATTAACTAAACTATGTTCTAGTGATTACAAGTTTAAACCTTCGAATAAGATAGCTTTATATGTATGAATCGAATGATGTTATGAACATCATTACTACCTTAAGTTCCTTGGATAAACCTACTGGAAAATAGAAAAATGGATCTAGCTTCAACGGATCCTTGGATGGCTCGAAGTTCTTGAAGCAGAATCATGACACGAAAACAAGTTCAAGTAAGATCATCACTTGAAATAAGATTGTTATAGTTATAGAAATTGAACCAAAGTTTGAATATGATTATTACCTTGTATTAGAATGATAACCTACTGTAAGAAACAAAGATTTCTTGAGGTTGTATGATCACCTTACAAGATTGGAAGTGAGCTAGCAAACTTGAAAGTATTCTTGATCTTATGTAACTAGAACTTGTAGAATTTATGAAGAACACTTAGAACTTGAAGATAGAACTTGAGAGAGATCAATTAGATGAAGAAAATTGAAGAATGAAAGTGTTTGTAGGTGTTTTTGGTCGTTGGTGTATGGATTAGATATAAAGGATATGTAATTTTGTTTTCATGTAAATAAGTCATGAATGATTACTCATATTTTTGTAATTTTATGAGATATTTCATGCTAGTTGCCAAATGATGGTTCCCACATGTGTTAGGTGACTCACATGGGCTGATAAGAGCTGATAATTGGAGTGTATATACCAATAGTACATACATCTAAAAGCTGTGTATTGTACGAGTACGAATACGGGTGCATACGAGTAGAATTGTTGATGAAACTGAACGAGGATGTAATTGTAAGCATTTTTGTTAAGTAGAAGTATTTTGATAAGTGTATTTAAGTCTTTAAAAAGTGTATAAATACATATTAAAACACTACATGTATATACATTTTAACTGAGTCGTTAAGTCATCGTTAGTCGTTACATGTAAATGTTGTTTTGAAACCTCTAGGTTAACGATCTTGTTAAATGTTGTTAACCCAATGTTTATAATATCAAAAGAGATTTTAAATTATTATATTATCATGATATTATGATGTACGAATATCTCTTAATATGATATATATACATTAAATGTCGTTACAACGATAATCGTTACATATATGTCTCGTTTCAAAATCATTAAGTTAGTAGTATTGTTTTTACATATGTAGTTCATTGTTAATATACTTAATGATATGTTTACTTATCATAATATCATGTTAACTATATATGTAACCATATATATGTCATCATATAGTTTTTACAAGTTTTAACGTTCGTGAATCACCGGTCAACTTGGGTGGTCAATTGTCTATATGAAACCTATTTCAATTAATCAAGTCTTAACAAGTTTGATTTCTTAACATGTTGGAAACATTTAATCATGTAAATATCAATCTCAATTAATATATATAAACATGGAAAAGTTCGGGTCACTACACATATAGAGGTCAATACCTCGCGATGAAATCATATGTTATTGTATTCGTCCTTATGGTTAAGGTCGGGTAATGACATGTGGTATCAGAGCGTTGGTCTTAGAGAACCAGAAAATTTGCATTAGTGTGTCTTATCGAGTTTGTTAGGATGCATTAGTGAGTCTGGACTTTGACCGTGTTTGATTTCGAAAACTATTGCTTATCCTTGTTGGTTTAAAATTAATATGTAAATATTATGTGGTATTAACGTGCTAGTTGTTATGTGATAGATGTCTGGCTTAGAACTTATTATCACATTCAGTGACTCTGAACCAGAATCTTCAGATGGTGTTCCAGTCATTAACCTATCCGATGATGAAAACGACACCTTTGGGGAAGACTCACAAGTTCCGGATGAATCAATTGAAGAGGAACCAGAAAGTGATCCTGAGGAGGAAGAAATACAGGAAATTACGAAAGACAAGTTCGAACGAGGAAAGAAACGAAAGGCTACTGAAATGGAAAATCCAAATCCCGAGTCTAGAGAGAATGTTGTCGCACCAACTCCACCAGATACTTCCACACCTATTCCCGCTATTCCTATTAGTTCTATCCCGACATCCAGTTCTTCGGTTCCTCAGTCAAAACGCAGGGAGACAACCAGGATAACCTTTAAGCGATTTCTTTGAACACAAACGCTTTGGGTTAAATGATGCGCTGTTGTTTTAAACCATGGGATCATATAATGTTTTGTATAATATTACTAGTGTGGTTTGCTTAATGTTTGATGTAAGATAAGCATATGTAAAATAGTGAAGTGTGAAATGCAATAATTTTCCACGGTTAAGTATTATTTGGGTGGTAGTAATTGATTTTCGTACTAAGCTATTAAGTATGAACTTTAACGGGTAGGTACTACCCTAGATATAATTATAAAACGCTAATAAGAAGAAAAGGCTTTTATAATAATAACTGGTTCATATTATTAATAAGCTACGATGTACTATAAATACATACTACATCTATAATATTCCATGTGAATAATTATTTTTTTTCATTCTTGTTGAAGATTATGGCGCGATTGAACCGAATGACGGAACAAGAAATCCAGGAACTCATCAATCAGCGAGTGAACGACAGAATGTTATGGGTCGAGGCTGCAAGAGGTGCTGCAGTTAACCCAAATCCTCGTGTGAGGTGCACTTACAAAACTTTTCAAGGTTGCAAGCCCTCATCATTCAGTGGAACAGAAGGACCGGTTTGTTTAACTCGGTGGATTGAAAAGATTGAGTCTGTGTTTAAAATCAGTGGTTGTATTGAGAAGGACATGACCAAGTATGCATCGTGCACCCTACAAGATAGTGCACTCACGTGGTGGAAAAACTATGTGAAGGCCGTAGGAGGAGATGTAGCTTATGATACTCCTTGGGAAGAATTCAAAACAATGCTAATCAACGAATATTTTCCAAGGAACGAGGTTAGGAAGTTGGAAGCTGAATTACGAAGCCTGAAAGTTGTTGGTACTGAACTCACCAACTACAATCAGCGATTCATGGAATTAGCTTTGCTATGTCCCGAATTGGCACCAACCGAAGAACGGAAGATTGAACTGTACAAAGACGGGTTGCCTAAAAAGGTCAAGGCAAATGTTACAGCATCCAAACCCAAGACTATTCATGAAGCTATCACCATGGCGAACGAGTTGATGGACCAGATTATTCTGGATAAGAACACCGATGTCAAGACATCGGGAAACAAAAGAAAGTGGGAAGGTAATCATCAACAATCCAACAAGAAACAAGAAACCACGCAAGGTGCGGGTAGCGGTTCGAACTCAGGTTACAAGGGACGAAATCCTTTATGTAACAGATGCCACAAACATCACTCTGGTTATTGTAATGTGGTGTGCAACAATTGTAATCGAAAAGGTCATCTTACTGAAGAGTGTAGGGTTCCCGCTACAAATACAAACGGTACCAAGACTCCTGCCACCAATGCAAATAGAACTGCCTTGGCCACTGTTACTTGTTATGGGTGTGGGAAACAGGGTCATTATAAGAGTCAGTGCCCAAATCTAGAGAAGAATAACGGATCTGCACGTGGAAGAGCATTTGTTATTAATGCTAGAGAGGCGTATGAAGACCCGGAGTTTGTTACGGGTACGTTTACCATTAATAACTTATCCGCATCTATTATATTTAATACTGGTGCTGATAGAAGTTACGTGTGTAGAGACTTTCACGCTAAATTGAATTGTTCATTATTACCTCTAGATGCTAAGTACATGATTGAGTTAGCTAATGGTAAACTAATTAAAGCAGATAAAATTTTCCGTGATTGTAAAATAAATTTAGCCGGAGAAACATTTAAGATTGATTTGATACCCGTAGAATTAGGAAGTTTTGATGTAATAGTCGGCATGGACTGGATGTCCAAAATAGGAGCTGAAGTTGTGTGCGCCAAGAAGGCAATTCGCATTCCTCGTAAGGATAGAACGCCATTAATGATTTATGGAGAGAAGGGTAACTCAAAGCTAAAACTCATTAGTTGTTTGAAAGCTCAAAAGTGCTTGAAGAAAGGGTGCTATGCTATCCTAGCACATGTTAATAAATTCGAAACGAAGGAAAAAGTGAAGAGCATCAACGACGTGCCTGTGGCAAGAGATTTTCCTGAAGTATTTCCAGAAGAGTTGCCGGGATTACCTCCATTTAGATCTGTAGAATTTCAAATAGATCTAGTACCAGGAGCTGCACCAATGGCTCGTGCTCCATATAGACTTGCACCATCTGAGATGAAAGAGTTACAAAGCCAGTTACAAGAATTACTGGACCGTGGTTTCATTCGACCGAGCACTTCACCGTGGGGAGCTCCGATTTTATTCGTCAAGAAGAAAGATGGATCTTTCCAAATGTGTATAGATTATCGTGAATTAAATAAGTTAACTATCAAGAATCGGTATCCACTACCGAGAATTGATGACTTATTTGATCAATTGCAAGGATCATGTGTGTACTCGAAAATCGACTTAAGATCGGGCTATCATCAATTACGTGTCAAAGAAGAAGATATTCCGAAAACTGCTTTTCGGACACGCTACGGTCATTATGAATTTTTGGTCATGCCGTTTGGGTTGACTAATGCGCCAGCTGTATTCATGGACCTCATGAATTGAGTTTGTAGTCCGTATTTAGATAAGTTTGTTATCGTTTTCATTGACGATATTCTTATCTATTCCAAGAGTGAGCAAGAGCATGAGCAGCATTTAGGGTTGGTATTAGAATTGTTAAGAAAAAAATAGTTATACGCCAAATTTTCTAAGTGTGCATTTTGGTTGAAAGAAGTGCAATTTCTTGGCCACGTTGTTAGTAGCAAAGGAATTCAGGTTGATCCAGCTAAAATTGAGGCCATTGAAAAATGGGAGACTCCTAAGACACCAACGCAGATACGCCAATTTTTGGGTTTAGCTGGTTATTATAGAAGGTTTATTCAAGATTTTTCCCGAATAGCTAAACCATTAACAGCGTTAACGCAAAAAGGGAAGAAGTACGAATGGACTTCTGAGCAAGAGAGTGCATTTCAATTACTGAAGAAGAAGTTGACTACAGCACCTATTTTATCATTACCTGAAGGGAACGATGATTTCGAGATATATTGTGACGCTTCGCGACAAGGTTTTGGTTGCGTCCTTATGCAACGGAAGAAAGTTATAGCATACGCATCCCGACAATTGAAGATTCACGAGCGGAATTATACGACACATGATTTAGAATTGGGAGCAGTAGTGTTTGCATTGAAGATATGGAGACACTATTTATATGGGGTTAAATGCACTGTGTTTACTGATCATAAAAGCCTTCAACATATTTTTGATCAGAAACAGCTGAACATGAGGCAACGTAGGTGGGTCGAGCTGATAAACGACTATGATTGTGAGATTCGCTATCATCCCGGGAAAGCGAATGTAGTGGCCGACGCTCTAAGCAGAAAGGAACGGGAACCAATTCGAGTACGAGCAATGAACATAAAAATTCGCATGAATCTCAACTCACAAATCAAAGAGGCTCAACGAGAAGCTCTTACTAAAGAAAACATAAGAAATGAAATAATGAAGAAGTATGAGAAGCAACTCGTTCTGCGGGAAGACGGAATTCGATATTTTGCAAACCGTATTTGGGTACCGAAGTTGGGTGGATTAAGGAAGTTGATATTGAATGAGGCACATAAGACAAGATACTCGATACATCCTGGAGTTGGAAAGATGTATC
Organism: Rutidosis leptorrhynchoides; assembly: GCF_046630445.1. Taxonomy (NCBI): domain Eukaryota; kingdom Viridiplantae; phylum Streptophyta; class Magnoliopsida; order Asterales; family Asteraceae; genus Rutidosis; species Rutidosis leptorrhynchoides. Next base: position 707,011,110 of record NC_092333.1, read on the forward strand.
AAGATCTTAAGACGCATTATTGGTGGCCTAATTTAAAGACAGATGTTGCAACATATGTTGGGGAATGTTTAACTTGTTACAAAGTCAAAGCAGAACACCAGAAGCCATCAGGGTTACTTCAACAACCAGAAATCCCAGAATGGAAATGGGATGGTATTACCATGGATTTCATCACAAAGTTACCTAAGACTGCCCGGGGTTATGACACCATTTGGGTAATAGTTGATCGTCTCACCAAATCTGCACATTTCTTGCCTATAAAGGAAACGGATAGAATGGAGAAACTATTACGATTATACATAAAGGAAATAGTTTCAATGCATGGAATACCTATTTCCATTATATCCGATTGTGATAGTAGATTTACATCAAAGTTTTGGCAATCACTACAGGAGGCCCTGGGAACCCGTTTGGATATGAGCACCGCATACCATCTGCAAATTGACGGGCAGAGTGAAAGAACAATTTAGACTCTTGAAGACATGCTCAGGGCATGTGTGATCGATTTTGGAAATGGATGGGATAAATATCTACCATTAGCAGAATTCTCGTATAATAATAGTTATCATGCGAGCATTAAAGCTGCACCATTCAAAGCACTGTATGGAAGGAAGTGTAGATCCCCTATCTGTTGGAATGAAGTAGGAGATCGACAATTAACTGGTCCCGAGATCATCCATGAAACTACTGAGAAGATAGTGCAAATCAAGGAGAGATTGAAAACAGCCCGTAGTCGCCAAAAGAGCTACGCGGATGTCCGAAGGAAACCATTAGAGTTTCAGATCGGTGACATGGTTATGCTAAAGGTGTCACCTTGGAAAGGTGTAATACGTTTTGGAAAAAGGGGCAAACTGAACCCAAGGTATGTAGGCCCGTTCAAGATCATCGAACGCATCGGACCGGTAGCTTATCGACTCGAGTTACCACAACAACTCGCCGGAGTACATAATTCATTTCACATCTCAAACCTCAAGAAATGTCTTGCAAAGGAAGATCTCACCATTCCTCTTGAAGAAATCCAAGTCGATGAGAAACTACAATTCATAGAAGAACCAGTCGAAATCATGGACCGTGAAGTTAAACGGCTCAAGCAGAGCAACATACCAATCGTTAAGGTTCGTTGGAATGCTCGAAGAGGTCCCGAGTTTACTTGGGAATGAGAGGATCAGATGAAACAAAAGTACCCACATTTGTTTCCCGACAACGCAAAATAGGTACAACTTTAAAATTTCGGGACGAAATTTATTTAACGGGTAGGTACTGTAACGACCCGGATTTTTCCGATCGTTTTATACTTATGAGATTAATATTTACATAAAATAAACCTTACCAACATGATAAGCAATCCAAACTGTTGAGACTTATGTTTTTGAAAAGAGTTTCACACAACGTTTGACCGTCCAATTTGACCGATGATATCACGAACTATATAACACACGATAATTATACGATTATGTATATGTACATATCTATACATATTTAACATGATTTAAGGATGATTTAACATTTCATTGTGAACTAACAACAATGAGTTATAAGTATACTTTGAGACCACTAACTTAAGTTTTCAAAACGATAACTATATGTAACGTTCTTTGACATATATACTTACGATTATGTGGAGTGCACACTTGTTTGAAATTATCTTGATTATGACGGGGGTTCGGGGGCAGCGCCCCCGATAAGCGGGGTTCAAGGGGTGGCAACCCCTGGCGGGGTCCAAGGGGCAGAGCCCCTGGCTTTTACAGTTATAAACCCGTCCATATTTGAATTCTCGTTCCGATTCCTCAAAATTTCTACAAGTATATCTAGGGTATATGTAACCGTATCATACCCAGCTTCTATACGTATTTACTATTGGTATATACCAACAATAAACTTCAATGATCAGCCACTAGACATGATGTTACATGTGGGAACCAGCCATTTAACCTCATGTGTGACTTTTGTGCAAGAAAACAAACTAAATCTCCTATATATCCATCCCATAATCATGCTATTTTGCACACACACACACACATACAATTTCATTTCCAATTTTCTTTCAAGTTAATTCACTCCCTAATCTCTCTTCATATACCTACTCAAGAACGTATCAATATAGTCATCCGATTTCAAGGAGATTACTTCCAATCTTTCAATCCCACTCCACCACTCTTTTGATTTCAAGATTTTTCTTACCTTTTCCAGTAGCTTTGTCCAAGTAACTTGAGGTAGTAACCTTATTCATAACCTTATTCGATTCATATTTATATAGCTATCTTATTTTGTGTTGTAAAATTTTAACAACAAGAACATAGTTTGAGTGATTTCAAACTTGTTCGCAAACTAAATAGATCCTTCTAATTTGATTTTTAAAAACACTTCAAGACCTATAATATATCATATTATGACAAAATCGGATTAATCATATCTTGGCTAATTAACATAATATTTAATATATATTTACTTATGATTTGATTTTATATATTTCAGGACCACCCGTAAACAACACGAGAAGATTAATCATAAGACCTCATGATTGTACGCAACACGTCATTTGGCAACACGGTACTTTATGTACGCAACACGTCATTTGACAACATGGTACCATGGGTCAAGATTAATTCTGATCAATACGAATACGATGGAGTCTTTATTTATTTTATTTAAGCAACTAATTGTGGACTACTAACATTGGACTGCTAACTACGGACTAAGAAAATATTAAAAGTATTAAAAGTATATATAAATATATATATATATATATATATATATATATATATATATATATATATATATATATATATATATGTAACGATTACTTGAAAAGAAAATATGTTGATATATTATATATATGGTTAGGTTTGTGATATCAATCGGAGACCAAGTCGTGATAAATACCTTCAAGGCAAAAGTGAGTATATAGTCCCACTTTTAAACTCTAAATATTTCGGGATGAGAATACATGCATTTTATGATTTACGTTATGGACACAAGTGATTAAAAAAATATATTCTACGTTGAGTTGTACCACTGGCATACTTCCCTGTAACTTAGTAACTATTATTTACATGAGGTATTGTAAACGCGAATCCTGTTGATAGATCTATCGGGCCTGACAACCCCGACCGGACTGGACGACCAGTATTCAACGGTTGCACAGTACTTCATTTCGGTGACTACACTTGGTACGGTGTAGTAAGATTTCATAATAATGGGAATATGCAACGTTGATTAAATATTAAGTATGGTTATCAAGTGCTCAACAACTTAGAATATTTTTATTAAAACGTTTATATATGAAATCTTGTAGTCTATATTTATAACGCTGCCGGCATTAAACCTATATCTCACCAACTTTATGTTGACGTTTTAAGCATGTTTATTCTCAGGTGATAACTAAAAGCTTCTGCTGCAACATGTTGAATTTAAGCAAGATCTTGAGTATGCATATTTGTGTCAAAAATAAAACTGCATATCGGAGGATTTGTAATGTAAAATATGTTGGAGGTCGTATTGTTATTATCACATGTAAAGTTTGTAAGTCTAAGATTATCGCTAAACGATAATCATTATTAAGTTGTTTAAACCTTGTATTTGTAATAAAAGCTATGGTTTGTATTGTAAAAAACGAATGCAGTTTTTGAAAAATGTCGCATATAGAGGTCAATACCTCGCGATGAAATCATATGTTATTGTATTCGTCCTTATGGTTAAGGTCGGGTTATGACAGATTCTAATATTAATAATAAGGTAATATTTATACAATTATATTTTCAACTTGTAATTTCATTTAATATGTTACTGTTATAATTTATTAATTATATCATATTTTATATATTATAAAGTAATATACATTGAATATTAAATCTTTGTAAACTTTATATATATTCCAATATATATACTACTTATGTAAAAGTTTATATATTGTATTATATTAATTCGAATTAACATATACACTTATATTTACATTACCTATTTATTTGCACACAATGATTCGTGAATCGTCAGGCATGGTCAAATGGTAATTGATTACATGAATACAAATTTCAAAGTTTTCGAGACTCAACAGTACAGACTTTGCTTATCGTATCGAAATTATATAAAGATTAAGTTTAAATTTGGTCGAAAATTTCCGGGTCATCACATTAGCTTCCCACGCTTTCCTAAACGGATTACACCTTTTCAAGGTGCGACTTTCAACACCACTCGGTCACCTACTTGGAATTCATGATCTTTACGCTTAAGATCGGCATAGCTATTTTGACGATCACGGGCCGTCTTGAGCCTTGCTTGAATTTGGACAATCTTCTCGGTTGTTTCATGGACTAGTTCGGGTCCGGTGAGTTGCTTTTCACCTACTTCGGCCCAACAGATAGGAGAACGACATCTGCGGCCATACAAGGCTTCGAAAGGTGCGGCCTTAATGCTTGCGTGATAGCTATTATTGTAAGAGAATTCGGCCAGCGGCAAATGCTTTTCCCAAGCCTTTCCGAAATCAATTACACAAGCACGCAACATGTCCTCCAGGGTTTGAATCGTGTGTTTGCTCTGTCCGTCGGTTTGCAGGTGATACGCAGTACTCATATCTAAACGTGTTCCCAAAGCTTCTTGTAAAGAACGCCCAAATCTAGAAGCGAAACGGGCGTCTCGGTCTGAAATAATCGATAAGGTGTGATGACCCAGAAATTTCTGACCAAATTTAAACTTAATCTTTGTATGATTAACATTTCTGACACGATAAGCAAAGTCTGTAAAACTGAATCTCAAAATTTTTGAACTACTTTCATATATTCAAATACCTTTCGGTTATTCTCGACGATTCATGAACAATTATATGTATGTATATATATATGTACAAGTAAAAATGACTTTGCTACAGTAAAATACTATTTGCTACAGTAAACACTATTTGCTACAGTGAAACCGTATTTTGCTACAGTGCTACAGTGAACACTATTTGCTACAGTAAACACTATTTGCTACAGTGAAACACTATTTGCTACAGTAACACACTATTTGATGTCGACGAACTAGCAAACAAAAACAGGATAAGGCGGCCATGCGATCGCATGGCAAAAACACTGAAAACTCATGCTGAAAGGACCCGTCCTAATCCATCGGAACGAAGTCCGTATCGATTATAAACGATTCACAATAGTTGATTACATCGCAAGGTATTTGACCTCTATATGATACATTTTACAATCATTGCATTCGTTTTTGAAAAGACAATATTTCATTACATCGAAAGTTGTCGGTATGCATACCATTTCATAATATATCTAATTATAATTGACTTAATATTAATCTTGATGAACTCAACAACTCGAATGCAACGTCTTTTGAATTATGTCATGAATGACTCTAAGTAATATCTTTAAAATGAGCAATTGCACAGCGGAAGACTTCTTTCATACCTGAGAATAAACATGCTTTAAAGTGTCAACCAAAAAGGTTGGTGAGTTCATTAGTTTAACATAAATAATCATTTCATAATTTTAATAGACCACAAGATTTCATACTTCCATTTCTCATAATCATACGTCCCATGCATAGAGACAAAAATATTATTCATATGGATTGAACACCTGGTAACCGACATTCACAATATGTATATAAGAATATCCCCATCATTCCGGGATCCTCCTTCGGACATGATATAAATTTTGAAGTACTAAAGCATCCGGTACTTTGGATGGGGCTTGTTGGGCCCGATAGATCTATCTTTAGAGTTCGCGTCAATTATGGTGTCTGTTCCCTAATTCTTAGATTACCAGACTTAATAAAAAGGGGCATATTCGATTTCGATCATTCAACCATATAATGTAGTTTCAATTACTTGTGTCTATTTCGTAAAACAGTTATAAAAACAGCGCATGTATTCTCAGTCCCAAAAATATATATTGCGAAAGCATTTAAAAAGGGAATAATGAAACTCACGCATATAATTATTGTAAAACAGTTAATAAAACATTTGTATGTATTCTCAGCCCAAAAATGTAAAGAGTAAAAAGGGAAGCAAATGAAAACTCACCTAATGTATTTTGTAGTAAAAATACATATGACTATATTGAACAATGCAGGGTTGGCCTCGGATTCACGAACCTATATCATTTGTATATTTATTAATATTCATAATTGTTTTTGATCACACACACACACATATATATATATATATATATATATATATATATATATATATATATATATATATATATATATATATATATATATAAATATTAGTTATATCATTTTTAGGTTAATAATATATATATGTTTTATATGTTCATTTTGTATATAAAATATTAATTATGTTATGTTATGTTATGTGTGTAAAATATATATATGTTTATGTATGTACTTCATTTGTTTATCGAAACAGTAGTTCTATTTATACTAATTTAATATTAGTATAAATAATGATAATAACCTTAATGATACACTTATGTTAATAAAATTCCAATTTCTTTTGTAATAACCATAATATTAATAATAATACTTGTAAAAATTAATTTTACTGTAAATGATAGTTATATATTCAGTTAGTTTTATATTAAAAATACATGATTTGCTATATATATATATATATATATATATATATATATATATATATATATATATATATATATATATATATGAATATTCGCATAAAATTCGTTAATATGATTAATACATACCTTTATGTAATATTACCTATAGAAATATATCTTTATATTCATAATATTTATTTACTAAAATATATTAATAATGGTAAGTAAAAGTTGTATTTGATTATAATAATAAAAAAAATATAATACTACTACTTAATAATACTACTAATAGTAATAATATTAGTAATAACAATAATAATAATCATCATAATTGAAATTACAAATAATGATAACTAATACATATATTATTAATAATAATAACTATTATTATTATAATACTTTTAATAACACTAACTAATAATAATCTTCATGGTAATAATATTCATATTATTATTATTGTTATATAAATACAACAATAATAAGTGTAACAATAATAGTAATAATAATAACAATAATAATAATAATAATAATAATAATAATAATAATAATAATAATAATAATAATAATAATAATAATAATAATAAAAGTAAAAAGAAATTGAAGCACAACCTTTGAAGAGCATGGCTAAAAAAATAACAGAAACTCCACTGCCGGGACTCGAACCCCCGACCTCTCGCATACCCGAATAATCCTCTAACCATTCAGCTGTTGCCGTTTTTTTGAATTAAAGTTCCAATGTAATTTATTTAACCCGATTATTATTAACTGTTCTATCTTCTCCCTTTCTTCAATATTCAATCGACCCAAATTCAATTCCAATCGTTATTCCCCGTTTACAATTAATTAAATAATTCGTATTAGCATCTAAAATATATACAGAACCATTATAAGATGAATTAAATTAGTAAAAACAAAAAAATAAATAAAAAAATACGCTGTAACAGTTTTTGAAGAACACAAACAAACTCAAAATCAAAATCGATAATCTAGAAAGTTTTAGACTAGACTTACAACACGAACTGTACTTAAAATCACACCCAGAAACTTTCTAAATTATTAATTCCCACATAATCGATCTTTAAAACATTAATTTGATCAAAAGATAAAAGTTGACTTTTATTTTCAAAACTTTGACTCGATTAATTCGAACTCAATAAATCGAATTGATTCTTGAAACTTTGCAGATAGTTTAGACACTAGATTTATAACTAAACTGCATTTAAGGATTTTTAAATGTATTTCAAAATCGAGGTTTTCGTTGAATGAAACAAGAACAGAACAGTTTACCGGGTGTTTCTTGGTTTTTTTTTGATTTAATTTGACGATTTACAACTATAATTGGGGTAATTGTGATTGATAATAGATAGTTTAAATCAACGGGTACCAGATAACAACTTGAGTGGATCGTTTATATATTGATTTTGAAGTCGACCCTTTATTTTCTTTCAGTACAGATATAAAAAAAAAAGTGAAACCCATAATTAATTGATTTTATTTGTTTGCAATGATATTATTCAATTTTTGTTGATAGAAAACAAAACTAGTACTCTATGATTTTGACAAAAGCAGATTTCAATTTGAATATATCTGATTCTTTATAATTCTTATAATATAACTAATATTAATAAATAATTAAGTATATTAATAATAATAATCCTAATAATAATAATGATAAATATTAATGATAATAATAATAGATTTATTAGTGATAATAATATTATTAGTAATGATAATAATAATAATATGATGTTATTAATAATAACAATAATCAATAATAATCTTTAATAAGCTTAATATTAATTAATGATAATGATAGCAATAATAAAAATGTTAATAATAATAAAAGGTATTAGTTCCTAATAATAATATCATTTAATAATTCTTAATAATAATAATAATATCTAATAAATAAATAAAAATAACAAGTTACATGTATTCTATTTTTCATATTAGAATAATGATATTAATAATACTGATATAGATATTAATGTTAATATCAATAACAGTAATCATAATATTGTACAACTATATTTCCAACTTATAATTACATTTAATATATTAATGTTATAGTTTAGTAGTTATATCATATTACTAATAACATATATTGAATATTTAGTATTTATATATATATATATATATATATATTATAAATGTTATAATATAACAATTACTATAAGATATCTTTTATATATATATATATATATATATATATATATATATATATATATATATATATATATAAACTTATTAATAGGAATCATATATAGATTTATATATATATAATTATATAATAGTAACTTATTAATTCTATTTATTAATTTACATTTTACGTTCTAAAGATTCAATTATATCTTATTATTTCCACTACTTACATTTATATATATACATCTATATATACACAATTGTTCGTGAATCGTCGAGAGCAGTCGAAGGTCAAATGAATATATTAAACACAGTTCAAAGATTTTTGAAACTCAACATTACATATTTTTGCTTATCGTATCGAGATCATGTAAAGATTAAGTTTAAATTTGGTCGGAAATTCCCGGGTCATCACAGTACCTACCCGTTAAAGAAATTTCGTCCCGAAATTTGAGTGAGGTCGTCATGGCTAACAATAAATATGTTTTTCTTGACGAATATGAGCTGATAAATAGAGTTTTCATCATTACAGAATAATACAGATAAAATAATTCGATTATTCGAAGAGTACGAATGAACTATCATGAGAGAGGTCCCAACGGGCATCGTCCACCTTCGCCCAAAAACTTGCCCAAATTTTTAGCCGTTAGTAAAATAAATAAAAAAAATTTCCAACGGCTATCCCAACGGTCACTTTTACACTATAAAAACACTAACCATATACTTCATTTTATACACTCAAACATATATTTCTTTTATATTTTCACCTTTCTCAAAATCAAAATCAAACACTCCCAAACTGCAAAATGTTAACACTTCCCCCAATGGTTGTTTCCTTCGATGTTCATTACGGAGGTGATTTCCGTAATCAAATGAAAGAATATAAGTGGGGCGACAGTATTTCGTTTGAAGATATCGACATTCGTGATGTTGGTTTACAAGACTTGCTATCCTTTCTGAAGGAAAAAGTTCCGTGTGAATTCACGTCTGTGTTCTTTTATAAAGACGATTATGATGCGGTTTGTAGGGCAAGTTTTCTATGTAACGATGATCAATGGTACTTTATAAAAGATACTATTGAAGATCGCGGTAAATGCATTTCTTTGTATGCGGTTCTTGAAGATGAAGAGACGTTGGGTTATCGTTACCTCGATGAATCAGCTGAAGCAACAGTTGAGGCATCAAGAAAAATACCGATGTCTCTAGAGTACCTCACGGATGGTGAAATGACTGGTGAACGCTACTTTGCAGATGACAATTGATGACGACGAGTAGTTTGATTGTAATCTTTTAATTTTTAATTGTCGTGATGTTTTAATTTTTAATTATTGTAATTTCAGTGTTGTTGTCGAGTTTCATATCTTCCTTTATGTTTCGGAGCTCTTCGTCTTTTTAATCTCCTCTCGATCTCTAATAAAACGAGTAATGGTCTAGAATTTGTAAGTATGGAGTTTCGAATGAATTTAATGTTATAATCAAGAAAGAACGTAATAGCACGATTTGATTCGTCAAATTACCATAATCATTGAGAATAGAGCTATCAAGAATATACTTTCTTGATATGTTCAGAAGTTAATTAGAATGAAAGAGTTATGTAACATGACACATGATGGTGGTATGATCTACTGTGAACCATCATGTCCAATTAGAACTCAGCATGACTTACTGTAATATAATCACGTTGATCAAGTGTCATTATATTATACTAACTCATGCATCAGTTCCCAACATTAATCCAATAACATTCATATTTTAAGCTCGAAAGTTTACAGAATATAGAAACTAACAGTTTCTATATGATGTAACACTGATATCATGATGAGATTAATTATTTCAGATAAGAATAGTTATGAAAATATCTTCAGAAATATGGAGAATATTTATAATGAAAGATACGATGATATCTTGGAATTTCTAATATCAAAGGACGGTGAAGAAAATCTGTCCGCAAGAGTTTGGAGTCAGATGCAAGGTATTTGCTAAAGATTTCAGTAGACATTGAATCATTTAGATTCTTTGAAGTCAAACTTATTCTTTGTGATTTGTCCACAGCTTCCTTCATAGTTTTGCATAATCTGCTTTCTGGTACTAAATTTTCTATTGAATGTTTCCACTATAATGATACACAGAAAGCAAGAAGAGGTATATAATTTTGGACGAGAATATTTATGAAAATATCCTCAGAAATATCGAAGATATTGATGAAGATATTTTGGAATTTTTAAGTTCGATGGTTGATGGGGAAAGATTTTCTGCAAGATTTTAACATAACTTCGGAGCAAGATATTCTCTAAAGATTTCAACGGATTCAGAATTATCTGGATTCTTTGAATATAGGGTATGGTCCTTGTATTTGTCATTGATCTCCTTCATGGTTAGCTCAATCCATTTTCCAGTTCCAACGTTTCTGAGCTTTTTCCAACATACTATTCTTTATCATCAAATTTCTGACGACTAAGGTCGTTTACGGTTGTCTACGGTTTCTACTGCTTCATTCAGCTTTTTCAACATTCAGAGTATTGATTTGTAGACTGAGTGCTTTTTAGAATTTCAGAATTGAAGATCATAGTTCTAATAGATAAATGTTATATGGATACATATAACTGTTGATGTAGATATGCTGTGAGTTTTCAAAGTACCGATTGCTGATTCCCGGTAATTGGTATGTCAGTTCCCGTTACAAGATACGGATGAGTATATGATAGGATTTCAATGAATAAATATAATGATTTGCCAAAGAGATTTAAGCCAAGAAGTAACGAGGTTGCTGGTACGTCTGCTGGTAATAAAATGGAATACAAAAGATTTCTCGGTAACAATAAAAGAGTACACATATAAATCAAGGTTATAATAAGGTTGTTTCGAACGAAAAGTCAAAGTTAACTTGTTGGAGCCGTGACAAAATTTGCTAATTTGGTAAGGGATTGCAAAGTTATTTTTGCTAATAAACGCCAAAGGATCTGACGCGGCTACGTGTTAAACCTTTACTCAGTTGTCGAAAGTTTCTCAGGTGCATAACTATATGCACAAATCTTTCCTTCCGTAGATGAAGTGTGGTTGGTTCATCCTCTCGATTGGGGTGTTTTCAAGAATTATGAAATGTTTGAACGCAGATTGGAATCGTCAAGATACGAATGAGGTTTAAGATGAAATCAAGTGGCAAACTTGAAGAATTGTTTAGTTTCATATGTTATAATTAATATTTTAATTCATTTTAATTGTCCAATATTGGTAGTCCACAGTTGATAGTCCATAGTTAACAATTCAATAATTCATATATAGTTTAATATATAATATTCGAATTAATTAATACGTATCGTGACCCGTATTCATCTCAGACTCGATCACAACTCAAAGTATATATATTATTGTAGAATCAACCTCAACCCTGTATAGAGAACTCGATCATTACTGCATATAGAGTGTCTATGGTGATTCCAAATAATATATATAGATGCGTTGATATGATATGTCAAAACCTTGTATACGTGTCCCGATATTTAAAGTGCGTAAAATAAATAACAGAAATTAAATAACGATAAATAAAGTGCGTAAAGTAAATAACAGAAATTAAATAACAATAAATAAAATTTACGAGAATTAAATTGCGATAAAATAAATTGGTATAATTAAATTGCGATAAATAAAATGTAATACGGAATTAACAGTTAACTAGGAACAGTTAGCTAGGATTTTGTTAGCGTGGATTCTTAACAAAATTTCATATTGTTAATTAGTCTGTTTCTAATCAATTTTTTTTATTGTGTCCATTTTTTCTTCATTATGCCACTTGTTGGATTCTGATATGTCAAAATCCTAATATGAAATTGAATTTGAATGAAAATAGTTATTCTTTGGTGAACGGATACGTATATTGGTGGATGTAAGTAGGATAGTATATGACTGTTGAAACAGATTCGAAGAACGTACAATGTAATTTATTAATGTGAAATTTAAATATTCCTCGGGTATTACCTACCCGTTAAAATATTTTCACCATTAACAGTTTGTACAAGAGAATTTTTAATTACAATCTTTATGAAAACATATATACATATATATTTTCTTCAGATGTATTCATGGATTTAATGAATTAATATGATATTAAACTCATTTGCTTTTCGATTGGAACTAGAATAAATAATCTCTAAAACTTTAGAGATTACATATTCATCATGTCGAATGAAGATAAATGAGGTAGAACGATACGTAGAACGATGATCATACTCAAAATACAGATGATGATATTGAAGCATGGATTGTTGATAGTACTAGTGCTATTATTGATGGTACTGTTGGTGCCGGTGATGTTGCTGAAGCTGGTACATTTTGCACCATATTCTCCGAATTGATTATTCGAGCGCGAAGTTCGTTGACTTATTACTCCAGGATGATTGTCGGTCGGAACGAGCGGATGAATAAGGTTCAGAATTGTGGATAGAATATGATCTTGTCGAGTTACCCTGGAAATGAGACTGAAAATGGTGTCTCGAATAGGTTCGCCGGTAAACGCTTCAGGTTCATTGTCAAGAGGTGAATTCGGTTGGTGGTAGGGATTGCCTTCTGCGCGTTTCCATTAATTAAGTTAACTATGAACCCATCAGATGAATTGATAATAGCTGATTGGTTTATTCATGCCGATGGCGCTGTTTTCAGAGCTTAGGTGAACATCTATGTCGAAATAGCTGTCGGAATAACTATCGGAATAACTATCGATATCTGAGGGACTCGAACTGGTTGCAGGATTCATCTCGTACGATCAGATGAAGGATTTTCGATAAGAAATAGATTATATGATGTAGATTAGTACTCTGCAATACATAATTTACATATGCATATATAATACTAAAATTCCATAAGTTACGGAGGAATCTACGGAAGTTGTCAGGCAAAGTTACAGTAACAGATACGCTAAGATATGAAGTAGCAGATACGCTAAGATATGAATTTTGTCTATACACTATTCATGCAGTCAATGCAGTAAAATGTGTCTAGACTAAGAATGATAAACAAGTGATTCTCTAGGAATGATAAACAGGTAATTTTTGACACAAAATGATAAGCAAAACTTTTGATATGCAGACACGGTCGAAGTCCAGACTCAATAATGCATCCTAACGACTTATCAGTTAGACACACTAATGTAGACATGGTTCGCTAAGACCACCGCTCTGATACCAACTGAAAGGACCCGTCCTAATCCATCCGAACGAAGTCCGTATCGATTATAAACGATTCACAATAGTTGATTACATCGCGAGGTATTTGACCTCTATATGATACATTTTACAATCATTGCATTCATTTTTGAAAAGACAATATTTCATTACATCGAAAGTTGTCGGTATGCATACCATTTCATAATATATCTAATTATAATTGACTTAATATTAATCTTGATAAACTCAACAACTCGAATGCAACGTCTTTTGAATTATGTCATGAATGACTCTAAGTAATATCTTTAAAATGAGCAATTGCACAGCAGAAGACTTCTTTCATACCTGAGAATAAACATGCTTTAAAGTGTCAACCAAAAAGGTTGGTGAGTTCATTAGTTTAACATAAATAATCATTTCATAATTTTAATAGACCACAAGATTTCATACTTCCATTTCTCATAATCATACGTCCCATGCATAGAGACAAAAATATTATTCATATGGATTGAACACCTGGTAACCGACATTCACAATATGTATATAAGAATATCCCCATCATTCCGGGATCCTCCTTCAGACATGATATAAATTTCGAAGTACTAAAGCATCCGGTACTTTGGATGGGGCTTGTTGGGCCCGATAGATCTATCTTTAGAGTTCGCGTCAATTAGGGTGTCTGTTCCCTAATTCTTAGATTACCAGACTTAATAAAAAGGGGCATATTCGATTTCGATCATTCAACCATATAATGTAGTTTCAATTACTTGTGTCTATTTCGTAAAACAGTTATAAAAACAGCGCATGTATTCTCAGTCCCAAAAATATATATTGCGAAAGCATTTAAAAAGGGAATAATGAAACTAACGCATATAATTATTGTAAAACAGTTAATAAAACATTTGTATGTATTCTCAGCCCAAAAATGTAAAGAGTAAAAAGGGAAGCAAATGAAAACTCACCTAATGTATTTTGTAGTAAAGATACATATGACTATATTGAACAATGCAGGGTTGGCCTCGGATTCATGAACCTATATCATTTGTATATTTATTAATATTCATAATTGTATTTGATCACATATATATATATATATATATATATATATATATATATATATATATATATATATATATATATATATATATATATATATATATATATATATATATATATATATATAAATATTAGTTATATCATTTTTAGGTTAATAATATATATATGTTTTATATGTTCATTTCGTATATAAAATATTAATTATGTTATGTTATGTGTGTAAAATATATATATGTTTATGTATGTACTTCATTTGTTTATCGAAACAGTAGTTCTATTTATACTAATTTAATATTAGTATAAATAATGATAATAACCTTAATGATACACTTATGTTAATAAAATTCCAATTTCTTTTGTAATAAACCTTAATATTAATAATAATACTTGTAAAAATTAATTTTACTGTAAATGATAGTTATATATTCAGTTAGTTTTATATTAAAAATACATGATTTGTGATGAAGTGCGAGGTGTATACAAAATAGCTTATATTTTACTAGAAAATACTATTAAATACGATACAATTTTACACAAGATATTTATTTATTTATAGAATGGATATACTTAAACCTTGCTACAACACTTATAGGCAGTGTACCTAATCGTACAGTAGTGTAGTTTTTAGTAAGTCCGGTTCGTTCCACAGGGAATATTTTTAAACAAAGCTCAACGCTATATTAGTTTATTTTTATAAAAATACAAATATATATATAGGTAATATTATTATTATAAAGGGGGGTTTTTACCGTTTAATGACCGGTTTGTCGATTTTAAAACTTTAGTCGCAGTTAAAACCTAATGTAAAATATAAAATAAATACAAGACTTTAAATTAAAGCGTAAAGTAAATAACGATAATGAAATTACGTATAAAAATGCGATAAAATAAATTGCGATAATTAAAAAGTACGATAATTAAAAATGCGATAAAATAAAATAACAATAAATAAAAGTGCGATAATTAGAAGTGCAATTAAATATAAAATAAAGGAAATTAAATATGAAATAAAAGAATTATGCTTATTTAAACTTCCGTAATCATGATGTTTGACGTGTTGATTTTAGTTTTATGCCCATGGGTTAATTGTCCTTTGTCCTGGATTATTCAATATGTCCGTCTGGTTTTTGTCCATAACAGTCCATCAGTCATAAATATAAATTGCAAGTGTCCTTGTCAAATTATTATTATACCCGAAGATAAATATTCCAACTAATTGGGGATTCGAATTGTAACAAGGTTTTAATACTTTGTTTAATGAATACACCAGGTTATCGACTGCGTGTAAACCAAGGTTTTACTACTTTGTTAACAATTACACCAATTACCCTTGAATGTAATTTCACCCCTGTTTTAATTATTCTAGTGGCTATTAATCCATTCCCGTGTCCGGTTAAATGAACGATTATTCGTACATATAAATACCCCGCCCATCGTGTCCGATCGAGTTTATATGGTAATTTATAGGGACGCCCAATTGTAAATCTTTATATTAACATTAACAAACTTTCATTTAGTTAAACAAATATAAAGCCCATTAATAGCCCATAGTCTAGTTTCCACAAGTGTCGTTCTTTTGTCCAAACCCCAATTATGGTACAAAGCCCAATTACCCAATTTTAGTAATTAGCCCAACATCATGATTACTTCGTTTTAAATAAGCATAATAATAACTTAGCTACGAGACATTAATATAAAAAGGTTGAACATAACTTACAATGATTAAAAATAGCGTAGCGTTACACGGACAGAATTTCGACTTACACCCTTACAACATTCGCTAACATACCCTTATTATTAGAATTATAATTAAAATTAAAATATAAATTATAAATATAAATATATTTACGTATATATTGAGAGAGAGATTGAGAAATAAGATATAAATTCGATCAGAATTCGGTTGGCTTTATAGCCAGAAGTGAAATTTGGGGCTCCGCGACTCGCAGCAAAATGGCCTTAAAACTCCGCGAGTCGCGGAGAGGTATTTACAGTTCACACCCTTGGAGTTTCTGGCTGCCGACGGTTTTTAATATATATATATAATATATATATAATTAATATAATTAATTATATATTATATTATATTTATATACATAGTTAACTTGTAATTTTTAGTCCGTTGCGTCGAGCGTTAAGAGTTGACTCTGGTCCCGGTTCCGGATTTTCGAACGTCCTCGCGTACAATTTAATATCTTGTACTTTGCGTTTTGAATCTTGTACTCTTGTGATTTCGAGACGTTTCTTATCAATAATTGGAACCTTTTTGATTGTCTTTTGTTCTTTTGAGCTTTTTGGTCGTTTGCGTCTTCAATTCGTCGAATCTGTCTTTTGTCTTCACCTTTTATTATTTAAACGAATATCACTTGTAAATAGAACAATTGCAACTAAAAGCTTGTCTTTCTTGAGGAATAATGCTATGAAATATATGTTCGTTTTTAGCATTATCAAATATTCCCACACTTGAGCGTTGCTTGTCCTCAAGCAATATTGTCTTGAAATACTAGAATCACTTCTTTATTCTTCACACTTTGTACATCAGTGATTTCTATATGGCGGTATAAACAATGGTAGTAACGATATGGTTTACAGTCCCACATGACTATAAAAATTTAGATCCATTAAGGAAATTGGATCTTTATGAAAACATTTGATCTTTTGAAATCTAGTTTTTACCCTAGATAAGTTTTCCGGAATAACCCTTTACCGGTGTTTGCAAAATATTTTTGTGGGTTTGGTGGGTTTCAGATTTGAAAATTTTAGCTCAAAACTTGCGGTTTTGTGTCACCCACTTGCTAACCTTGTATTTGGAAAGCAACACGTCCAGTTTACTTGTTCCGTATATTACCTTTCGGCAAACTACCGTCCGGTTGTAAAGGAAAGCGTTGAACAAGCAACTGTTAAGGCAATGTCCCGTGACATGCTTTTGATTATGGTCTATAACGTGTCGGACGCAATTACTATCCTTGGTAGGAGCAATAGTAAAGCTCACCCTTATAATTTTTTCGGTCTGGCACAAGGTCATGTCTTTGACCACTATGCAACCACCGTTCTTACGGTTGACACCCGATTTAGTTCAGGTGACCTAATGAATTCCAGGTGAATTCCTAGGATTTTACGTTCAATGGTAATGAACGCATTGAAAATAGGGTTTTCAGAAAACAAATCGGTTTATAATTTTGATCAAAATATTTTCTCGTTTAAGCTCGAGTTTAGATATCATTGAATTCCATGAGTTTGTAATTCTCAATCTTTAAGGTCAATCTCTAGGATTGAGTAATATCAGTCTTAAAAGCTGATTTTTAATCTTTAAGGAGATTATCCTTTCTGGGGATCTGATTCATTAGTCTTATCCAGCTAATTTGCATGGTGCCCCCCCATTGTACGAGATAAATCCTTCTCATGGTTAGGATAAATCTGACCACTTGGCGACCCTGTTTAATGCTGAGGTCCGTGGATTTCCTGCTGATTTTAGTGATGACTTTTCTAGATTTTTCGTCAACCTACAGCTGGTCTGGACGACAACTTCATGACCTAAATCAAGAAGCGCGTGTCTTTTTCGGAAGACTTTACTTCCTTTTAATGATGGAATTGATTCATCGTGTAGATCCATCTCTTCTTTTCTTTCATTGGGTAAAACAGTTTAGTTTAGTTCAAAGCAAAAGTATTTTCAGTTATTTGTTACAAATATATGTGACATATGTTTAAAATAACTTGGTAAATTTTCCCACACTTGGCTTTTTATTTTTCTTTTTATCGTCCTCTATTCCATTTTAAATGAATTTTAACATTTTAGTTTGTTTCTCAATTTATGTCCTTTCCGAGGTAACAATAATTTCGGTGTTAAAACCTAGTTTTATCGTTCATAAATATGTATAAACATGATTTGAATTCATTTAATTGAAAAATTTTACTAGAATTGGGTAGTCAGTATATAAGACTAGTGCTGTTCTTTTTTATCAGAGAGCACTAGATTCTAATACAACTACTGCTTTACTAGTATTTTAATGGTAACCAAGTGTTTAATAAAAATTTTTAAAATCCGAAAGAATTTAACCCCTTCCCACACTTAAGATCTTGCAATGCCCTCATTTGCAAGAAATCAGTAACAATTTAAATTATTGAGGGTGATTTGTGTGAAAATGATTAAATTTTTACCAAAGTTTCCAAATATATTGGCGTTTGTTTGCTGAATGATAAATGGTGCACGTCATTTGTTCATTCCGTCTTGTTGTTATTTCACATATATTTTGCATCATTGTCGTCAAAATTACTTGCTTTTGCTGAACTTAATGCCAGTCTTTGAAAATGCGTTGTTTTACCCTGTTGTGTACATAAGATAAACTGCAAACATATATACATATTTTTGAAGTTTGGTTTATTACCCCACATTCAAAAATTATTAAAATCTAAGAATAAAAGTTAGATAATTATAAAAATGATTACAATATTAACAAAAATATTAAATATATCAATAATTACAAATTACAAAATAATAAAAAAAAAAAATAATAAGTAAACTAAGGATGATATTGGTACCAATAGGGGTTCCACGCATAACCATAAGTGCTATAGAATGCTTCGGCAGGGTCATACGTAGGATATGGTGGCTGCATCTCTATCGACCAAGGAGGGAAGACGGGTTTCGGTGTAGGAATATAGTTTCTACCTATATGTTGGCAATGCGCTATGATCTGGTTCTGATGAACTTGCCAATCTTCAAATGCTCTCTGTCTAGCATTTTCGTATTCCTGAGAAGCTATAAACCTATGCATTTCTTGCATCTGGTTCCCCCCTCCTACATTACCTTGTTCCTGGTTTCTCTCTACCTGTGGATGTCTACCATTGTATCGTACTGCGGCGTTATTTCGCCGCTTCAACACTTTCGCACCATGGTATACATTTAAACCTATAGTGTCGCGGGGTTCCGGCTCTTCTACTAATAATCCCCCCCGACTTATATCCACACCGAGATATTCACCAATCAAAGTAATAAAAATACCACCTCCTATTATGCTATGTGGACGCATCCCTCGAACCATAGCTGATAAATAATAACCCACACAATATGGTATACTTACAGCGCTGTGTGGGTCTCGAATACACATATGGTAAAACAAATCTTGTTCATTTACCTTTTCTTTGTTTTTACCCCTTTGTGTAATCGAATTAGCTAAAAATCTATGTATTACTCTTAATTCGGCTCTATCTATATCCAAATAAGAGTAGTTTCCCCCTTTGAAACGGTGGTGGCTTGTCATTTGACTCCACACACCGTGTGTATCAAAATTCTCATCTATTTTCCTACCGTTTAGTATCAATCCTCTACAATCGGCAGACGCTAATTCCTCAGGCGTATATATACGTAAAGCCTGAGCCATGTCCAGTAAAGACATGTGGCGCATCGAACCGCCTAACAAAAATCTAATAAAAGAACGATCGGTTAAACTAGCTACCCGATCATTCAACTCTATACTACATAACAACTCTTCACACCATACTTTATATACAGGTCTGCGTATGGTGAATAGACATATCCAGTCATTAAAAGAAGAATTACCATACCTCTGTACCAGTAATTCCCTAATTGGCCCGGCCAATTCTACAGCTTCCAAGGGTCCCCATTCTATGACCCTCGGTACCTCAACAACCTTGGAATGAAGAGTATGCAAACCCCGTTGATATTTTGGATAATCTATCCAAAGTCTGTCAAATCGCAGGTTCGGGTGCAACTGTTCCAAGTGCATATCTGAAAAGGTCATGACTGGATGAGGTACATCCTGCTTGTAGTAGTTATCTACCTCCTGTTGTTCCAAGTTCTCAGCAGGAGCATGGCGGGCTTGGGATGAAGATTCACCCCTTTCATTCTGCAAAACACATCAAACACAAATTTTGTGCATCCAAATATGCATTAGTGTCAGCAAAATCATCAATCAAAATAATCACAATGACATTATCAATTTATATCAAACTTAAGCTCATTTTCACATTTTTATCAAATCTACAATTTTTCAAATAAGCATATACGAAAATTTTCGCCAAGTTCATAAGCATTCAACTCAAATAACATGTCAAAATAATCATTACTAACAAATAAACAAGTCTCAAATGGCATTATCTTTCAAAAATCAAGTTCATGAATTTTGGACTTGAAAAAGTCCACTTTAATTCTCAAAATCATGTTTAGGCTCAAAGTTTGGATCATTTAACTACCTAGACATGTTACACTACTCAATTTAGCAACAATTCATGACAAAAATCGGCCATAACCTGTTTATATCAAAAAGCCCCAAATTGCTCAAGAACACAAACCCTAGATTATTCAAAATTTGAAGTTTAAGGCTTCTAATCATGTTAAACAACATCAATCTAGGTTATACAAGCATAATACATAAACAATTTAAGACTAATTACACTAAAAAGCATCAAAATCAAATTGGGGAAAAATAGCTCAAGAACACTAAAATTCGAATTAAATGGTGTTTAGGTGTAGAAATTTACCGTTTTTCTTGAGTAGTTCTTAGATATCATCCTTCTCAACATGATTTTAGCAAAAAATTTGGTGATTAACGGTTAAAAATTGAGATTTTTGGAGTGTTTTTGGGTGTATTTTCGGGTTCTTTTTCGAGCTGTATTTGGGTGTTTTTGTGTGGGGGAGGTAAACTGATCGTGCAGCTGTTTTATTTTTTTTTCTGTGTTTTGGTCCCTCCGCGAGTCGCGGAGGTTTGCACTGAAAACTCCGCGAGTCGCGGAGTTTACTACTTTTTTTTTTTTTTTTTTTTTTTTTTTTTTTTTATAATCTTTAACTTATAAAACAATTAAGAAATTAATTTTAAAATTTTGTTTCCCTTGTTATTTAGGACGAGGTCGTTTCGGATCGATGTCCTAGTCCGTCCCTCGACAAAATTTTAAAATTTGTCTTTTTGTAGCGATTGTTTTAAAAGCTAAGATTTTTGGGTTTTTTAATGTTTTTGGCATACTTTAAATCAACAAGATTAAAAATAATGATAATAAAAGTTCTCGTCCCTCCCTCGGGTAAAGCAATTTCGGTTCAAAGACCTAGTCTTCAACTTACGACGAATTTTAAAAATCATATTTTTAACTTAATGAGATAAAGTAAATTTTTGTTTTTAAATTCACACAACTTAAATATAAAATTCAAAATTAATAAAAAAAAAAAAAAAAAAATAATCACACCAAACTTAAAATTTGAAATGCATAAAATTAAAATTTCATATTTTAAAAATTAAAAATTCACACCAAACTTAATTTATAAATTTATAAATTCATACCAAACTTAATTTAAAAATTAATAGATTCATACCAAACTTATATTAATTTTTCAAATATTTACAATTTTAATTATATTGTTTTTACAAAGTTTACAATATTAATTTAAGATTTAAATATTAATTTTAAAAACATGGTAAAAATAAAATTAAAAATCTTTTTGTCTTTTTATCCCACTTTAATCAATCAAATATTATCAAAAATATGCGCCCCTCTTTTCGGTAAAGTAATTTCGGTTCCAAGACCTAATTTAACTCATGACGAATTTTTGAAATATTATGGGTTGATTGATTAAAGATATTTATACCTTAAGAATAAACGTTAAATTTCGCAGTGATGTAATAAATTTTTGAATGATATCAATAATTTCGGTCGCCAAACCTAATTTTATTTAATACCAATTTAATACTTTTTAGCGAACAAATTAGCGTTTATTATCAAAAGGTTAAAAATAAAAATAAAAATAAAAACTGTACAGACATACCTGTGAAATAGATTTCTTAGTTATATGATCTATTATATTCATAAGATAGCCGGTTTAATTGGTCTTCCATGGCTGCATAGGCGTAACCTCGAGCATTCATTGTCTTTTCTTCTAAACATATGAACGGTCCGCCTCTGCATAAAGTAACAAATTCGGTATTTGAATAGGTTTGATTATTTGAACATTTACCTCCATGTGACCATTTTCCGCATTTGTGACATTTTTCTAGGTGTCGTGCTCTTCTTTTCGCTGCGGATTTTGATTTTCCTTTACCAAATTGTAACTTATTATCTTCGCATCTGGATCCTTTTCTAACTCCGTCCATTCTTTCTCTGATTACTGATACTAATTCACTCGGTAGTATGTCATTATTTCTTTTAGTGATCAAAGCGTGTAGCATTAGACCATGGTTTAATTCACAGGCAGTCTTCATTTTGTAAAAACCTAAAAAAATAAAAATTCAGAATGGGGGGAGAAGACTAGTTCTTTAGGGTCTGCTAGGGAAAGACCATACGTGTTCCATTTTCGAGAACTACACGAAAACAGACAATCTAACTCTAACAGAAATACATATTATCCTTTAAAGACTTGATTCTCCCCACACTTGGTTAGCTGTGGTGTCGAAATTGTGAGTAACTTCGTTGTCGACTTCCATCGGACCATGTATGTAATGTTTAACTCTGTGACCATTAACTTTAAATTCAATCCCATTTGAATTTATTAATTCTATCGTTCCGTATGGAAAAACTCTTTTGACTATGAATGGTCCAGACCATCTTGATTTCAATTTTCCAGGAAATAGCTTGAATCGTGAATTGAAAAGAAGAACTCTGTCTCCTTCTTTGAATTCTTTTGAACTTCTGATTCTTTTATCATGCCATTTCTTTGTTCTTTCTTTATAGATTAACGAATTTTCGTATGCTTCATGTCTTAATTCTTCTAATTCGTTTAGTTGACTTAATCGTAGACGTCCGGCTTCATGTAAATCAAGATTACATGTCTTCAAAGCCCAAAATGCTTTGTGTTCAATTTCTACTGGAAGATGACACGCTTTTCCATAAACAAGTCTAAAAGGTGTGGTTCCAATTGGAGTTTTGTAGGCTGTTCTAAAAGCCCAGAGTGCATCCTCCAATTTAATGGACCATTCCTTCGGATTTGATCCTACGGTTTTCTCTAGAATACGTTTTAAAGCTCGGTTGGTATTTTCAACTTGTCCACTTGTTTGTGGATGATATGCGGTGGAGATTTTATGAGTTACTCCATATCTTTTAAGAACTTTCTCAAGTTGATTATTACAGAAATGAGTACCCCGATCACTTATTAAAGCTTTCGGTGTTCCAAACCTTGCAAAAAGACGTTTTAAAAAATTGACTACAACTCGTGCATCGTTAGTTGGGAGAGCTTGTGCTTCCGCCCATTTAGATACATAATCAATGGCTACGAGTATATATAGATTATTATGAGATTTTGGAAATGGACCCATAAAGTCAATACCCCAAATGTCAAATACTTCACATACTTGGATGACATTTTGTGGCATTTTATCACGTTGACTTATTCTTCCGGTCCTTTGACATGCATCACAGGATTTGCAAAGAAGGTGTGCGTCTTTGTAAATTGTAGGCCAATAGAATCCAGCTTCATAAACTTTTCTTGCTGTTAGTTGAGGCCCATAATGCCCTCCTGTTGGTCCTGTGTGACAATGGTTTAAAATTTTACTAGCTTCATCTCCAAATACACATCGGCGTATTATTCCATCGGGACAACTTTTAAACAGATGTGGATCTTCCCAGAAATAGTGTTTTATATCACTGAAGAATTTCTTTCGTCTTTGGTACGATAATCCTTTTTCAAGGAATCCACAAACTAAGTAGTTTGCATAGTCTGCAAACCATGGGATTTCTTTATAATCTATCTTCAATAGATATTCATCAGGAAAGTTGTCTTGTATGGCCGATTCATTCAGAACTTCTAATTCGGGATTTTCAAGACGAGAAAGATGATCAGCGGCGAGATTTTCTGCTCCTTTTTTATCTCGGATTTCAATATCAAACTCTTGTAAGAGTAAGATCCAACGGATTAATCTTGGTTTAGCATCTTGTTTTGAAAATAGGTATCTAAGAGCAGAATGGTCGGTATAGACCACCGTTTTTGCTAGAACGAGATATGATCGAAATTTGTCAAAAGCAAAGACAATAGCAAGGAGTTCTTTTTCCGTAGTTGTATAGTTTGTTTGTGCTCCTTGTAATGTCTTACTAGCATAATATATAGGTTGAAATCGTTTTTCAATCCTTTGTCCTAAAACGGCTCCCATTGCAAAATCACTTGCATCGCACATTAGTTCAAATGGTAGATTCCAATTTGGTGTTATCATGATCGGTGCATTAGTGAGTTTTTCTTTAAGAATATTAAAAGATTTGATACACTCATCTGAAAAGATGAATGGCGCATCCTTTTCTAGGAGTTTATTCATAGGAGTGGCAATTTTAGAAAAATCTTTTATGAAACGTCGGTAAAAACCGGCATGCCCTAGAAAACTCCTAACTCCTCTAACATTGGTGGGATGTGGAAGTTTAGCAATTACATCTACTTTAGCTCTATCCACTTCAATTCCTTCTTTTGAAATTTTATGTCCAAGAACGATGCCTTCTTTAACCATGAAATGGCATTTCTCCCAATTAAGTACTAGATTTGATTTTTCGCATCTAATTAGCATTCGTTCCAGATTAACTAGACATGATTTAAATGTATCACCGAAGACTGAAAAGTCATCCATGAATACTTCCATGCATTCTTCTATCATGTCGTGAAAAATCGCCATCATACACCTTTGAAAGGTTGCAGGGGCGTTGCAAAGTCCAAATGGCATGCGTTTGTAAGCAAACGTACCATAAGGGCACGTGAATGTGGTTTTTTCTTGATCTTCGGGTGCTATTGGAATTTGAAAATATCCGGAAAATCCATCTAGGAAACAATAGTAACTATTTCCGGCTAATCTTTCCAACATTTGATCTATGAAAGGTAAAGGAAAGTGATCTTTTCTGGTGGCGTCATTTAATTTTCTATAATCAATACATACACGCCATCCTGTTACAGTCCTAGTAGGAATAAGCTCATTTTTCTCATTTGTGATGACAGTCATGCCACCCTTCTTAGGCACGCATTGAACTGGGCTTACCCATGGACTATCAGAAATTGGATATATCAAACCTGCATCTAGCAGTTTAATAATCTCTTTCTTAACTACATCTTGCATATTAGGATTTAGTCTTCGTTGGCGTTGCACATACGTTTTATGACCTTCTTCCATAAGGATTTTATGTGTGCAATACGAAGGACTTATTCCTTTAATATCATGAATCTTCCATGCAATGGCTGGTTTATGAGCTTTCAACACAGAAATGAGTTGTGATTTCTCATTTTCAGTAAGAGAAGACGATATTATTACAGGTAATTCAGATTCACCATGTAAATAAGCGTATTCCAAATGGTTTGGAAGTGGCTTTAACTCTAATTTCGGAGGTTCTTCTATCGATGATTTATATCGATATCTGTCTTCTTCTTTTAGCATTTGAATTTCTTCTGTTGTTGGTTCATATCCATTAGCTATAAGTGTAGCTAACATTTCAGCTTCATCAATTGGTTCATTACCTTCTCCTAAAGAACATTCTCCTGTTCCTTGTAATTCTGGAAATTCTTCTAACAATTCTGCATGTGCATCTATAGTTTGAATATAATAACATGTATCATCTGCAGATTGTGGTTGTTGCATTGCTCTATCAACTGAAAAGGTAACACTCTCATCCTCTATACTTAGGGTCAGTTTCTTACCGAACACGTCTATCATTGCTTTAGCCGTGTTTAAGAATGGTCTTCCTAATATGAGAGGAACTTGAGAATCTTCTTCCATGTCCAAAACAACAAAATCTACTGGAAATACTAAAGTACCAACTTTAACTAGCATGTTCTCCATTATCCCTCTAGGATATTTTATTGATCTATCGGCTAGTTGTATGCTTATTCTGGTTGGTTTTAATTCTCCAAGGTCTAGTTTAGCGTATAGTGAATACGGCATTAAATTTATACTAGCACCTAAGTCTGCCAATGCTTCTATTGAACTAAGGCTACCCAGAAAACATGGAATTGTGAAACTTCCTGGATCAGATAATTTTTCTGGTATCTTATTCAACAGCACTGCTGAACAATTAGCATTCATAGTAACAGCCGAGAGTTCTTCCATTTTCTTTCTATTCGTGATTAGATCTTTCAAGAATTTAGCATATCTTGGCATTCCTGAAATCACATCAATGAAAGGAAGATTTACATTTATCTGTTTAAACATATCCAAGAATTTGGATTGCTCGGCTTCTAGTTTTTCTTTCTTCATTTTACTCGGGTAAGGAAGTGGTGGTTGATATGGTTTAACATAAGGTTTATCCTTAACTGTGTTATCTTCATTAACCTTTTCAACTACCGGTTCTTTTTCCTTATCCTGATCAGGTTGTGGTTCTTGTGGAGTAGGAATAGTTTCATCAGAAGTTACAGGTATTTCAGGTGGTTTAAGTGTTGTACCACTTCTTGTGGTAATAGCTTTAGCTGTTTCATTCCGGGGGTTAGCATTTGTATCACTAGGTAAACTTCCCGGTTTTCTTTCACCTATTAACCTTGCTAGGTTACTTACTTCTTGTTCCAGATTTTGAATAGAAGCTTGTTGATTTCTAAATGCTTGAGCATTTTGTTCATTGGTTTGTTTTTGAGATGTGAAAAACTGCGTTTGAGTTTCAACTAGCTTCGTCATCATATCTTCTAAATTCGGCTTTTTATCATCGGTTTGTTGTGGTGGTTTGTTTTGAAAAATCGGTCTTTGCTGATTATAAGTATTATTGGATACTTGTTGATTGCTAGGACCTTGTTGGTTATTGTATGGAATATTTCGGTTATAATTCTGGTTTTGATTGTAAATCGGTCTTGGCGGTTGATAATTATTCTGATAATTATTTCCAGGCCTTTGGTTTATGTATGAAATATTCTCTCTTTGTTCCATTGTTAATTCAATATTTAGACAATCTTTTGTCAAATGTGGTCCTCCACACTGCTCACAACTAATTCGTATTGAGTGAATATCCTTAGTCATCTTTTCCATTCGTCTCTCGAAAGCATCTATCTTTGCGGAAATGGAATCTAAGTCATGGCTAGAATCGGCTCTAGCTGCTTTAGATGATCTAATGATGTCTTTTTCTTGGTGCCACTCATGCGAGTGGGAAGCAGTGTTGTCAATAATTTTGTAAGCATCAGTTTCGGTTTTCTTCATAATCGAACCACCAGCTGCTATATCTATGTCTTTTCTTGTAGTGATGTCGCATCCTTGGTAGAATATTTGTACTATTTGACAGGTGTCTAAACCATGTTGCGGACATCCTCTTAACAACTTTCCATATCTTGTCCATGCCTCATATAGAGTTTCATTTGGCTTCTGTGTGAACGTAACAATTTCTGCTTGAAGTCTTACGGCTTTAGATGCAGGAAAGAATTGTTTAAGAAATTTGTCAATTAAAACATCCCATGTATCAATCGCCCCTTCAGGTAACGATTCCAACCAATCTTTGGCTTCTCCCTTTAAAGTCCAGGGAAATAACATGAGATATATCTGTTCATCCTCCACTTCTCGGATTTTAAATAGTGTGCAGATCCTATTAAAGGTACGTAGATGTTCATTTGGATCTTCCTTCGGCGCACCACTAAATTGGCATTGATTAGTCACCATGTGTAGAATTTGTCCTTTGATTTCATAATCTGGCGCATTAATGTCTGGATGAGTAATTGCGTGACCTTGGCCAGTGCGTTTAGCTCTCATTCGGTCTTCCATACTTAAAGGTTCCAGATTTTCCATAATTGAATTTGTTGAATCGGTATCACTAGAGGATTCTGATTTAATAGTTCGTTCCTCAACAATCTCTGTTTGAATGATTGGTGGTTCCGGAGGAAAGTTTAATGGTTCAGGATCTATGAACCGTTCCTGAATATTTTCTGGATTATCAATTGTGAGGTTTGTTTCAAAAAATGGATTATCGGAAATTTGAACTGAAGTACTTGGTCGACTGGATGACGATTCTAAAGAAAAATCAACGGCGGTTATATTTGTTAAACGATGTCTTGATCGAGTTACAGGTGGTGAACGTACAAAAGGTGATGAACGTCTTGCTCGGTGCATTCACTGAATATCCTATTAGTTTTTAAAAGGAAAGAAAAATTATAATAAGTTATCCAATCAATAGACTTTTCTGATTTTGCCCACGTTTCGAATAGCCAAAAGATGCAGCAGAGGGGCAGGATTCGTTTGGTCTCAATATAATTGAGGACTGTTTGGCTCCAATAACCCGGTCCACGTACAAATCCAACTATTACTACGAACCAGAAAATTTTGATGTCTATTAATTTAACCACTTAAAATAAATTTTCGTAATTTTTAAGAAATTTAGATAAGAAGTAGAATAAAATTCTAAGTCCTAAAAACTAGAATGGCGAGAAATAAGAAAGAAAAAGAGTTCGTCGAAAAAGGTCGAAAAAGAGAAAAAATGGTTGAAAAATAAAAGGTGACGGAAAAATAAAAGAAACTTATAAAAACTTAAAAATACTTAATTAATTTAACCTTATTACTACAACTAACTTAAAATTATAATCGCAAATTGAAATTACTAATTGGAATGATAATTGATACATAGTAAAAGGTCTAAAAATATTAAAGCTTACAAGGAAAAACTAAATCCCAAATGAAAATAACTTAAAAAGAAACTAAAACTTAAAAAGGCGTCGCAAAATTCTAAAGCACCTAAATCTTAGTCTAAAGAAAAAGCACTTAAGGAATTCTACGGCAAAGCCTAAAAATATAGGAGTAAAAATGACTATGGCAAAAACTAAGTTTAAAATTAAATATGAGCTAAAAATACAAATATTACGCTACAACGATTAAAAAGGTACAAAATAACAAAATATATAAAAAGTTATAAAAAGTACAATTTTTATAAAAATATTATTTTTATATTATTTATTTTATTAAACTATTAATTTTACAATTTTAATAAAACTAATTTAACTAAAATATATAAATAAAAAGTAAAATTAGAATTAAAACTAATAATAATAATAATAATAATTAGGTTTTAATAATAATAATAATTAATAATATCCCGTAATCAATGCTTGATTAGGGTTTTGTCCGTGTGTCAGAAGCCCTCCGCGAGTCGCGGCAAAAAGAGAAGAAAACCCCGCAAGTCGCGGGGTTCAGAATTTGAGCTGACAGGTTTCACTTTTTACGCGTTTTTCTTTATTTTTTTTTTTTTTTTTATTTTGTTTTCTGTTTTTTTAAATAATTAAAAGATATTAAAATTAAAACTTATATTTTTATAAACTAAAATAAAAATAAAGAAACTTATAAAACTTAAATATTTAACAAAATCCTAAAAATACTAATATTTTTGTTTTTCTTTTTATATTTTTCGAATTTTTAAAACGTAATTTTACACAAAAAACGACTTTTAATAAAAGTAGATAAAAATCTTTTTTTTTTTTCTTTTATATTAGCGTTGCGCTTCCGGCTTTTAAGATAGTTCCCCGGCAGCGGCGCCAAAAATACTTGATGAAGTGCGAGGTGTATACAAAATAGCTTATATTTTACTAGAAAATACTATTAAATACGATACAATTTTACACAAGATATTTATTTATTTATAGAATGGATATACTTAAACCTTGCTACAACACTTATAGGCAGTGTACCTAATCGTACAGTAGTGTAGTTTTTAGTAAGTCCGGTTCGTTCCACAGGGAATATTTTTAAACAAAGCTCAACGCTATATTAGTTTATTTTTATAAAAATACAAATATATATATAGGTAATATTATTATTATAAAGGGGGGTTTTTACCGTTTAATGACCGGTTTGTCGATTTTAAAACTTTAGTCGCAGTTAAAACCTAATGTAAAATATAAAATAAATACAAGACTTTAAATTAAAGCGTAAAGTAAATAACGATAATGAAATTACGTATAAAAATGCGATAAAATAAATTGCGATAATTAAAAAGTACGATAATTAAAAATGCGATAAAATAAAATAACAATAAATAAAAGTGCGATAATTAGAAGTGCAATTAAATATAAAATAAAGGAAATTAAATATGAAATAAAAGAATTATGCTTATTTAAACTTCCGTAATCATGATGTTTGACGTGTTGATTTTAGTTTTATGCCCATGGGTTAATTGTCCTTTGTCCTGGATTATTCAATATGTCCGTCTGGTTTTTGTCCATAACAGTCCATCAGTCATAAATATAAATTGCAAGTGTCCTTGTCAAATTATTATTATACCCGAAGATAAATATTCCAACTAATTGGGGATTCGAATTGTAACAAGGTTTTAATACTTTGTTTAATGAATACACCAGGTTATCGACTGCGTGTAAACCAAGGTTTTACTACTTTGTTAACAATTACACCAATTACCCTTGAATGTAATTTCACCCCTGTTTTAATTATTCTAGTGGCTATTAATCCATTCCCGTGTCCGGTTAAATGAACGATTATTCGTACATATAAATACCCCGCCCATCGTGTCCGATCGAGTTTATATGGTAATTTATAGGGACGCCCAATTGTAAATCTTTATATTAACATTAACAAACTTTCATTTAGTTAAACAAATATAAAGCCCATTAATAGCCCATAGTCTAGTTTCCACAAGTGTCGTTCTTTTGTCCAAACCCCAATTATGGTACAAAGCCCAATTACCCAATTTTAGTAATTAGCCCAACATCATGATTACTTCGTTTTAAATAAGCATAATAATAACTTAGCTACGAGACATTAATATAAAAAGGTTGAACATAACTTACAATGATTAAAAATAGCGTAGCGTTACACGGACAGAATTTCGACTTACACCCTTACAACATTCGCTAACATACCCTTATTATTAGAATTATAATTAAAATTAAAATATAAATTATAAATATAAATATATTTACGTATATATTGAGAGAGAGATTGAGAAATAA
Organism: Rutidosis leptorrhynchoides; assembly: GCF_046630445.1. Taxonomy (NCBI): domain Eukaryota; kingdom Viridiplantae; phylum Streptophyta; class Magnoliopsida; order Asterales; family Asteraceae; genus Rutidosis; species Rutidosis leptorrhynchoides. Next base: position 707,042,810 of record NC_092333.1, read on the forward strand.
GATATAAATTCGATCAGAATTCGGTTGGCTTTATAGCCAGAAGTGAAATTTGGGGCTCCGCGACTCGCGGCAAAATGGCCTTAAAACTCCGCGAGTCGCGGAGAGGTATTTACAGTTCACACCCTTGGAGTTTCTGGCTGCCGACGGTTTTTAATATATATATATAATATATATATAATTAATATAATTAATTATATATTATATTATATTTATATACATAGTTAACTTGTAATTTTTAGTCCGTTGCGTCGAGCGTTAAGAGTTGACTCTGGTCCCGGTTCCGGATTTTCGAACGTCCTCGCGTACAATTTAATATCTTGTACTTTGCGTTTTGAATCTTGTACTCTTGTGATTTCGAGACGTTTCTTATCAATAATTGGAACCTTTTTGATTGTCTTTTGTTCTTTTGAGCTTTTTGGTCGTTTGCGTCTTCAATTCGTCGAATCTGTCTTTTGTCTTCACCTTTTATTATTTAAACGAATATCACTTGTAAATAGAACAATTGCAACTAAAAGCTTGTCTTTCTTGAGGAATAATGCTATGAAATATATGTTCGTTTTTAGCATTATCAATTTGCTATATATCTATATATATATGAATATTTGCATAAAATTCGTTAATATGATTAATACATACCTTTATGTAATATTACCTATAGAAATATATCTTTATATTCATAATATTTATTTACTAAAATATATTAATAATGGTAAGTAAAAGTTGTATTTGATTATAATAATAAAAAAAATATAATACTACTACTTAATAATACTACTAATAGTAATAATATTAGTAATAACAATAATAATAATCATCATAATTGAAATTACAAATAATGATAAATAATACATATATTATTAATAATAATAACTATTATTATTATAATACTTTTAATAACACTAACTAATAATAATCTTCATGGTAATAATATTCATATTATTATTATTATTGTTATATAAATACAACAATAATAAGTGTAACAATAATAGTAATAATAATAACAATAATAATAATAATAATAATAATAATAATAATATTAATAATAATAATAATAATAATAATAATAATAATAATAATAATAATAATAATAATAAAAGTAAAAAGAAATTGAAGCACAACCTTTGAAGAGCATGGCTAAAAAAATAATAGAAACTCCACTGCCGGGACTCGAACGCCCGACCTCTCGCATACCCGAATAATCCTCTAACCATTCAGCTGTTGCCGTTTTTCTGAATTAAAGTTCCAATGTAATTTATTTAACCCGATTATTATTAACTGTTCTATCTTCTCCCTTTCTTCAATATTCAGTCGACCCAAATTCAATTCCAATCGTTATTCCCCGTTCACAATTAATTAAATAATTCGTATTAGCATCTAAAATATATACAGAACCATTATAAGATGAATTAAATTAGTAAAAACAAAAAAATAAATAAAAAATACGCTGTAACAGTTTTTGAAGAACACAAACAAACTCAAAATCAAAATCGATAATCTAGAAAGTTTTAGACTAGATTTACAACACGAACTGTACTTAAAATCACACCCAGAAACTTTCTAAATTATTAATTCCCACAGAATCGATCTTCAAAACATTAATTTGATCAAAAGATAAAAGTTGACTTTTATTTTCAAAACTTTGACTCGATTAATTCGAACTCAATAGATCGAATTGATTCTTGAAACTTTGTAGATAGTTTAGACACTAGATTTATAACTAAACTGCATTTAAGGATTTTTAAATGTATTTCAAAATCGAGGTTTTCGTTGAATGAAACAAGAACAGAACAGTTTAACGGGTGTTTCTTGGTTTTTTTTATATTTAATTTGACGATTTACAACTATAATTGGGGTAATTGTGATTGATAATAGATAGTTTAAATCAACTGGTACCAGATAACAACTTGAGTGGATCGTTTATATATTGATTTTGAAGTCGACCCATTATTTTCTTTCAGTACAGATATATAAAAAAAAATAAAAAGAGAAACCCATAATTAACTGATTTTGTTTGTTTGCAATGATATTATTCGATTTTTGTTGATAGAAAACAAAACTAGTACACTATGATTTTGACAACAGCAGATTTCAATTTGAATATATCTGATTCTTTATAATTCTTATAATATAACTAATATTAATAAATAATTAAGTATATTAATAATAATAATCCTAATAATAATAATGATAAATATTAATGATAATAATAATAGATTTATTAGTGATAATAATATTATTAGTAATGATAATAATAATAATATGATGTTATTAATAATAACAATAATCAATAATAATCTTTAATAAGCTTAATATTAATTAATGATAATGATAGCAATAATAAAAATGTTAATAATAATAAAAGGTATTAGTTCCTAATAATAATATCATTTAATAATTCTTAATAATAATAATAATATCTAATAAATAAATAAAAATAACAAGTTACATGTATTCTATTTTTCATATTAGAATAATGATATTAATAATACTGATATAGATATTAATGTTAATATCAATAACAGTAATCATAATATTGTACAACTATATTTCCAACTTATAATTACATTTAATATATTAATGTTATAGTTTAGTAGTTATATCATATTACTAATAACATATATTGAATATTTAGTATTTATATATATATTATAAATGTTATAATATAACAATTACTATTAGAGATCTTATATATATATATATATATATATATATATATATATATATATATATATATATATATATATATATAAACTTATTAATAGGAATCATATATAGATTCATATATATATATAATTATATAATAGTAACTTATTAATTCTATTTATTAATTTACATTTTACGTTCTAAAGATTCAATTATATCTTATTATTTCCACTACTTACATTTATATATATACATCTATATATACACAATTGTTCGTGAATCGTCGAGAGCAGTCGAAGGTCAAATGAATATATTAAACACAGTTCAAAGATTTTTTGAAACTCAACATTACATATTTTTGCTTATCGTATCGAGATCATGTAAAGATTAAGTTTAAATTTGGTCGGAAATTCCCGGGTCATCACACATGCGATCGCATGGGGTACTGTAGCAGGCCACATACTATAAAAACTCGATTTCGTTCAGTTGTTTCTTCAATATTTTTACTCCGTATATATTTAAATTATATATTATTATTATTATTATTATTATTATTATTATTATTATTATTATTATTATTATTATTATTAGTATTAATAATATTAAGATTAATATTATTATTAATCTTATCATTATTAGTAGTATTAGTATTATTATTATTATTTATACATAAAATACTACGACGAGGTCATGAGCGTGTCACTTTCAAAATGGGTTTTCAAACGGGATAGAGCTAAGAAAATTATGGGTTTTAAATATGGAAGTTATGGGTAATATTCATGGGTTTTATTCGCAAGACAAACCTAGTGTTTATCATCTCTGTTGCGTCTACATATTTTCCTGCAATATTGGATCACAATATTGATACGTGAGCATTTATATCTTATTTTTATACATTAGTTGTGTATCCATGTCTAGTGCTCGAGTATATATATTTATGCATGCTTGTATGCTAAATTTTGTCGTTAAACAGTTATGATGAATCACGAAGTAAATACATATATTACTGATAAAAGGTATATGATATGCATGTTTTTGGAAAGCTGACGAAAAATCAATAACTTTTCATTTAGAAATCGCGTAATTTCGGTGAACGAATTAAAAGATATGATCAATTGAATTATGATTGACATTGATTGAAATTGCTTTTGAAATTTGTTTGTAAGAATGATAAATTAGATTTTTGAATATTACCAGCCAAGTAAATGAATCCATATATAAGGCACGTCTCGTTTTGTTGAATTATTGTCAAAATTGACTTTTTGAAACGACTTTGGATAACTTTTGTATGTCGATCTCGAGCATTAGGATTATGATACACTATGACCTGACCTAGCTTGATAGACATTTATTTTAGTGACCCGAACTTTTCCATGTTTATATATATTAATTGAGATTGATATTTACATGATTAAATGTTTCCAACATGTTAAGCAATCAAACTTGTTAAGACTTGATTAATTGAAATATGTTTCATATAGACAATTGACCACCCAAGTTGACCAGTGATTCACGAATGTTAAAACTTGTAAAAACTATATGATGACATATATATGGATATATATATATAGTTAACATGATACTATGATAAGTAAACATATCATTAAGTATATTAACAATGAACTACATATGTAAAAACAAGACTACTAACTTAATGATTTTTAAACGAGACATATATGTAACGATTATCGTTGTAAAGACATTTAATGTATATATATCATATTAAGAGATATTCATACATGATAATATCATGATAATATAATAATTTAAAATCTCATTTGATATTATAAACATTGGGTTAACAACATTTAACAAGATCGTTAACCTAAAGGTTTCAAAACAACACTTACATGTAACGACTAACGATGACTTAACGACTCAGTTAAAATGTATATACATGTAGTGTTTTAATATGTATTTATACACTTTTGAAAGACTTCAATACACTTATCAAAATACTTCTACTTAACAAAAATGCTTACAATTACATCCTCGTTCAGTTTCATCAACAATTCTACTCGTATGCACCCGTATTCGTACTCGTACAATACACAGCTTTTAGATGTATGTACTATTGGTATATACACTCCAATGATCAGCTCTTATCAGCCCATGTGAGTCACCTAACACATGTGGGAACCATCATTTGGCAACTAGCATGAAATATCTCATAAAATTACAAAAATATGAGTAATCATTCATGACTTATTTACATGAAAACAAAATTACATATCCTTTATATCTAATCCATACACCAACGACCAAAAACACCTACAAACACTTTCATTCTTCAATTTTATTCATCTAATTTATCTCTCTCAAGTTCTATCTTCAAGTTCTAAGTGTTCTTCATATATTCTACAAGTTCTAGTTACATAAAATCAAGAATACTTTCAAGTTTGCTAGCTCACTTCCAATCTTGTAAGGTGATCATCCAACCTCAAGAAATCTTTGTTTCTTACAGTAGGCTATCATTCTAATACAAGGTAATAATCATATTCAAACTTTGGTTCAATTTATATAACTATAACAATCTTATTTCAAGTGATGATCTTACTTGAACTTGTTTTCGTGTCATGATTCTGCTTCAAGAACTTCGAGCCATCCAAGGATCCGTTGAAGCTAGATCCATTTTTCTCTTTTCTAGTAGGTTTATCCAAGGAACTTAAGGTAGTAATTATGTTCATAACATCATTCGATTCATACATATAAAGCTATCTTATTCGAAGGTTTAAACTTGTAATCACTAGAACATAGTTTAGTTAATTCTAAACTTGTTCGCAAACAAAAGTTAATCCTTTTAACTTGACTTTTAAAATCAACTAAACACATGTTCTATATCTATATGATATGCTAACTTAATGATTTAAAACCTGGAAACACAAAAAACACCGTAAAACCGGATTTACGCCGTCGTAGTAACACCGCGGGCTGTTTTGGGTTAGTTAATTAAAAACTATGATAAACTTTGATTTAAAAGTTGTTATTCTGAGAAAATGATTTTTATTATGAACATGAAACTATATCCAAAAATTATGGTTAAACTCAAAGTGAAAGTATGTTTTCTAAAATGGTCATCTAGACGTCGTTCTTTCGACTGAAATGACTACCTTTACAAAAAAGACTTGTAACTTATTTTTCCGACTATAAACCTATACTTTTTCTGTTTAGATTCATAAAATAGAGTTCAATATGAAACCATAGCAATTTGATTCACTCCAAACGGATTTAAAATGAAGAAGTTATGGGTATAACAAGATTGGATAATTTTTCTCATTTTAGCTACGTGAAAATTGGTAACAAATCTATTCCAACCATAACTTAATCAAATTGTATTGTATATTATGTAATCTTGAGATACCATAGACACGTATACAATGTTTCGACCTATCATGTCGACACATCTATATATATTTCGGAACAACCATAGACACTCTATATGTGAATGTTGGAGTTAGCTATACAGGGTTGAGGTTGATTCCAAAATATATATAGTTTGAGTTGTGATCAATACTGAGATACGTATACACTGGGTCGTGGATTGATTCAAGATAATATTTATTGATTTATTTCTGTACATCTAACTGTGGACAACTAGTTGTAGGTTACTAACGAGGACAGCTGACTTAATAAACTTAAAACATCAAAATATATTAAAAGTGTTGTAAATATATTTTGAACATACTTTGATATATATGTATATATTGTTAAAGGTTCGTGAATCAACCAGTGGCCAAGTCTTACTTCCCGACGAAGTAAAAATATGTGAAAGTGAGTTATAGTCCCACTTTTAAAATCTAATATTTTTGGGATGAGAATACATGCAGGTTTTATAAATGATTTACAAAATAGACACAAGTACGTGAAACTACATTCTATGGTTGAATTATCGAAATCGAATATGCCCCTTTTTATTAAGTCTGGTAATCTAAGAATTAGGGAACAGACACCCTAATTGACGCGAATCCTAAAGATAGATCTATTGGGTCTAACAAACCCCATCCAAAGTACCGGATGCTTTAGTACTTCAAAATTTATATCATATCCGAAGGGTGTCCCGGAATGATGGGGATATTCTTATATATGCATCTTGTTAATGTCGATTACCAGGTGTTCACCATATGAATGATT